>NC_068298.1:24174092-24486435 GCF_025860055.1 Xyrauchen texanus | reverse complement strand
CTCCAAAATCAAAGAAGCAGTTCACACAGCATGCTGTGTTTCACAGCTACCTAGATTAAATCAAGCTAATTAAACTTACTGTTCCAAAACAAATCAGAGCAGAAGAAGCATGGCTTATCTTTAATAGCTCCTCAACACATTGGCTGATAGCTTTGCTTATTGGTTTAAAACGGGACATGCTTCTCACTGGCTCTTTCCTCCTAGTGTGCCATCGCCCTTTGGAAGCAATGACAGTTCCTAAAGTAGCTGTATGCGTAAATTAGTTTGTGTCCCCAAAACACGTTTGCATTCATCTGATGCCCAAGCTGGGTGTTTAGGGGCAGGAAAACATTTATTAGAAGCAACATGATTCTAGAAACTTCTCGACAGCTCCTTCATTTCTGTCTTTTTGGAGACCTAGACATCACAAGGGGCACCTGACACTTTGATCAATTTGTCCTACTTCTTTGCTTGCTTAACTGTAGCACAATTCATCATCTGCAATGGCCAGGACAGGAGAGCAGGGAAGGCTGGTTCAGAGGATCTCAGACACAAGAAAGCAAAATTACTAAAATGGGAAACATGCTCCCAAGCGACCCATGACTGCTCCATTAACAATATCCTGTTGGGCCATGCTTCCACTAGAACCAGCTGGACCCATGATCTCTCCACATGGATCTGATAGAAACTGCCAGAACATATGGTCTACATTATTTCTCTGTCTCATCAGCAGGCAGTGTATTGAAAGCACAGAATCTTTTACAAGAACAAAACCAGAAGAAACAAACTTGAAAATAAAAGTCTAATGTTACATTATTTAAGGAACAAATACTTAAGGCAAACCCCTTAGATGATTATGCTCTATTTTGTTTTGTGTTATTTCGAGCTGATAAAACTCAGGTCAAACAGTTCACAGTCTTCAAAGAAACAAAAGAAACCAAGAAATAAAAGACCTATGCAAGACTGTGCCTTAAATTAAATATTTACTATACAGTTCATCTAATTTTGTTGCAGATTACAGAAACTACCAATCAATGTGGCAATCACAGTGATTTTAATGTCAATTTTATTTGGTCATTACATTTCTTAAAGTCTGTATGAATGGTTTAGCATGAGAGTGCTAATGCCGAGGTATTGGAATATTGTCTTGATTTAAAACTCAGTAGCAAAAAATGCTGATAAGAGTTATTTGATTTATTTCTGCAAATCAGCTCTTTTAAACTGTCCAATTCAATGATGCAGTTTAAACCACTGACTCAGCAGTTTGTTCGCATCATTGCAACATCATGGCATTTTATATACTGTAAATTATATTGTTTTAGTAAAATTATATGAGCTAAATAATGCTGATTACCACAAAGGATTGTTATAATGGTGCATATGAATGACAATTATTAAATATCACTCTTGTCTTAATTTTGTGACAAACACTGGATTGACATGTCTTGACTATTTTATAACTGTTTTATTAGCGTTTGTAATCCACTTAGCAACAATGGCAGTTTGGTTTATAATGGTTGCTCTTTGGGGAAAACAGTCTTTTAAGCCATTTCTGAGCAAATACATAAACATTAAATGGATAGTTTACCCAAAAATGAAAATCTTCTCATCATTTGTAAGACTTTCTTTCTTCTGAAGAACACACAATCAGATTTTTAGAAGAATATTTCAGCTCTCTAGGTCCATACAATGCAACTCAATGGTGATCAGACATTTGATGCTCCAAAAATCACATAAAGGAAAGACAAAAGAAATCCATTTGTCTCCAGTAGTTAAATCTATATTTTCTGAAGTGATATAAAAGGTGTGGGTGAGAAACTCCAAAAAATCAAATACAAATGTAAGCCCTTTTTTCTCTAAATCTCCACTTTTACATCTGAAAGTCACATGTGGTGCCTGTTTAGTTTCACTTTCACATCTGAAAGTGGACGTTAAGGTGGAGATTTAGAGTAAAAAAGGTCATAATATTGCTTTTAAAGAAATAGATTTAACTACTGGAGTAGTATGGATTACTTTTATGTTTCCTTTATGTGATTTTTGGAGTCAAAATGTGTGACCAGCATTAACTTGTACTGTATGGACCTACAGAGCTGAGATTTTTTTCTAAAAATCTTAATTGGTGTTCTGCTGAAGAAAGTCATACACATCTGGGATGGCATGAGTGTGAGTAAATGATGCCAGCATTTTCATTTTGGGTGAACTATCACTATCCCTGAACTTTTAAATGTTGTCAATATATATCTAGATTCACATCACTTGTTTGTTTGTTTGTTTTTATTTTCTTGTTATTTGAATAACTCTGATTAGAGAACTTGTAACAAATCTTGTTTTACAACCCAAGCTCCAAAAGCATAATAAGTGCTAGACTTCTATTTCTCTCCCCACTGTTGTCAGTCCCTTTTAGCTACACTATCTGTCTCTTTACTGTCACGATATCAGGTGGTTTCTTGCCCCTCAGGCTTCTGCCAAATGTACCAGAATGCCCTGGGGCCCTCTTCAGTCTCTCCTATATATTTATGTGCACTATCACATTTTTAATTAGGGGATAACAAGCACAGACCTCTGCCAGATTTGTGAACTTCATACATCAGATTAGCTTCCCAAACAAACACCCTGGCAGAGGGTTGGAGCTTATCTTTCACAGCACAGGGGGAGAGAAATAGGTGAAGAGAGAAACAAAGTCAAGTGTCACAGCGAGTAAGAGGAGGCAGTGAGGGAGAAGATAGTGTTTAATAGAAGGAGTTTGTGTATGCTCAGAATGTGCGTGTAAATGCAAGTATGTGTTCCATCACAACATCTGGAGGACTGAGTCATGGAAAAGGGCTGCCGAATCGTGACTGTGCAGGTCGTAAAACCCCCAGTGAGGCACTCAATGGAGTGAGCTGGCTGACATTTAATTATTTCTACAAAGTATGCATGTGCATGGTTGGCCACACAGCTTCTATCCTCTCCTTTCTAATGCCTTGTATCGACACCAGGCATCTGGCAATGTCTCTCAGCCACTGCATATGTAACTGAGATTTGCAAGAACACTGACTTTGCAGCAAGTAAACCAAATCTACAGGCTTATGAGATTATGGGGTATATTAAATCGCCCTGCACACCACAGATCGCAGAATGGAGTGTGAAGAGAAGCCTAGACTGTCAAAAAGGCATGACAACAGTTCAGTCTGTTTACAGGTGACTGCATGCTGAGGATAAAGGCTGTGTCATGCATTAACGTCCATCAAACTGAGGCACGCATAAGAGCCAGATGTCTTTTGTGGCACTAAATTGTCCAAATGTCTCTCTAAACTAATTTTAGAGTCACAGCCAAATCTGAAAAAACATAAAGCTTATAAAAAAGAAAAATAAAGCAATATAACTAAAAGGAATAGCTCAGGGACACTTTGAAACCACAAGAACTAAATTAAAGTGTCTCCAAGAAGTATATGACACTTGAATGCCAATGTATAGATGTCACATATAAAACAAAGTCACATTTATTGTAAGAAAACAACATTATTCAAGCAAAACCTAAAATATGCTAAAATATGCTTCCAGGATTAAATGATAAAGCAATAGATATATTGTTCAAAATTAAGAGTATCGGGACAAGTAAGAAGATGAAATAAAACTGTTACTCTGCTAGGGCACCTGCGCGAACTAGAGGGAAACTGACTTCTAACATCCAATAAAAATGACTTTGGGACCATTCAGTAATTAATTACAAAATTGTCTAAGAAAAGTGAAGACAGTTCTAGCATCATATGTTTGCAGATGCCCTTGGGTTCATATTTGGTAATCAAATGCAATGAAATTCATACATTTGAAGTGTGGCTTAAATGTCCAAATATGGTTTGGGCCATTGTTTTCTCCAAATTCCACAGAGAGGGGAACGCACACTCCAATCTGTATTAGGTGCCATGCCTCATTTCTACACATCAAAGAGTGCCATTACAACAATTATGCAGTGGTGTCAACAAGCTCTGTTAATAATTAAATTTGCTATCAGTCACCCCTCCACATTGTTGAATGAAAACACCAAGGATCGATAGAGAACTTAAAGATATAATTCACCCAAAACATTTTATTCAAATAATTTACTCACTCTCCTGGCAACCCAGATGTGTATGACTTTCTTTCTTCTGCAGAACACAAATTATGATTTTTAGAAGAATATTTCAGCTTTGTAGGTCCTCACAATGCAAGTGAATGTGTGCCAACATTTTGAATCTCCAAAATCAACATAAAGGCAGCATAAAAGTAATCCATATGACTCCAGTGGTTTAATCCATGTGTTCAGACATGATATGATAATTGTGGGTGAGAAACAGATTAATATTTAAGTCATTTTTATCATAAATTATCCTACCCTTCCAGTAGGGGGCGATATGCATGAAGAATGTGAATCAACAAAAATAGAAGAAGGAGAATGTGAACGTGAAGGAAAAAGGACTTAAAAATGTATCTGTTTCTCACCCACACCTATCCTATCACTTCAGAAGATGTTTATTTAACCACCAGAGTTGTCTGGATTACTTTCATGTTTCCCTTATATGGATTTTGGATATTCATTCACTTGCATTGTATGGAACTACAGGGCTGAGATATTATGTAAAAAAATACTCATTTGTGTTTTGCAGATGAAAGAACGTCATACACATCTGGTATAGCATGAGGGTGAGTAAATGATGAGAATAATTACATTTTTGGGTGCACTAACCCTTTAATGTCTGTTGGCTCTCACAAAGACTATTGCTCCAGGGAGGATAAAAAGCCTACTGAGCCTGGATGCAGAAAATGTTGCCTCTTAATTCAGCAAGGATCCATCAGGACATTTTATATGCAGCATTTCTGTGTCCTTCCAGTGACTGGCCTGCAACCTTATTTTCCTTTTATTCTCATTTTCAGGTTAATAAGCGCTAAACAAGAGACTAACTTGTTAGGAGAATGTGTGAAACTTTCACTCTCTTTGTCCATTCTTGTCCTTCAGATTTTTTCTTTCGTAAACATCTATTAATCCATCTGTTACCCAGAAGAAGCACACCTGTTCAATTAACCTTGTGCATACGTTGTGAAAGAAGCTTGAGCAGGCCTGTGCTTATGAGTCAGGTGCATCATAGGCTCTCTTCATGTTGTTTTCCCGCCTGAGAGTTTCTTTTTCACTAGTGCCATTGAGAGTGCATTAGCAGCACAGTTAAAAGTCCTGCCAGTTCCAGCCTTGCACCTGTTATGAAGTGCTGTCTCTCCGGAGGATCTGATATGAGATCTGACACCATGACCTGTCAGCTGGCCTGCTGAAGTGAGAGCTCCAAAGCATTCGGAAATGAGACCAGCAGCGAGAATGTGGTACCAGAGCATTTTGCTGGAACAGCCTGATGTGAAAACCCACTTATGTCTGTGTGTAATTTATTTAGGGATGCTCACACATCCCATCCTTGAGCAGGGCACTCCCTCTTCAAGTTCAAGGGGTCTGAGCCTTAGACAATGAGGAGCGGAAAGGGGACACGGAGGCTGGACTAAGGTCTTGAGCATTATGGCCAATGATATTGGTGTTTAGAGGTGACCAGAGCAGATTACTACTCCACCCAGGTTCTGTCTGTTCCACATTACATTTCGCTTGGTTGACTGGGAGGAAATTGAAGTATATTAGATGGTGTGGCTATTTACGCCGGTGAGATGAATCCTGTGCTTCCCCGAATAGCTGCATGCATGAATAAGTAAAGAAATGAAAACAAAAATAAAGCCTCCATCTGGATGGATTCTGTATGGCTCAGCATTAAGAGTTTGGAGATGTTTGCTTTGGGAAGAGGTAAATGAGTGTAAACACACTCATTGCACACTGAGATCTCTCAAAAATCAGCTTATTAAAAAAACAAAAAAATCCAGGCAAAGCAAGAAAACCTTGTTTCCATGATATTTGAAATCAATTGGTTATTAGCTGGTTTTGATGCCAAAATGTAAACAGGCATGCACGCAACACTTGTACACATTGGATAGGCTAATACAAATGGTTTGTACCAACTGGTTTTAGCATTAACTGTTAACTTTACCACGATAAAGGAAAACCGTTTCAACACTCACCCAGACAGAGAAGAGAGTGTAAGTGTAAGCTCTAGGAATAGTAGCACTTCTACAACTCCTACATTTTAATTGATTCTTTGACTACCATATAGGAGCTCTGGCTTTTGAGAGGTAGAGCATTCACATATGAGTCCCCTCCACTATTCCATTTACACAAATGACTGAATCCCTAAACATCCCACAAACACAATCATTACATTTGCAGATGACACAACAGTGGTGGGACTGATCTTGAATGGGGATGAGACTGCAAACGAGATGAAGTCTGCAATCTGGTAGGATGGCATACAGAAAACAATGTAGTCACTGAAAATAAAAACAAAACAAAGAACTCATCATAGACTTTAGGTGACACAGCAAGGGCCTCGCTCCTCTAAGCATCAAAGAAAAAGAAGTGGAGAGGGTTTCCAGCTAAATGTTTCTAGGAACCCATATCACAGAGGACCTCACATGGACAATAAACTCCACTGCCCTGGTCAGGAATGCTCAACAGTGGCTCTATTTTCTAAGGACACTTAGGAAAACCAACCAGTCTTTTGCTTGTGTCCTTCTACACTGCTCTAAAGTATGGTATGGCACTGTTCAGCAGCAGACAGGAGAGCTCTCCAGAGAGTCATAAACACAGCCCAGAAAATAATTGGACTCCCCCTGACCTCACTGGAAGATACATTCAGATCATGCTGCAGAACCAGCAGCATTCTGAAGGATGAAACTCACCCCATCATCATCTCTTCTCTCTGCTGCCATCTGGAAGGCATTACAGGACCTTAAAGACCCATAATTTCAGGCTTAAAAACAGTTTCTAGTCCCCCTACCACCACCACACCAACATTATCATAATACTCCACACCATAGGACAAACAACTGATTATATGAGTTATAATTCATACAAGGAGGACATGTGGAATAACTTCTGTAAATGTCTGTATATGACAAGCAATAATATTTTATAAGGTGCAATAGCACTTGGTAAATGTGCAATACAGTAGTAGCTTCAGATATGCATCTATTTTATTTTTATGTATTTATTTAAAGTATGTATTTTGAGTGTGTGTGCATGAGTGGATCATTAGATGAATTGTTTTAGGAGCTGCACAGCAAATTTTGTTGTATGTCAAATGTGCAATGACAATAAAGGTATTATATTCTAATCTATTCTATTCTATTCTATTCTATTCTATTCTTCTGTTCTATATTCTTTCCATCCAATGCACAAGGAGAAATAAAAGATAACTGAGATCTATGGCACATGGCATTTTTCGTGACATTTTTCCATATGCTAATAAATCACAACAGTGGTTTATCAGGTTGGTGATGCTTAGTTATTGTCTCCTGCTCTCCCTGTCATCTGATGACTGAGATCACAGGCCACATGAGCTAGGCTTATCTGAGAATACACTTCATAAATCATCAAACATGTCTGACATTTACTGTAACACCAAGAGTGTTGATCTTGTTAAAGACAAGACAAAGACATATCTCTGATTATTTTCTTTGAAAGTAAACCCTCTTTTTTAATCTTTCTATCTGACAAATGGCACACCTGTGATGCAAACACAGTTGTCCTTTCTATTACCATCATTATCTTTCGTCGCCAAGGGTTTAGACGTAGACAATGTGATTTTCGGGCTCTATGAGGTGAGCTTAATTATTTCTGAGTGACTGTGGAGTGACTCTCCATGTCCGAACTCTTGACAAGGAATTATCAGAATGTAGATCACCCGTGGCTGTAAATTAATGACATGCAACAGTGTGAACGTGCTCAGAGAGGGGATGGATTGATTCTCAGACGTATCCTCTCATTTCTACTTTGACCTAAGGGAAATCCAGCTAAATAAAGTTAAAAAGGCTTAAAGTGATTAAGACATTTAGTGCTATCCTAATTAGCGATTGCTACACAAAAATGTTTTATTAGAAAACAAAAAAAACAAAAAAAATATTTAGAAAAATTATTATATTTATTTGCAGATGCAAACTCCAAAGAAATGTTCCCTAAAGGAACATTTGATGAAATTAAAGGGCATTCAGTAGTTTTCTAGCTAGCATTAGCATTGCTCTTCTTCGTGTATTTTAACTACTGATACAACAGTGGTGTTAGATGCTGTACTGTCATCTATCGATGTGGATAAGCAGGATCATCTCTGCTGCCCCTGCCAGCTTTGGAATATCATTTGCATCTGGAAAATGTCAGAGTTTGAGGTAATTCCTAAAGTTATTTATTACTACTATAATTTAACTGCTTTGCCTAAAAACAAACATCAGAATTCAAGCAAACAGACTTCTACAGTTAAGGACAAATTATTATTGTCCCTCAATTCAATAATCTTTGGAGACTGTCTACATTTCACATTATTTCTAAAGACAGTTATTACCTTTATTAGAAAACTGCTTAGAATTAAATTAACCTCAATTACCTAGCAATAGAGAATGTCAAGGTAAAAGAATGATTAGAATTATTTTTAATGGTCAAATTTAGCATGTCCACGAATACTGTATTTGAAGAACTTGTTTTGTTTCCAAGCAAACCGATGTCGTGGTTTACTCAAAATCCACAACAATCGCTGTGCCAACTACTAAACGAATTAAGATGTTTGCCATTTCATAGAGTTGGAGGAAGATAGGCCACTCTCACTATAGCTGTGATAACAAAGAAAATAAAATTACACGTTGTTTTCCGGTTTGATTTTTTGCCTTTACAGGTCTGTCTGTCTTCTTCCTTCTAACCTTTTTTGCTTCTTTGGCAGTACAGCTACTGAATCTCCTGTTGTCTCTGCTTCTAAAGCATGATAATTACATTCTATTGTACTCTTTTTGTATTCTCTTCGCATCACCAAATAACACTGCGCTAAGCATAGCCAAGCGTATCTACATAGGTGGCAGCCAATGAGCGCAAGGATTTTCTTCTTCAGCATTTAGTGAAACATGGGGAAACATATTGAAGGGATGACCGCACCATGTATAATAAAAACACTTTTTATAGAAAACTATTTTGAGTACAGTCTTTACCTCATGTGAGTGTACACCATTCAGACCCTTCTTCAAAAAAACACAATTAATTTGTTAATGTGTAAAACCTTTTAAATTAG
This sequence comes from Xyrauchen texanus, assembly GCF_025860055.1. Lineage (NCBI taxonomy): Eukaryota > Metazoa > Chordata > Actinopteri > Cypriniformes > Catostomidae > Xyrauchen > Xyrauchen texanus. Next base: position 24,477,304 of record NC_068298.1, on the reverse strand, counting down.
CCTCAAATTACTGAATGCACATTTAATGAGATGAAAATGAAATTATTATCTTGAAAAAATCATGGCCTCTGTAGTTCTGTTCTAAAACTAGACAACATTTTAAGGTACTGCGAATTCATCATAGTGAGACAAAGCGAGAGAAATGTTAAATCTGAAGTGTGTAATTTCTACGCCACCGAATAAGCAACGGAATTGCAAAACTAAACACTAATTTCAAACTGCTTTATTTAAAAGCGCCACAGATATTCAGTGTTTACAGTTTTTGAGAAAATTAGCCTATGAATGTGTTAACTATACTTGTGTCTGCAAATTAAGCTGGGATAGGACAAAGCATTTTAACAGTAAAAAAAAGATTAACACTTCAGCTTTAAAATATACTTAGAATTCATTCAATATTGAAACGTAATGATAATTTTTTTAAAAATCTATTTAAATTTGAATATCTTCATACAATATTTGTGTTTAATATTAGGGCACCATGCTGACTTCAGATAAGTGTTCTGCTATATTTATGATTGTTAGCTTAGCAACATGTTAACTACAAATACTATTGGAAGTAATTGTGAATAGAATTTCCTATGCAGAACGATGTTTGAGTGGCATCCAGAGGTGTGGTCTATGTAAAGCATTCTAAATCCACTTATGAGGTTCAATCTCTGTTAAGCCTGATTTATAGTATGGAAGAAGCCAAACCTTTTTCTCCTGGACAAACTAAAGCACCCTAGTCGAACAAAGGCAGCATTTATTGTACACAATGTAATTTAGGGTGATGTCACATGTTTAACGTACTGTTCTAGCCTATAATACGGAAGTAATACCAATAATGCAGGTTTTTCTCTCCGTGGATTACCGCTTTCAGCGCTGTATCACTTCTTTGCTTCATTAAAATTGTCATGGAGCCTCTTCCACTTTAAAAACTCTAATCTCTCTCCACTCATTTGCCGAAGCCGCATTGTGGAATCATATAAAAAAGTATACTTCTGCACAGTATCTGAGAGACGGGCTTCATATTGTATCCATTTTAACCTAGGTAACAACTCCTCAGCTGACACACGCAATTGTAAATGAAAAAAAAAACACATTGTTTTAACCAGTCATCAACGCTCTTCGACCAGACGAGTTCTCCAAGGTCAAGAATTTCAGAGATGTGCGCGAACAGGAAAAATATCACCAAACTAATACATTAGTAGAACAAAAACGCCACTGATATTAATCAAATTGTAGGTGAACTTGATTAAGTATAAATGAGCCTTTAGCTTACCTTCTTAAAAGACAGCTGCCTATGTAAATATGAAGTTGCATGGCAGCTCATAGGTTTTAGGGCAGACTATTAATGTCTATAACTTTTTGCTTCATAAAGTTTTAAATTGAATTCTCCGATCTGTAGTCAGACAGACAATACTTATGGAAATATGGTGGATTTCCTGGATGTCACCATGACTTACACAGATGCTTATCTCAGTAAATCAATGACTTCATTCCTCGCATGTTAGATATTAAGAGACGGCTAACTCATCTCTGGCCATTCTGATGATGAAATTTGTCATGCTATCATTGCCTTTAGGCACACAACCATCCGGCTGCTGATACGGCACAATCTAATATGCGGTTATATATTAGAATTGATGCACTACAGCAGATAAGCACAACGCCCTTGTAGGTGTCTTTCAAGGTAATGACAAAAATCCACAATGCCAGTCGTGCACTCCAACATTTCCTGCGTGGAATTTGCTCTTGCCTGGGATCCAGCAGGCTTTGGGATGTAATGATGCATTCTTCAAAAGAGGATGGAGCTCGCTGACAGAGGGTGTAAATAACACTGAATAGCTGATGGGGAGAGCTGATTTGCATATAGGACAGAATATAATTTCTCTGCACCAAGACTGACTCCTGTAGACAGCCCAGATTTAATATGATAGTTGAAATACAGATAATGACATTCCATACCAGGCTCAGCATTACACAACATTACTTATATGGTCCACTTATTCATAATGACCAATGTGGTAGATGGCACATCACAATGACTAATTAAAAACAGGCCTGTTAATTAGGGAAAAGACAGTGGGGGTGGGTGTCTTCATGGTTTTTTACTTGCGTCATATATATTAGCATACTCTAAAGTCACGACCTTTAACAAAATTACCTTTCTGGCAGGGGACCTGCACACAGTCACCTTTTGGACCAGATCCAAAGCATACACTGATTTGTGTGAGCAATTTCTTAAATGTGAAATGTGTAGTTTCTGTGACACTTATTTCAGCAGTCTGACTGTTTCAGCATTGGCTCAATCAATGAAGTGAACCTGGGGTGGGGATACTTGTTTGTCCAAGTTTTGGGGGCTGATTGAAACTTGTTAGATTTCAATCAGTTGAAAAGTTACTATATTTTAAATTCAGCTTTGTACTGTTTAGTGGATCAGAATTACACACTTCATCTTTAGAGACTATATGTTACTGCTTACAAAACATAATTCTGCAATGCACTTGGGCTGTATGCTAGACACTGAAAGAATTACACATGAATCTATCGACTGTATCTGCGACCGAGTGTAGTGAAATAATAGTAATGTGTTATAGAACATTCAGACATAAAGAGTTGTATTTATTCAGAAACCCACCGACAGACAGTCTTAAGAACTGTGTGCAACCACACAGATAATGACAGCTATTATCATAGATAAGATAATTCAAAAGAATACACAAATCTTCCTTTTAGCCCTTTAATCCTATACTCATTTTCCCCCCAACCCATTTAAGAGGTAATTTGCACTGCCAGAATGAAAGGTGAAGCAACTTTCTTTCTGACTCGAGCAGATGTTGCCTGTCTAATTTAAAAACATGATTTATTTTACCGCCTGGATTTACTGTATATGTTGAATGATAATGCCATTCATGATGACTCAGATAGTGACGGAAATCAACAACAACATCATTTCTACCTGATTTCTGGATTAGAAACTCCAGTAGTTAAAGATGATGACAATATAATAATAAAAATAGGAGTTTCATGTCTGTCTCAAAGGGCTACATTTATGAAGACATCTCTCTCCGTGTGACAACTTTTGAACGTTGAATTTCCATGAACTTTTCAGGACATTATTAGCAGATTACTGAATTATGATTTTTTAAAGAGCACCTATTATGGAATTTTGAAAATTACCTTTCATGTAGTGTGTAACATAGATATAAGTGAACAAAAACATCCTGCAAAGTTTTATATATGAAAGTTCACCGTAAAAAAAGGTATTGTCTCTCAAATGTAGGAGTCGACTCTGAGTCAATGTAATGAATCGTTTTTCCAACGTGTCATTTTCCTTTTCATTGTGACGTCAAGACGAAAAATTATCAAATTGTCCGCGGCCACTCATTGCGCACGCAGACACCAGGGAAAACTTGAAAACATCATGTCGACAACAAGACGCTGTGTTCTGAAGTGCATATCAAAAGCGACCTTTTTTTCACTGCCCAGGGACGAGCATGTGAAGAATCAGTGGTTAGAGTTTATATTTACAACTATACCACACAAGTATAGCCCGAACCTTGTGCTGTGTTCGCGTCATTTTAATGACGATTGCTTTACGAACATGAATGCTTTCAAGTGTGGATTCGCGAGCCGGTTGATACTGAAGGAAGGTTCAGTACCAAGTTTATTTGGATCAGCTTCCTCCTCCGAATCACAACCTGTAAGTATTATTAATAATTGTTGCTTATATGTGTTTTTTAGCATGCTTAATAAGTATTTGTGTGTGTTGTGTAAGTTATGCTTAGCGCAGCTTCTAGGTCTCCAATGTCCATTTTTTGGAAATATGCGAAATGTTTGTCGATGTTATTGGAGTTGTCATAAAGAATAGAGCAATAACTTGTAGTAATGCAGTGCTTTATCAATATGTTTATGCGTTGGGCTAACGCAAACAATAACTGATTGGGTGTTTACCACCGAACTTTGGGCTATGATCGCTAACATAAATCAACTCAAATTCCTTCTCTGATTTAGATTTTTTTACTACAAAGTGGTGATGGGCGTTCCGTTTCTGACAATCTCTGCACAGAGTATACCAATCACAACTGACTGGGTCATCTGACCAATCACCGCAGATTAGCGTCACGCAAAGGAGGGGTTTGGAAAAATGAGTCGTTGGACGAATCATTTGGGAGTCGGTGAGCAAATCAGGTAAACATAAATGCATATTATAAGACAACAAAAGTGTTTTTTGTCATTGCATGCATGTAAAACTGTTGTTGGGGACTCCCAAAACAATATTAGGAACATGTTAAATGCCATAATAGGTGCCCTTTAAAAATCACAAAACTACTCTAGTCGATTTAATAATCCAGAGGCCCCTGTGAGGCCCCAAGAGCAAACTTGCAGCACATATTGGTTGGGTGCAAAACAGCCCTGGCACAAGGACTGTACAGGTTGCAGCATGATCAGGTCCTGCAGAAGCTGGCAGAGATCCTAGAGTTGAATAGAGTGAAGGCAAACAAAGGTAGCCATGCTCCCCAAAGGAAGGGTGTTGATTTTGTTAAAAAGGGAGGTGCCAAACAAGGCACAGCATGGAGGGAAGCCAGATCAATCTTGATGCCTGGTCAGCCTTGGTCAGCAGCTACAATTTCCTACCATGGTTGCCATTACCTCTTTGAGGCCGGAAGCAGTGTTGTGGTTGACTTCCGCAAGGGAAATAGCAATAATTGAGCTTACTGATCCATGGGAAGAGTGTCTAGAGAAGTAAGCTAAAATATGCTGATCTGGCCACAGATTACAGGGAAAATGGATGGAGGACTGCCACCTAACCTGTGGAGGTTGGGTGCCAAGGATTTATCGGAACATAAATGCAGCACCTTTTTAGAGAAATTGGCATCGTAGAAGCAGATTCAAAAATGATTTAAAGGAATTGTCAGAGGAAGCTGAGAAAGATAAATTCTGGCTATGGTTAAGAAGGCTTGTGCTGAGGTAGTATGCCATACGGAACCTGTGGCACTGAGTTACCGAGAGAAACGATGCCAGTGCCAGTGGGCAGTTGGTTGTGCTACTGAATCCACTGTTGTGGAGGGGCATCAAGAAGACCAGTACCGCCAGCAGGACAGGTCAAGCCTGCAAGTTGAGCCGCAAGAAGAGACAACCTTCAACCCATAGACAAGACAGGGAAACATGACAATGAGAAGAAACCAGGGAGAAGGAGGCTAATCAAGTTGCCGAGATCTAATGATAAGGATGCATGGAGCACACTAGATGAGGACCTGTGCTCCACCTTGGAGAATGCCCTTACTGGAAGTGTGAAGGCCAAGCTTAATATGTTTAGTGATACTATGTACGAAGAATGCATAGGTAGATTTGGTAAAACAGTAGTAAAGAAAAGTGCCCCCTGGGTGATGGGTCAGAGAGAGGAGGAGAGACTTTAGCTTGTGAAAGAGTGGCGGCAGCTTCGTAAAGCTTGGAGGAAAGCAGAGGAGCAGGAGAAGGAGGGCTTGAAGGTATTGTGGGATGGCATAAGGGCTAGATTAGCAGACTTAAGGAGGGCAAAATTCATCATGGATCCTTTTAAGTTTGCCAGAAACCTGCTGGAAGAAAAGAGGAGTTTAAAGCTGGTAATGGCAAAAGAGGAACTAGAAGACCACATGGAACAGCAACATGGTGAAAGGGACAAAGGTACAAACACAACCCGCTTAGCTCCCCTGATATGTCCCATTGCCAGTAGAGCAAGTAGTGGAATTTAACATAGATCCACCTAAGTTGAGTGAGTTGAGGGGATACCATACAAGCTGTAAAAGAAGTGCACCATGGTTCTCAAAATGTTGTGGAGACTGTTGAGGGTTGCCTGAAAGAAGTTTGCAACTGCCCTTCGAGTGGCTTAATTCCCAAAGAGCAGGGATACACCAATATTAGTCAGTTTAGGAGCATTACTCTATTTTACATGGAGGGAAAACTTTACTTTTTGGAGGTTTTTCGGCAGAGCAGCCTATTCGAAGTTTAGGGAGAGAATAGACAGCAGATCACATGGCAGAGTTGGTCCCGAAGCAACTGAAAGAGGGCCTGGATAAGATCTCCCTGGCAAATTCAAGGTTTTGGTGTAACCAATCACCTGATGTGGCTGCTAAAAATGCGTGAGATTTCTGAAGCAGCAGTGGCAATGGTGGACGCCAAGGCCAACAGTTATATCAGGAAGTGGTTAGGCCTGCCACGTTATCTATAAGATGTAGGTAGCACTGTTTGGAAGAAATGCTTTACAACTGCCACTAAAATCCCTCACTCTGTGCTACAAGCAGGAAAAGACCAGGCTTGTTTTGGAGCTATAGGAATCAACAGACCAGGCAGTGAGGGCAGGTCAAGTCCAAGTCAGAACAGGCAGAACTTGGAAGGCAGAGGAAGTCGTAAACCAGGCGAGATGTCCCTGACCGCTTCCCCACCACCAGGAGATTTTCCGGGATTAATAGTGCGGAACCTTGAAGATAGGTGGCTCCCGGCTGATGACCCTGCAGCTGGGCTGAAGGCACTGGTGGAGGTATGGAAAGCAATAATGCCCGGCAGATTATTACAGCTACCTGTGCATCTGTTTAAGTAGTTTTAAGGGAAATATTAAGACGATACAGAAACGCGGATTCGAACCGCTGTCGCAAGTACAACATTACACATTCACACACCGTCTTTACATTCCACTGCAGCAACATCCATTGTTTAGTTTGTTGTATATTTCTGAGGTTGAACCAGACTTTTGGGGTGCAAACAGACTAAATATGCCAAAAATGTGGGAACTCTATTGTAAGCAAATTACAAGATTTTTAGAGGGCTGTAATCAAAGATGGAAAGGACAGAATTTATCATACAGTTAACAGAGGGTTTGAGTGTTTGTTACTCAACTGGCTCAGATTAACAGAATTATTGGGCTGGGTCATGTCTCTTTTTGACCTCAGCCAAAACATGTCTCCACTGAGCCAAACATTTAACATTACATTTGAGAGAAAAACAACTAAATATCTGCTGGGTAAATGTTGGGAGGGTAAACCCTCACATGCATAGAAAGGGACAAAATCCTATAGGGCTTATACCTGTAGACTTGGCTCTAAAGATGTGATGCTGTGGGTCCAAAATTAACTATCCAGGTAGCAACACATTTATCGTGTTAAAACACCACAATGGAATTATGAGGTACAAAATCAAGATGTATCTTGACTTTTTTGTGACACATGCAGTTTCAGTGTATATGATGCTGTTAGTGAGACAGTGAGCTTGCGCAGTATGCATGGCAAAATGGCTAAATAATTCAACTAGCAAAAGGATCATTTAATATACAGTTCATGTCTATTAAAAAAATGGTCTCATCACTCGCCATTTGTTTTAACATGATAAATGTGTCGCTACCTGGAGTAATCATTACTTAAGATGCAGTTTCTTATAAAGTTTCTGGCCTTTGGGGCAGAATGCATTTTTGCATCCATCTGTGCTGTTTTACAATAATTTTTCTATGCAAAAATGCATTAGACAAGATGGAAGTCTTAAACTGTTGCAATAAATCTTTCTTTTTTTTTTTCAGCTTTAGGGATGACTTTTTTGGGCATGAGGTGGATTCCAGTGTGTTTATGTAAGCCCTTACACCATGACTCATTAAGCTCAAAGGCAGCATGGGTGCTTTATGTCGCTGTTGAATTGTGAGTGGATTTGACTGGGCCAGTGTCAAACATGTGGGTATAAAACACTTGTAGTGACCCTCAACCATGACCCTGGAATGCCAACAGGCTGACACACAAGTGGAGGGTTGGTTCTGCTGAGCAAGCTGAGTCCTCACTTGTGTGTACACCCTGGGAGAAGTCCCATCAGCCCTCAGTGATGCCCTGCAATGGTTAAGGCCTATTTTACATCATTCCACATTTACAATCAGTGGGTTAAGCAATTTGGAGAATACTGAACATCTGGTCAGTCTAAGCAAATATGGAAATCAACTTAGAGGAAATGAAAACAAATGGGGGGCCGGGTAATGATTTCATGAGCAATTTCCCATATTAAGATTTCAATATTTTACAAGAAAAACTGATTTTTGCACCACTTACCATACACATCAATCACATGGCACTCAGAATTGTTCATGAAGCTAAGCCTGGCAAGGACACATTTCAAGACACCATCTGTTTGACTTTAGAAAATACTTTTAAAAAATTAAAATTGTACAGATATTAATTCACCAAGTTCCACAGCACCATTACACACACCCTCTTAACCCAAAATGAATTAAACCCTCATTAAATATTCGTCTCATTGTTAATCATGTTCATGTGAAGGGCGTTAGATTTCAATTTGCAAAATGACTTCAAAGATCTCTTTATAAAAATAGTTCTTTGAAAAGGCATTCAAAACTATAATTCTATGAAAGAGGGTTATGTGTCAAAAATAAATAAAGAAAACAGATGGGAGAAGATGCAGGGGAAAGATGGACAAAACAGATAAAGCTCTTTGTTGGTAATTTCATAATAGTTCGCTCCATTCAGAAAAAAGTAGACAACTTCAAGACCAGTCATTAGGGTGATTCTATAACTTCTGACACTTTGCAGTTGTGACAGTAGAAAAACCTTGTGTTTAAAATGTTTTAATAGTATATATATATATATATATATATATATATATATATATATATATATATATATATATACATACATCACATACACACACACACACACACACACACACACACACACACACACACACACACACACACACACACAGTATCTACATGCATATTAATGATCAGGTCAAGTGCCTGTAATTACAGAATCAGCCATTTATTTGAAAATAATAATAATAATAAAAATAATATATAACATGTAATTTATGTGACTATTTACCTTGATATTAAATGTAAAAAAAAAAACATTAAAAAAAAAAGTTTGCTGCCCACAGCCATGGGGCATCTTTATATATGTAGTTTAAGTTTAAGCACTCTACCAATAGTTAAACGTTCTAAATTACTAAAAATGAATTGTAAAATTAATTCATGATTAGAAGTATTTATAGAAAAGAAGTGACAATTTATGTTAAATATTGTATATTGAGCTGTATGGAATATACTTAATAGTAAATAGGTCTATCAGCTGTATTGGACAGAAGAGAATAGAAACACACACTTTGGACTATATGAATGACTATTCAATTGGCCAATCGCAGACCGCTTGTAAGTAGCTCTTCGTAGCCAATCCGAACGCAGGAGGTGGGACCTACCAGAATTCTGGTGGGCGAAAATATCTCCCGTTCTTGATGGAGTGCACATCCGAGCCAAGTGATCTCAAGACGTGTTCTTCTAAGTTTTAAACTGTTTAACTTGACACAGCGACCTGAAAATTGTATGTTTATGACGCAACGCAACCAAAGTGAGATGCTCCAAAAGTGTAATGTAATGCAAATAAATTATCTGAATACTTTTTTATATAATATTTTATATATATATTCAGTTTTTATATATAGTAAATATTTAAAGATAACAATTTCTAATAATTTCATTACATATTGAATTATTGTTATTTGAGGAGCTTTCTCATTAAATATTTATACATGACATGAATTGCCATTAATTCAATTAATTAATTAGGACACCATATCATTAATTCGATGAAAAAATTCAATGATTGACAGCCCTAATATGTGTAACAGAGAATGGCCAGACTGATTCGAACTGACAAAGTCTACGGTAATTCAGATAACTGCTCTGTACAATTCTGGTGAGAAGAATAACATCTCAGAATGCTATTCTGAGATGTGGGTTGGTGCTGTTTTGGCGGCACGAGGGGGACCTACACAATATTAGGCAGGTGGTTTTAATATTGTGGCTGATCGAGGTGTGTGTGTATATATATATATATATATATATATATATATATATATATATATATATATATATATATATAAAATGTACATACACTTTTATTTTATGCTAAAATGTCAAATTGATTTCCTAAGAATACACTGCAAAACGCTAACTGATTTTGTTTGCTGTTAGACACCCAGCTGAGCTGCTGAACGGTATTTGATTAGGCCATGACTGAGTTGATTAGTCAATGTTTCCTCTCTATAATACAGTACATATTTTTTTTATCACTTATACAAAACAATATTTACAGCTTTATTCTATAATTTAATTTGATAAGATGATACAATTAAATAAAACACAAATAATTTTCTGAATTGTTTCCTGTGTAAAACATTTTAATAAAATTAATATTGCTAGAAAAAAGAAACCGTTTCAAAGAACTGCATTATTCCAACACCTCTCAGCATGTGATCAAAAACAGCAGGTGACACCTGTATTCCAGCCTGACAGAAAATGAAAAAACAACAACAAACAGGCAGATGCTGACAACATGGAAAACATACAGAACACAGCAACATTTGTCCAGTATTTCAAATAAAGCTGAAAAAGAAATTCAGATCATCTAACATTCCTGATTCAAGCGCCAGTCAGACTTTATATTGACTTCCATTATTAACATCTTTTGTTACAGTACATTATTAATGCTTCTATGCAATTAATAATGTATTAACATGTAGTCAGACATGTTGTGCTGAAACTTTGCTTCACATAATTTTATACATATTCAACTGAATATGAATAGCTGATCTGCATTATACAATGCTTACCAATGACATAATAATGCAAGTTATTATATAGTCTTAAAGTCCAACGTACAACAGAACCTTGCATGGATTGCTATATTGAGTATAGTTTGTGAAATACAGCAGCTCATTGATAAGTTGTATTATGGGCTATCCCAGAGGAAGAGCTAGCTTGCAAAGACAATGTATTCTTGACAACACCAGATGGTTTTTATCCACTGTCTTTCCATCTGCATTATGACATTCCCAGCATTCATTGTGGTCACTAGCATGCATCAGCTATCCAGCACAGTCGCACAGAGCTGAAGTTCTACATGTCATTTCTTCAAATGTGAGGCCAGTGAAAAGTGCTAGGCTCAGTGTGGCATTTTAAGTTAGTAGCTTATGAAAAAAGCTTTTGGCCAGTGGCAGAAATTTCTGTCTTATTTTAAGGATCAGAATAGTGCAGTGAGTTCTTATTTCTTATAGCATATGTCCTTAATTTGCATGCTGTGTGTGACATCTTTTAAACTAGGCTCTTTAAAACAGTGTTTCTCAAGTGGTGGGTTGCAACCCAAAAGTGGATTGCAAGTCAACTCGGACTGGGTCATGGACAGCAGGGAAAGAACATTGATATCAAAGGCTTGATATCAAAAACTGATGTGACACATTTTCATTCTAGTGAGATTTTTCAAGTTTAAATCGCTACTGAGGAAATCAAACCTCTCAAAAAGTAGACAGCCCTGACATTATGAACAGCAGTGAGGTGGAACAGAGCAACACTGTGCTACGCTCCAAGGTATAGGCCTATATATATATATATTATTATTATAATTTTTTTTTTCATCACCATTTCATTTCAACATCATCACCCTTATAAAACTTTTTCACGATTTTACACAAGTAAAAGTGATATTTTGACAAAAATTATATAGTTTCATATTAAATAATCTGTTTGGTAGAATGTATTATACTTTTTGTATTACATTAGCAGTTGTCTAACCCTAAATTTCTAAATGTCATTTGGCTACAAAGCTTTCATAACTTCTATAATTTTGTGTTTTTATTATCAGTCATTATTATTTAAAAAACTAGCTACATTGACCTAACCATGGTAATGGGGAGCCATCTGGTCTTACCTGTGCGTATCACTGTAAACATAAGGACAAGTACATAAAGGGCTTTAAAGTCTGGACCTCAAAGACTTATAGGACAGTTTTATGAAAAGTGTTTTCCTCTTGTGTAATATATTTTCTGTTTGAATGATCTTTGAAATTAGGAAATAAACTGGAAAATAAATATAATAGGCTCACAAAAATAAATAGGCTCATCAACTTTTAAAAGGGGGGAGAGAAAACTTCCAGTATCTTTTGTTATTAACATCAACAACACAAATAATGGCAATTGATACATGCATTTATACTTGAAAACCATGAAAAAAACTATGCGAGATAAAAGAAAATCCATCCCAGGCTACATACAGGTTGTTTTTTTCCTCATGGTGGGTTGCCACTTGATGTCCAATGTAAAATCTGTGTCGCAAAACTAAACCAGTTGAGAACCAATGCTTTAAAATACACAATTTAGTAGGGGTTATGTGCACACAGATCTTAAAATATGGTGAACGGAGCACATTTTTTACTTCAAAACTATTCAGTTGCTCAGTATTGTGGGGGGTGGCATCTTTTATTGTGGGATAATGCAGGAAAACAAACAACCTTGCAAAAACTTAAAACATTAAATCTCAACCCCATTTACTGGGCCAAAGGCAATCTGCCAGTATCTGTCTGCTCAACAAAAGCAGTGAGCATGTCAACCTGAGATGCTTATCTTTACATGTGACCTACGTACTCTCTTGCAATTTGGCCCCATGGCCACAACACAGCCATGCAGTACAGCAATCTATTAAATGCAGGTCCTTCACAACATATACTATAGATATATGAATAGATTGCATCTGAATGTGTGTTCATTGGGAATCAAATGGCTAGTGCCATTCTCTACCAGTTAAGCCATAGGATAAAACAAAGTATTCATATTAAATTGATTGGGTTATTGTTTGAGTAACAATTGTTATTATAATACGACTCTAGTTTCGACTCTAAATTCAGATTGGTTGAGCTGTGTATGAAGCCATTGCACAATAAATTACTGCCAATTTGCTTGAAACAGCCTACAGTTAGGATAATGAACCATATAACTTGACACATTTTTTTAACTCCTATAATTACCATTAATAAACTATTAAACATTGTTGTTGTTTTTTAAAACCACTGCTTTATAAAAGCAATTCACTATGAGAGGCGGTGCGTTACCGTGATTTTTCTGATATTACTGTGACATGCCTAAGAATGCCCCTTAACCTTGGTAAATCACTGTAATGCATGGTCTCTCATGGCTTACTGCTTTACCGTAACAATACCTTATCACTTCTGAAATGTGTTTGGCATCGTAATTACCATCATTGCCATCAACATTTACTTGACAGATGTCTTCATATTCACTGACACTGCTTCCTTAAACTGTGACTCATACTTAATAAAGAATCTGCAGCAAAACCAAAACTCAGTGAGGTCTAATCTGTCTGTACATTTAGTGGGTGTGGAAAGGAAGGGAAGAGTGCGATTTTTCACAGATGAAGTGTGGCCCTGTCCCTCCATCAGTGCCACCACCCCTGCAGTGCTCAGCACTGTGTGAAATGGTATTCTGGGCTGCAGTCGGCCCCAGAGGGGCAGGAGTGCCGTACCTTTGTTCATGTCAATCAGCTGTTTCTTCTTCTGCTGTCTCTCTTGCTTCTCTCGCTCAGCCTTCTCCTTAGCTAGCTTGGCTCTCTTGATCTTCTCCTCCATCTCCCTCTTCTTGTGGTTTTCCCGAACAGCATCCTGAAGTGTCAGAGAGAGAGAGACAGAGAAAAAAGAGAGGGGAAATGAGAAGACTCTGGAAGGCTGGATCAATTTCGGCACAATGACGTGTCCAGTATAGCAACACTCCACTTAACACAGTGACACAGACTCTAGTAACACATAGTATGGTGACTCATCATCATTCTGGCTGCACCACACTCAGATCTTGCTTATCTGCAGGTCCATATGCGATTTGTGCCCGCAGAACACCACAGAATTCACACATCCATCATTCACAAAGTTCTACACATTCCCTGCCTTTGCATGTTTGTAAATTACATAATTTGGCTAATTTGATTATTCTCTTGGCTAACTGAATTCTGTAGATTTCCCACCCAATATCTATGCAAATAGTGTCTTCAAGTTCCAGCCTGAACTCGTTAAAATTACATGACTGACATAATGTTTTTGCAAAATGATAATATGTGGTTCCTTACACGTATCGCAGCAGTTCCGAGATTAAATGTCCATTGAGTGGTGCGAGTTAAATTAATTACCAAACAGATGAGGTTTTTAAGGTTTATACTCTATCGTGTTTTGAATCAACAAACCCTACCTCCCTACCCTAAACCATAAACTTATACCTAACCCATAGTGTCATGAAAAAGCAAAGGTGACATGAAAAACGCAACTGCTGGAGCAACCACATCATTTTGCGGTGCCTCTATGACCTTATGTGTCGACTTGCGTAATCTTCAGGACTCGTACCCCGGTCCACTGCAGTTGAGCTACCCCACAATCTCATCAAATTTGAACAAGATTGTGAATGTAGTTGGTTATGTAATGCTACCATTAAAATGTATCACTTTACAAGTCATGCACTAAAGTAAGAGTTTAGATTAGTCATAATAGCCTTAAGCATGCATAATAGCATTGAGTGAGGGACAGAGCAAAAAGTAATTGTTTATGAAGTGAATATCTGCCATTTTCTCATCAGGAAACTGCAGCCACACGAGCAACGGAAAAATAATTTTTCAAAAATCTAGGAACATTAATGTGATTCTATGAGACCATGTTGCAATTATCCATCTGGGCCTGCTTATCTGCTACTGAAGGGGACATAGTTGCAGCCTTACTGCACAAAGTGAGTGAAACGGTGAGGAAGCAGTCAGAGATTGTGTAACTGATCCATCAAGATGGCTCCTGTTATTGTCGTGAAGCTCCCATTGAATCACAATCTCCATAAGCATTAAAAAGGTAGCAGAGAAGACATACCATGATGTTCTACTGGTAAAGCTTGCCTCATTTTGCTTCAAGTCCTCCTAGAAAGTTACATCTTACAGGTTCAGAAATTGCAATTAAGTTGTTATGTGCGTTCAAATGACTTTAGTTGGAATAAAATGGATGAAAAAGTTGAGCAAAATCATAGTACTTTCTCTCTACTTCACTTCCCGATAAAGACTTTTTTAGCAAGAGTGCAACAAAATTAATAGCAAATCATGCAATTTGGTTTGTAGCAGTAGTGTTATCTATCATTCTCATTTTGTAGTTGAGTTGCACAAGCCTGTTGCTCCATGTAATGGCTAAATTAGTTGTATTTCCTGGCAAGCTTCATCGCTATTGTTCATCAACAGTACACAAAATGTCTACAAACTATAAATTGTTCAATCATCATTCACAATTACAACCAATATCAGATCAATATCAATTAATTTCTGTCGCAATTCTAAAACTGAAATCCCAGAACTCGGATGTTCACTCCAAAAAAACAACAACTTCTTACTGATGCCTCCCTAGGTTATTTTTTTTCAATGAATTTTTGTGTGTACAATGTGAATAGTTTTTGTTTGGGTAACTGTAACTGGGAAGGAGGTGCTCTAGAGAATGCTGAGAACTAGAGGTTCTTCTAGTTCTCAGCATGCTTTGCATGGGACTTGATAGGGATAGTAAGGCAATGGCCACACTAATATGTTTTCAGTTGAAAACGCATCTTTTTCACTATGTTTTGGCCTTCCGTCGACGCTGAGACAGCGTTTTTGTCAGCGAAATCTGAAAGTAAAATGGTAAAAGTGAAAGGAGGAGGTGAGTACCGGCTTGACAATATAAATAATAGTTTAATAATAAACTTAAACAAAAAGACACAAACATAAACACATACAGGGCAGCTGCCCGTAACTCGCTGTCTCTCTAACTCCTCCTCCTTGCCACACTCCTCTGTCCTTTCCTTCAGGTTGGGGAGCCCCGTGATGTACACCCCCTCCTTTCCGGCAGGTATTCCATGCCTTCTGGGACCTGGGAGGGAAAAACTAAAAAGAAAAGAGAGGGAAAGACCAACATGGAATGACAGCAGGAGAGAGAGAGAAGATAATTTTTTTTTGCCGGTTCTCTGATAAGCCGTAGCCTGGTCCTCGGTCACTCCTCCACCCTCTAGTGGATGACAGCCGCTCCTCCCCGGATGGATCGGAGGCAGTCCTCTGGCCCCTGGTGGATGGAACCTTTCTGTGCTTTTGGTGGATGGTAGTGGTCTCCATTGCCCCTGGCAGCGTATCTCCCGCTCAAGGCGGTCGGTTGTGAGCCCCTCCCTGCTCGTGGACACCGGTCTTCCCTTTTACCCCGGTGTGTCTTAACGGTCGTTAGGGGTCTCCGCCACCCCTGGCAGCAGCCTGACCACTGCAGGCGGTCGGTAAGGAGCCCCTCCTCCCCTTGCGTTCGGTGGTCATTCCTCCGCTTTCAGGTGGCCAGGCTCCTCCATCCCCCAGCGGATGGCCACTGCTGCTCCTTTGGGGTGGATGGTAGTGGTGAGGACTCTACTACAGCGCATCCCTCCTCCTTCCAGGGCTTCGGCACCACTGTAAAAGGATCTCAGTTCATGGGCAATGGAGGAGTAAGGACACAAACGAAGCAGGTTCAAGGTCAGACTTTTAATCTTCAGCTTTTTCATACAATTGACGGTAGCCATCAAAACAAATAATTCATTCATAAATAATGGGGAAACACTTTCTGTGCTTGGCTGGTGGATTGCGGGTCATTTTCACTCCCCCACTGATGCTCTGGCGTGCCTTACCAGGTCTCCCTCCACCATCACTAGGTGACAGGTGTTAGAGATA
Source organism: Xyrauchen texanus (assembly GCF_025860055.1). Lineage (NCBI taxonomy): Eukaryota > Metazoa > Chordata > Actinopteri > Cypriniformes > Catostomidae > Xyrauchen > Xyrauchen texanus. The sequence continues at coordinate 24,460,779 of NC_068298.1, read as the reverse complement.
ATTACGATCCAGGTGACGAGCCTTACCGCTCTCCCTCTCCCACAGACCGACACATGACCACGGCCCACATGCCACACTGAACTTTTTGAAAATGCTCTTCCAAGTGGATAAATTTGAAAATGCCGTCTTAATGATGTAGTGTGAATACGGATATATCTAAGACGTATTTGTTGTCATGTGACGCAGTCATGTGATCCATTCAATCAAAAAAAAATCAAGATGGTGGCCCGTGTTATAGCGGTGCTGTTTTGTCTGATATACACGTTGATAAATGTTACTTTGTACAACATTCACACTGCATTACTTAAAAGGCGAATTGGAATTTGTGTCTGGTGACAGAACACGAGGACACTTGCGTTTCAGAACATACTTTGAACAGCGATTTTTCACATGCACAGCAAGGGGATTTAAGTGTTTTTATACATTTCAGTGCGAACGAGTAACTTTTGGAAAAAGCTTAAAAACAGCAGCGTGGACGGAGAGCGCTCCGAAAACAAAAACACAGTTTTCAAATGTATCTGGATTAATGTATACGTAGTTTAAATGTAAACATTTTACGTTTTTTTTTTTGTGCAAGATAGCATAAACTCTTTAGTGAATATAACTCGTTAGCGTTTAATGTTTTGTTATGTTGAGATTTAGAACAGTTTGATATGTTGGAGTTTTGGATGTTACCATTATTGTTAAGAGTGGAGCTTGAGTTTACAATGAGGACAGGAACATATCACACATGATATGTATTGTTCTTTTTATTGAGTCATTTTTGTGCTAACAACCGTAGCATAGTTACCAAGCTGCACTTTGTAGCACTTCACATCAGCATATATTTAGCATGCTAACATTCATTGTCGCTAGCTAGAACAAAAACTGTAAATAAGAGATCAATCTGACTTACTTTGACATGTCTTATTTTGTTGAGTTTACCCAATTCAATTAGTTTCCCTCTACACAAAGTATATGAGCTGAGATTACATACCAAATTTTAATTAAGAAAACTCATTTAAAAAATGTGGAACCACTGTCCACGATTGAATCAAGTTCAGCTAAAGAGTTATTTTTTGGAGTGTTGTGGGGCTCAAATAGTCCATTAGATATGACATTGTGGTGGCGTTCATACACGCTTGTGTGTTAACACAATCATTCCAACTTGATTTTAAGGCATTATGCAAGCAGGTGGGAGTGCAACCTGTGTACACACAAACATAGAGATATTGTCCTCCCTTCTCTCTTCTTCCATAAATGCCACAGAGGTGTCAGACGGTGTGAAGAGGAAGACAGAGCCGGACTAAGACACACAGAGGGCACAGCGATGCAGTTGAGGAGAGAGAATAAGCCACTTCTACATAACCTTTCCAGCCTAGCAAAGGTCTCTTCACCCCAGGCCTACACCACTAACCTGACAGGCCTTGCCTTAAAGGGAGGAATGAGTATTTTTGGTATGTGTATATGTGTGCATGTCTTGTTCTTTCATGGTACGATATAATGAGTGTCGACAGTCTGGCCCTTTTTCACTCCCTTAGGGTTTCCGACGTGCATGTCGTGTTCGGTGCTGAGACACAAGGATTATGTGTACAGTGTGGAGGGGGAGGAAAGTACAGCTTATCATAGTGGTGAATAGTGGAGCTGCCGTCAAGTTCAAGATCAAGTGCCCACACGGTATCTTTTTATGATACAACAAGGTTAAGGTAAGGATATATTTATGGCTGAGGATTTCTACATGGGTGTATGTGTATACACTTTTTCCCTGCTACACAGTATGCAAAAAGCAGTACGTCAAATAAATAGAATGTCCGTAAAATCTGTATTCATAGGTGAACAACAACACCTGGATGACCCACTGCATCTATTGAGATTATGTAGTGTGCAATCTTGGGACATTTTGCTATTCCATAGGACCACGAAACCTGAGTCCTCCAATTAGAAAAGTTTAAAGATGGCAAAATTGTAATCCGAGTGGATATTTTGAAGCGCAAGTGCTATAAGCACCAAGAAAGTTGTTTCTCGTGAATACATTTTACTTATCTTTTTTTTAATAACACCCGAGTAAGTTGTGAGGTTGTTATTGGACAACAGTTGAGTTCTTTTTCGAAGGACTAATAAAAGTTTGTGATAGCAATAAAGAAAGGGAGAGAGAGAATTGGAGAAAGGCGCCAGTTTAAAATGTGCATGTTGCTGCAAAACAACTAAAAATCAGCAATGAATAAACTTGTTATAATAATAATAAAAAAAGTAATTGAGTCAGTCCTTCAAAGAATGAAAAGGAATTCTATTCATCTATTCATGCCACAGAGTGACAACAAACTTAAGCAAAAACAATGCTTCCAAATATTGTGCCTTGTAATTGAAGATAGCATCAAACCCATTGTCAAGTGTTAGATCCTTAATTGAAAAAATCATTTATTCATAGCGACAAAATAATTCCTTCTGGCGAAACTTTTTCTTTTTCTTTTTTTTACAAACAAACAATTATGACTGCAAACACGATTCCACAACATAATTATCTTACCCTCATCAAACATGCAAAAACCTTAATTACCATGGTAACAAACATCAACCCTTTGCCTAAAGGGCAGTATTTATGATTTTATCAATTTTCTTAATTGTGTTCTTGGTATTAGGAAGCTTTACATGAGATAAATGCCGAGAGGGTATGCTTTTGAATAGTGCAAACTGTCGTCCAGAATCGCATTACCATAAATCAGGAATGATACTGGGATGTTTATGAAATGCTGTCTTTACATTCTGTACTGGTGCAAGCACAGAGTGCAGACTTAAGAGAATCAAATGCACATTTTACATCTTGATCATTTTCTCGCTCACACACAAACTGAAAAGCATTCAACTGAGCCATTTAGTCTCACAGATTTGTATGTTATTTTATATACTGCAAATTCAAATCGCATCACCATTTGTCCTCTCTGCCAGAGAAAGCTGATATCTCACAGTTGCAGATATGCTCTATGCAAATGAAAGGTTAGTTAAAAAAGATGGGGAAAAAAACAAGAAAGGATTGAAATCCACAGGACTTGTCAGCGGTGGCCACTAATCAATACGTTAAGGCAAATTAGGCTGCCTAATTGTGTTTGCACACAAACTAATCCAAAGTCATTAGAGAAGCTGATTACAGGGGAAAAAGACTTTTGGTTAATTAGAGTACTCAGGAAGGGTTATTTAAAGCAGAGAGATAGCGCTCCATCTCTGTCTTGAAAGGGGTCCTGTCATGAGGAATCTAATGTTCCTTAATATTTTGAAATAGAAGAGGAAAATAAAACATACTGTAGGTTTCAAAACTCAAAAAATCCTCTCCAGTCAAAATAGAGAAATTATTGTTGCCACTATACAAAAACTACTCGTTTTAAAATCGGCCAATTTGTGACATCAGCACGTGGTGTACATTTGAATAGCCCCGCCTCCAAAACATCCATAACTGAAAAAATGGTGAAAGAGAGAGCGGCTGAGATACTACAACACTGAATGTGGTAATATTGTTCCTGCAGTTTGCTTTTAACCAACAAAAGGATTAGGATGTCAAGTAAGGGCTGGAGATGTTGTGTTTCTGGTTGTAGAAAATCTGCATCACTGCATAGCCTTCTGAAAACTTTTTTGTGGTTTATACAAATTAAGTTCCTGAACACAGGATTTTAATGTGGGATTATACTATGTTTGTTCAACTCATTTTTCTATGGATTCTTTTGAGAACCATTACGATTCAGGCATTACAAAGAAACTTCTATTGAAAGATTAAGTAGTGAACACTATATTGGTAAATTGCAAATGTATTTCAATTGTTTCAGCAGTCTTTGTATGTTTGATTTGTGTAGTAAGGCACTTTACTGCAAACAATAAAAATAAATAAATACACCAAGACTCCGACATATAGCTGATCGTGCTTATTACACAGTTACTTACCAAATAAATACATAATTGTTCCTAAAATATTGATTTGACATTAAATAATGTAATTATGTTAATTTTAAGACGAATGCCTAGCACGGAATATAAAGAAAGACAATGGTGAAGTTTATGCTATTGAGGTTGCCTGCTATCTCAACTGTCTCATTTCAGCTGGGGCTCCCCACCCTACGGAAGTCATGTATGTTCTTAAGGTGACAAAACAACAAAGGGGGAAGCCCCGGGCCGACAGTCCTTTATAACTCTATCTTCATCTGGATACAGATTTACAAAAAATACATTCACAGCTTGTTTTAGTTGGGAATATTTTCACTGTTGTAACCTTTACAAGCGCTGCCTGGGAGAAGGCAGATCCAGCCCTTTCGTTGCTGTGTCCGGTACGTGCTTTACGTATCTATTTGGACTGCACACAGAGTTCTAGATGTTCTGAGCAGCTCTTTGTCTGCTTCGGCGGACAGCGAAAAGGGAACACCGTCTCCAAACAGAGGTAAGCTCACTGGGTCGTTGATGCTATTTCCTTAGCTTATCACACCCCCTTGCGGGTTCGAGCACACTCTACGAGAAGAGTGGCATCCTCTTGGGCACTGGCCCATGGCACCTCCTTAGCAGACATCTGCAGAGCAGCGGGCTGGGCAAAACCCAATGCCTTTGCCAGATTTTACAATCTCAGGGTTGAGTCAGTCTCCTCCTGTGTTCTCCTCTCTAGCCTTCTGGCCGGCAAATTCAGTGGGGCAATTTGCAGCCAGACCCACTACGAGTCACAGGTGCTCTGTTCTGGGATTGGGCCGACGGGCTTAGTTCCCTTCTGAGGCAAACTCCCCCTGATGTATTTCCCGCAGTACGGTCCCCCTGTCGGCGGACCCGCGTTTCCCTAGGGCAGCCCTGCTGCCCCGGTCGCCATGCTGTAGAGTCCCCCCTCATTAGGCTGGACCTACCACCACACCATTTCCCACGTACGGCTTCACAAACCCTTGTGGAGTATTTGCCACATGTTACCTCCCCCTAGACTGGGCAGGATGTGGCCTCCACAGGGTCTTTTCCCCCTGAAAGAATAGGACTGGAAAAGACCACCTTCCCCGATGCATTTCATAGCATTAAGATAGCCCCAGCCGCTTCACGTCCTACGTGAGAGAAATAGTGAGAGAAAAGGCTGCGGCTGCCGGGCTTGCTCCCATGCTAGTCATGTAGCACCAATTCCCCCCCTTAGGGGTGCGGGGAACCTAAGGTCTGTATGCGACATCTCTTTGGGGGCGTTGGGGAGGGCTACGTGCAGCTGACACAGTTGCCTCTAGCACACAGTAGCCTGCTTGTACCTGTCTCGACAATTCATGTAACACGGTCAGTTCGTGCCATTTTTAGATGGGACCCCTTGTGTCACTTCATTTGACACAGTGAGTGACAGAAGGGGAACATCATGGTTACTGTTGTAACCTCTGTTCCCCGAGGGAAGGAACGAGATGTTGTGTCCCTCCTGCCACAGCACTAGACCTACCACTGTAAACGGTCGTACCTTATTTTCGGCTCCTCAGTGCAAAAACCTGACTGACACTCGCTGCACCGCTTCCCTTTATACCCGTATGTCCGGGTGGGGCATGCAAATCCTGTCTGCCAACTTGACATTGGCCTTTTCTCAGGTTCAGAGGTACGTTTGGCGTCCCAGGAAGACCCCTTGTGTCACTTCATTCGACACAACGTCTCGTTCCTTCCCTCGGGGAATGGAGGTTACAACAGTAACCATGACGTTTTATTTTCTCATCAAATATTGTATGCCTTACTCCTACCTCAAAGTGTGTTAAATTTTCTTATGTTATTTCAGCTGAACAACTGTAGAAGTTTGACTGTGTGCTTTACACAAATTGGGACATTAGCTATAAATGATTGCCTGGATTAAGCGCTTTTAGGGATTTAATTAATTGCTTGCATGTTTTCATTATTTTGTTCTTGGAAAAAAAAACAGTTCAATGTGTGTAATGTCAGGGAGTGTTTGTACTGCAAAGATGTACTGTAAGCCAATCATAACACAGTGAGCGTGTATGTTGAACTCTTAATGGTGAAGTACACAGAAACCCAACGTTTCAGACAGAGGGCCAGAAACAGTGTGAAAGAAGTCAATGTAATACTGCATCATGACAGTTTTTTGTTTGTTTTTTTAGCAAAATACATTACTAATATTATATGTGAACCTCAAGAAGAAGAAAAATCACATAACCTCATAATGTAAAAGGACAATAACTAAAAACATTCCAAGAAGATTTCAACATTTAACAAATTTAGAAAAATGAGTACGTCAGAAACGTTAGAATTTTCAGAAATATCAGAATTCATTATTCATTATAATTCAAGGGTAGTCTACTGCCAAACAGACCACTTAAAGTACCGAAGGCTTACGATTTGTTGCTTGGCTTGCAGTGAAAAGACTGGATTTTGGAAAATGCTGAATGTTCACTGACTGGGGTGCCTGCTTTGGTAGAAGGACACATTTTTATAAAGTCGGACAAGCTGGAAATATTAACAAAGTGTGAATACATCCATCTTGATTTAAGGTAATGTGGGAGGATTTTATTTAATTTTCAGATGGATGGATAACTAACTTCAGCTTGATCTGCAAACATTAAAGATGATAATAAACTAGCTAATTACTTAGAATGCAATCAACACAACATCCACTCCTGGGAAAAGCACATTTTATGAAGAACAAACTGTGCTTTGGTGCAGTTGGCTATGATATCTCTAGGTTGTTAGGGCAACACTCAGCAGGATGTTGTCTACAATAGTATTTTGACTATAGATATTGCAGCGGAATTGAATGTGCCAATATGGACTTCATCTAGCCCGAGTGTGTTTATGCATGCTGGCAACCACAGGATAGGATGGTGTCCTTCCAGGCAGCCACTGAGGACTAGATGTCTTTGTAAATATATGCAGCGGGTACATGTGCAGAGGAGTGACACCAAGGAAGCTTGCACTTGCTGCAATTCTGCATTGTGGAGGTGGCTTTGTAGACTCTCCTGTTTGCTCTGCCATAAAATAGAATACCTGATTAGTGTAGTGTTCCGCACCCAGAAGAAAGCACTGCTCTTATACCAGCTACAGGCTCCATAATTCGTGATTCTTTTTTTTTGGTCAGGACCATCTAACCCATCAAACAAATATATATATACATTATTTATTTATTTTCCTGGGCATTAATTGTGAAAATTTATAGAGAGCGCGAGAGAGAATGAGAGAGAGAGAGAGAGAGAGAGAGATTGAGGACAAAAATGCACAACCACAGATGGCCGTATTTGGCCAACACAAAATGTACAAGAACTGAACCACATTTGATGATATTTGAGCAGAGTATTTATTATATTTATTTTTTTATTTTTTCTATTGGATCATATCCCTCTCATTAGTTTTCAGCAGGCTGTGAGAGGCCCATGAAAGACATTGCCAAGAGTGAAAAGTGGCCAATGTTGTGTGTATTGATTCAGATATTAGACTAATCTGTAGGGACATTGGGTTTAAATACGGTCACTAAAAGAGCCGATCTGACAGTGGCTGTATGGTGGAAATGAAAGGTGCTGATGACATCACACTACATCACTATCGCCATTGCTAGCATCATCATCATTATCATCATTCTCCAGGCCAGCATAATATTGTTTATGAGATAATGCCAATGGCCCTTGATAATGTTTTATCCACACATACACACTCAAGAGCAACCTTGCAAAGCGAGCACACACATTCACAGATATGTAGGTATGCAAACACATGCACTCGATTGATTTGCTGACTCATGCTTGCCATGTACTTTCACAGTGGTTCAAACCATGCCAACTTTATTGGTCTAATCAGTGGCTCACTCAATTAACAAGTGAGACTGTTAGTTCATCCCCATCTGCTGCACTTTGATAAGTCATTAATATAGTTATATTCATCCACAGCCTCTAGTCAAGATTACATACACAAAAGGCAGTGGAAGTCTCTCTCTCTCTCTCTCTCTCTCTCTCTCTCTCTCTCGCTCTCTAAATTTTCACAATTAATGCCCAAGAAATTATAAATAATAATAATAATAACTGTATATATGTATATATAGTTGTTAGATGGGTTGGATGGTCCTCTCTCTCTCTCTCTCTCTCCCTCTCTAGTCCCAATCTGGCAGTGAACTGAACAAATTGATGGGACACTCTGAAACAAACTTCAAGTGCTGAAATGAAATCTAATTTCTATTGACCTTGAAAATAAAGCTAATTGATTGTCTTATCTATGTTGGTGTGTGCATGTGGGTGCTTAGTGATGAAGGGGTGGATTTACCCCTGTATCTTCAGCCTATTGATGAGCTTAATACATTTACTAGCAATTGTTATAATCAAAAGGTTATGTTATAATTATGAATGCTTTAGGTCATTTGTGTATTTGTCCTCTGAGGTGTGAGAGTCTGACACATTATAGGAATGCAGTTAACAGTGCTTTCTCATTTATCCTAGCTCCAAGAGAAAATGTGAGTTGTAACTATTTAATTGATCACTTATTCAGTTTAAGTAAGAGTTTTATTGTGTTTCAATTTTAGGTCATTAATTACTGATACAAATTCATTCTTAGCATTCATCACTAAAAGTATATTTCTGCCTAACCTTTCTGTTGTGTTTGGACATATTGTTCTCTCAATTGGACATATTGTCATGCTTGTTCCAAGCTGGATAAGGTCAGTGTCCCACCGAGGCCTGACAACTTTGAGAAACATTTTGTGTTCTGTCAAATGATGTAATTGCAGTGATTGTTTGAAGTTTTGAGAATCATGTGACTAGGTCAGAGGAACTGGACTCCAGTATATCTAAAGAGAAGACTCACTTCTGACCAATTTTTGCTTACCAACTTGACTTAGTGTCTTAAAAATACAACATTTGAATGATTGCATTCACTGAGTTAAACAGAACACCACGGTTGTAAGATTTCTAGGATTTTCTGTACTGTTCACCTATCCGATCTCCGTACTCATAAGAGACGATGTCAATTCATTTGCATACACCTATAATTACTGTTGACTCTGTAATCGAAGTTAGATCGAGGTTAGATCCTCAACTCATTTTCTATTTCTGTCTTTTGCCTTTGGAAATGTGAAGAATTTTGTATTCAGTAAACTCTCTCTCTAGTGTTTGAAACATATGTCAAATGCAGGTCATTTGTGAGGATAAATGTTTATCCTTTCAAAACCATGAGGTGCCATAAATATGGTACGAGTGGAATGTCTATTATAAGAAAGCCAATAGTGGGATTAAATGAGGACTCTATTAAGAATATGAATTTCTTTAATAATGTTTACTTACAAACAGTCACAAAATCCATTTACTGGTATGGCTGGTTCAGCAATCCGCCACATCAAGCCATAATAATGACTGAGAAGGTTCCCACCTGCTAATGGCGAGTGAACCGAGAAAATTTACTGGCACTATACAGTTTTGTGCAAAAGTATTAGGTGCATTACATTTCTCTTGAAACTGTTATTTTATATATTCTGCTTTTGGTGTATCAGTAGGAAATACTGTATCCATTTTAGATTCAATATTCCCTTAGCAAATAGAATTGAATAGAAGATGAACAAGGAGTCCTAAACAGATGGTACAGCCCCCAAAGAGTCCGGATCTCAACATCATTGAGTCAGTCTGGGATTACATGGAGACAGAAGCAATTGAATCTAAATAGATAAAAGAACTGTGGCAAGAATCTTGGAACATCCTTCTTGTCAACAACCAAGAAAAACTGTGTGCCGTTTTGAAGGCAAAAATATAAATAAATAAATCTTGTTCCACTCTCATCTTTTTCTTGACTAGTACTTTTCTGATGCAATAAACATTTTGTAATGCAGCACTAAGGTTGTCAATCCCAAGGTGCTCTTTAACAGAGAAGATTAAAAATATGATAATAATTCTCATAGTGGAAATTTAGATTCTTTATGTTCTCCAGTCTATATAAACATAATGCATGGTAATTTTATAATGTACAGTAAAGAAAAGTTGGTTTCTTGTTCAGAATAATTAAAATGTGTGAAATATTATGAAAACATGTCCAACATATTAACACCACTTTCTCAATCTGTATTTTTATCTTGTTTTCCATTCAAAATGTGAAAACATTCTTAAAAAATATACAGTTAAAAATAGCTGCAAGCAGTGATTAACAGGGTTCAAGCCTTTAAGGTCCTTTAAATTCACATTAAATGGATATTAAGTATTAATTATATAGCCTGAAAGCAACTAAAACAATGTTAACTTTATTTTGAGAATTATTTCTTAATTTTGAGAAACATCAGATGAGGTATCAGACAGATATGGTATTTTTTACATTCCTGACTGTTATAGCGCCATCAAGAGGCATAGGTATGCAATTTTTTTCATGTGTCCTCAGAATGACCCCATACATAAGTGTCTACAATGTTGTTTCAAGAGTTCCTCTCAAGAGTTTTAAATGTTTAAGTAAAATTGGTCACACATTTTGGTGTTGCACTGAATCGAAAATTGTTTAAATAATAATTATTATTTTTTTATCCCCTTTTCTCACAATTTGGAATGCCCAATTCCCAATACTTTAGTAGGTCGTCATGGTGGTGCGGTTACTCACCTCAATCCGGGTGGCGGAGGACAAGTCTAAGTTGCCTCCGCTTCTGAGACCGTTAATCCGTGCATCTTATCACATGACTCATTGTGCATGACACCGCAGAGACTCTGTATGTGGAGGCTCATGCTACCCTCCGTGATCCACACACAACTTACCACGTGCCCCATTTAGAGCAAGAACCACTAATCGCGACCATGAGGAGGTTACCCCACGTGACTCTATTCTTCCTAGCAAACCAGCCAATTTGGTTGCTTAGGAGACCTGGCTGGACTAACTCAGCACACCCTGGATTCGAACTCACGACTTCAGGGGTGGTAGTCAGTGTCAATGCTCGGATTAAAAAGCTAACATTGATTCTAATCAATGTTCTATTAATTTAAATAATTACATTTGATCATTATCAAACAACAGTTGCTCAGGTGGTAGAGCGGGTCTGCCACTAATCACAGGGTTGGCGGTTCGATTCTTGCCCCACATAGCTCCACATGCCGAAGTGTCATTGGGCAAGACACTGAACCCCAAGTTGCTCCCAAAGGCAGGCTAGCACCTTGCATTGGTGTATGAGTGTGAGTGTGTGTGTGAGATTGGGTGAAAGGGACATAGTGTAAAGTGATTTGGTAATCGCTAAGGTTAAAAAAGCCCCTATATAAGTGCAGACCATTTATCATATTAATTATTGCTAATAACCAAACCTATGGGCTGATTCAATGTGTATGACGAGTCAGCCGGAGTACTACCATCCCTGAAAGTTTCAAGTATCTAGGCCTTACTGTTTTAAGCCCTTCAGGCTTGAACCCCTAATACATTTACTTGAAAAGCAAAATTGCAATAGTTATTAAGACTTTTTTCAGAGAGTATATGCTCAAACTGTATTTCTTTTTGTTTATATACTATAAAACAAGAAAAATACTGATTAGTTTGAATTTGATTTATTCTATTTTTTTTATTTGTTTGTTTGTTTATGTGTTTATCTATGTATGAATGTATGCACGTATGTATGTTTGTTTGTTTTTTTTGCAGGTAAGTGGTTTTATAGAAAATGGGTGGTTTGCAATACATGTGTAAACCTAAAATAACCAATAAATACAATTATTTTGTTAAGTCACTCAGCCAGTTATATACAAGTCAAGATTTTATAACATTAACAAATAAAATATCAATTAGCTGAAAACACTTTAGCTTTGTACTGCGAGATGTACTTGAAATGCCTCCCTTGGTTTCACATTCAGTTTGAATAAATCTCATCCTCTTAGTTCTACCTGCCTAAGCCCCAAGTAGATATTTCTTTCTTTCTTTTTTTGAGACAGCGAGGAGGTGTTGTCTAGATATCCAACAAATTCATAAGCTAACACAATTCCGAAAGGATAAGAAGCTTCTGAGACAGTTTTATCTGCATGGGAGCTACACGTTTGGTAATACATTATACATTCCATTCTCAGCACAGTTTATGTATGCTTTAATCTGTCCTTTAAGCCCATCCTTCAATCTCCACATGGAGGTGTCAGATAAATGACTTTATCAATTGTGATAAAGTAAGCTAAATCACCACATACACTTAAGACAAGGCCAACAGCTTTAGTTTTGAGATGCGCACTCCTACTAAAAACTATGCACTGATAAAAAAGTCTGTATATATATGAAGAAGAGAAAGTGAAAAAGTTAGAGAGCACTTTTTTCTTTTTTACACTCCAAATGACAGAAGCTGCCAAAGCATTCCTAGACTTAATCATACTGCTACATAGTCACCCTGACCTCTGCCGTTTAGCTGTGGAGAGGGCATTCCAAGTAATAATTATAATATTATCTATTCCTGCTCTCGACAACGCTTCCTTAAAGCCAGATTTATTCACATGGAGTGAGAGAAAGAGAGAAAGGGAACATTGAGGAAAATATTCAACTCTCTTCAACCCTGAAGAGTGCAGAGTGCACATGAGAGAAGCACTCTAGTGAGGTGAAACAGGTAGTGTACTCACCATGAAGAGGCTGCGGAAGTTAGCCAGGTCTCCGAAGAAGTCCTCGATGCTGACGGTGTGCGGGTCGAAGGCAAAGTAGCTTCCCAGGCTCTCGTAGAGTTTCTGCATGTTCTTGTGCATTGTGGAGAGCTTCTCATACTGCTCTCGCGAATGCTTAGAGAAACCGTGAGGAGACAGTTAAGGAAGGGTACAAGAAGGCTTGATATTAACGTAACTGCATCAAAGCACACAGACTCCTAAAGTGATGAATAAACAAGGACAAACAAAGCACTAGCTGCCCTTAAAATACTTTTTACAATCCTTTGACAATAAGGTCACCTGCAGAAAATTGAGCAAAGCCATCACTTCTCTGCAGAGGTCAGGCGAGACATAGAGAGCCATTAAATAACTTCTCCATCTAAGTTTGGAATCATTGGCACACTGAGCTATTAGTGATAGAGGAGTGCAGGAGTGATAGAGGACCGTTTCATAGTCCGGGGGGCTAACACAGATGCTGGAGGGAATAGCTGATTGCAGTCATTGTTTCATTGTTTCTCCCAACAAAAGCGGGGTCAGCACTCGCTGAACCCCTGCGAGAGATGCGGTGTGTAATTTAAAGAGAAGATGAAGGCAGGTTTGCTCACTGAATGGCTATTGACAGGTCCTGTCAGGGCTGTGTTATCTTGCAGCTCACGAGGCACACGTGGCCAGTCCCCAGCCTCTTAAACTACACACGCACACAAACTAACAGGTAATGCACATCAATAGAGCCTCACTTTCTTTCAGCTGCATGCTAATAAAGTGGCATGGCATATGTAGATGGTGATTCAGCTACACACATTCTGCTTCCATTTCCAGGCGATTGTGTTTCACAGATTCAAAGCAGCACGGGTGGCCTGAGTTTGCCCTTTATGAAGGAATAGAGAGGCTATATATCAAATACACGTCTAACATTTTATTCGTAACAACTGAACAGATGCAAGTCAGATTGTTTAGTGGACATTAATGGACTGAATGATGTCATGGAAACAACTGCTTGAGACTGTTGGATGGGACCAATCAAACTTTATTATTTCTAGGGATGAGAATGGTCTGAACTGATGGACAAAATGGAGTGAATGTATGCAAAAGTGTACAAAGGTGAAAGGGAGCCCGGTACTTAAGCATTAAGACAGCCATTTTATATTAGTTGCTGGAGTAATAATCACACAATAGTCACCTCTAATAACCCAGCATTCTGTTCATCCTAAGATCAACCTTGTATCTATGAAAATTCAACCTTTGTGGCATATAGTTCATGTCTGTTAGCTTTGAGGTAATCTATATGATGGTGTCCTCCTAAAAGTTGTCAGAATGACCACTGAGCAGACATACCAATACATTTAAAATGTACAGTCTTTCTCTTACGGGAAATTTGACCAAATATATTGCTGATTTATCTTACACTCATGTGTGTGCATAAATTGTTGGTCTCGTAAATGGTCTCTAGAATGAACATGTCCCTACTCTCAAATTACCAACTAGCAATAGTAGATACCAAATAATGTTCATGGCTCTGACATAAACTTAAGACTATTGGCTAGATAATAAAAGGGCGTTGATCACACAGGAGGTCGGCATGTTGTTTCCGATAGTTCCAATACACTAGGATCGGTGACACTATGCGGACCTACGGACCGCCGTCATGTCCTCACAGACATGACTACAATGGCTCCAGCCCAATTGCTTTCCCCTGTGGCACACCCAGAAACGTGTCGCATCTGGATGCACGTCAAGTCAGAGGAGAACACCATGGATTGATTCCCTTGTGATCAGGGAGTAATTGCAATCGAATAATCAGTGCGGACGTTGCATTTTCACATCATTCATACACGAATGGTTAAGGTTAGGTATAGTTTTCTGTTGGGTTTTAGACTTTACAAAACAGTCAATCCTCATATGTGCCTGAACAGCAAAAAACAAGCTGATTGCAGTCATTGCTATGTCGCTTCACAGACATTACACCCATAAAATGGAGCTTACACGTGACCATTATGCCCAAGAACACTTACCGATTTGGCCACATGGGGCAAGTATTTGCTGATTTTAGATATAGAAAAGTCAACCTGCACTTTACAATCTCATGGTGAGATCAGTCTGAATTGTAATAGGGTAGTGTTACCAGGTCCATGTTAAGCCATCTAACCTGGACTGCCCATTATTCTGCTATGAACTACACTCTACTGTCAAACTCACAGTCATCCTCTGTGGGAGCCCTTAAAGCCTAAATGGAAACAGAATTTGAGCTTGAATACCTGAAATAGTGTCTGAATGTGTCTGCGTATCAGTCCTTGGGGCAGAGTTTTATGAGTTCTTTTGACAAGAGCAAAATTACTTCCTGTTATTTTTCTTAAAAGCAGGAAAAGAAATAGGCATAAATACACAAGAGGTTGTGCAATGTGTTCAACTGAACCCCAGCATGCTTTAATATCTTTAATCTGACCAAGCTCTTTATAAGATGTTAGGCCTGGATACAGCAAAATAAAAGCAATAAATATAAATAAAAGTTTTAAGGTTTTAAAGTTTGGTCTCGATTGGATGAGACACTGAAAATACCGGCTTTGCCTAGAAAATAAGACAATGTTTGTGTGTGTGTGTGTGTGTGTGTGTGTGTGTGTGTGTGTGTTTGTTTGACAACAACTCATCACAGTCATGTGCTGTTCCACTGGACCTAGCCGAGCCCTCACTGGCTATTATTTCCACATCAAAGATTTGTCACATTGACAACAGCTGACATGCATGGTCCAATATCAGTCCTGCATTCTCCTTCTTCTTCGGCTCAATCTCTCTCTCTCTTTCTCATACCTTTATGAACTTTCAAAGTATCCTCGCCACAAATCTTTGTCACCAGTGTCACCTCTGCTTCAAATGTTGGGGTGGAGAGAGGATCCTGGGTAAAACAGTGTGTGCATCCATCTCTAAAGCAATTACTGTGTGTTGGTTCTCTCGCTTTCTCTCCAGCTGTCCTCAAACTAATGAGGAAACACGTTTTTACAACTATATACCATATTTCACTCATACAGAGAGGCTAACTTTCCCATCCTCTAGAAAGATGTACCCTTTTTGAGGGTTTCCTTACAAATAAATATTTACTGCTACATGTACATGTGGCGGGGTGGTCAAGAGACAGACACATTAGAAAGACAGGCTTAGTGGGAACAATATTAAACATAAAATGTCCAAAAAAGGGGAATAAAGAGTCCATGGGGAATTAGTGTCCAAAATAAAAGGGAATCTGGTGTTTTTGCAGTGAATGTGAAGGATGGGAAGTGACCAAAAGAATGGTCCAGGATATGGGCAATGTCCAATGGCCACAATGCGCTCCCCTCCATAGTATTTGACAAGAGGGGCAGCGGCTTTTGTGGCAGCCTGTATGCCTAAGGTCCACCGTGAGTGTGAGGTGAAGGCAGCCCGGCATCCATAATCAGCGTCCGTGACACAAACAGTTAGACTCATCTAACCCGCACCGTGGTTCTGAGGGAGCGGGTCCGGTGTACATCTAATTCGTCCGGTATCCTCCCTGCTCTGCTCCTGGACCTGCGAAGGACACTTGTGTGTGCACACAATGAGATCGATGTCGGCTCCCAGAGGAAAGGTGCGCTCTACTTTTTTATGGCAGTGGTGTTGAGGCTATATTTACATCAGGTGCGCCTCATCATCCACTGCCCAAAAAAGGCTTATCAAATTGCACATTTCTTCTCTCAGCTCGGTCCCGTTGTGAGCCTGGCTACAGGAGGGCCCTCAAAAGCGGGGCGACAATGAAGAGAGGGAGGGCCGGGTTGTTCTGCCGCATTACATTACAGAATGTTCTAACACTTGCATTATTACTTAAAAAAATGAAGATGCTGCACATCGGTCAAAAACATCCATCTAGCGCAAACAGCTCAGACTGATACAAAAACACACTTGGTATATAAATGGCCTTTACAACAATACAATTGACAGGCGAAAGGACATTTGGTCTCTCAGTTGGTATATTTTTTTGGTTGATCAGAAACCTGTTGCACCTTGTAGGAGAGTGTTAAAATACTAGTCTAAACACACTACATCCTCAGTACAAACTTCTTTAATAGAATTCAGAAGAATGGAGCACATCCATTCAGTACATGATAAATGATTAAAATTCCTCAGGACAGTATAATAAACAATTCCCTTACCCTTAAGCCTAGCCAGAAAGTGAATTCCACACTGCCACCTGTGAAGCCTGCCATAAATTACCTTGCTTGTTTACCTGTATGCTTGTATGAGTGAATAAAAATGTGCATGGCTCCCAAAGGCAAGGCCAAAAAGCCTCCTTAATAAATCTCCACTAACCCACTTCCATTAATGTTTACTTAATGCTTTCCTATGTGCCTCCTGGCTCTATGCTGGGAGGCAGATAGCAAGCAAGCTTTTAGTGAGGATTGACTTTATCCTTTCCCCTCAATACCAGAGCCCCACAGCTAGTCTACATAGTGTAACCTAACAGGTGGACTTCAGTTTGGAGAAGGGGGAAGGCGTTTTATCACCAGGCCAGCAAATGGGACCACCTCCCCATCTGAAGAGTGCTTGTTCAAGCAGAATGGGGCTGAAAACATTGTATTTTTTATTTTTTATGTGATACAGCATAACACAAAGACAGAAGTTCTTGTAAGCCGAGGTCATTGTAAAAATGTGCTATTCACAATCAGCCATGATAAATGTGACAAGATAAATATTAAGTGAAAGCATCCAATTACAAGGGCTAATTGAGATCAAATGAGTTTCAATTGGCTGGTCACACAGTATGATCTCAACATGGCAGTGCTCTTGAATGTGACCCCAGTACCATACTTAGAACAAAGCAGCCTTTTCTTTAAGACTCATATGACTAGAGTCTTCATCCCATTTCAGTGTACATAATTTTTTTTAAATAAATACAAAATATAAATACATATATACAAAAGACAAAGTACACCTTAAAAGCTTAAAGATTTCAGGATCAGCGCTGTCTATTTTCCAGTCATTCCACTCTTAAGTAGTTGCACTTACTGTGTACTTGCATCATTCGCGACAACGATAATGAACTGTGACTTTCTGAAAGCTGACAGAAGGACAAGGGTTTCAAAAGATTATGCAGTAGAAATAAAGAGCATTCCCATTAGCATTCATCTCCACGAAACAATCCCAGAGCAAAATAATGGCACTTCCCTTCATGCAAACATGAATACAAATAATAAAAGTCCATACCCCATTCATCTGAATGAGAGTTTAGACTACAGCTAATTCAAATTGAGAAAATTTCTTGAAATTCTTTGAGGGATTCAGCACGGGATCCATAATAATTAATACAACACCTTGGATGGAGATCAACAGAGTGCCAATCGACAGGCTTTCCGCCACACGTCTTTACAGTGTGACACTATCAAAGTCCTGTCTGCTCCTAAAATCTGCCAACACAGTCATGACTGTCATATAGTATCTCTCTAGTCTCTTCCACATGTAATTATGCTGTATTGCGCAGCTATATGAGCAATCAAATCTAAACTCAATCAAAAACTTTTGCTTAGACCCTGTTAAGTTACCTCGGGAAAATTTGGAGAGCAAGCTACTGATTAATGGTCTATTATTGACAGACATTTGAGTCAAACATGCTGTGCAGTAATGAGAACAGCCATGGCTGAAACACATTTTTTAAAAGGGGGGAAAGTAGGTAATTGCTCAGGCGGTAATGAAGCTGATGAGGGTTATGATTCTGATGACTCATTTTTGCGCAACTGTGAAATATTTGAGTGGTGTGCAACAAAGGAAAATAATGGCTACACATTTCTGCTGATTCACCCATTCTGAATAGTACAAGCAGAAGGCAGGGTGGCACATTATTTATTCTCTCTGAAATTGAAATGGAAAACAGCCTCAGTGCTTTGGTGTAGACAGATGTGTTGAAGCTCATGTCGCTGGAACATTCACGTAACATTCAGACGTGTTAAAGAGACAGTTCACCCAAAAATGAAAATGGTGTATTCATTTTCTCACCCTCATGTTGTTCCAAACTCAATTAAACTCAGTTATGACTTTCTTCAGTTAAACATAAAAGGAGATATTAAGCAGATTGTCATACAACTTTGGAATACAAAAGTGAGTAAATGAAGACTGAAGGGCTAAGACTGAAGATTTGAAGACTTGAAATTAAGACTTGAGTATTAAAATCAAGTCATTGCACAAACAACTCTCTTTTCTAAGCTATTACTGCTCAAGGAAAGCAGGAGGTAAACTGAATGTTATTTAAAAGAGATGTTTGTGTAAATTTGTATCGATCACTTGTAGCTTCATGAGCAGTGTTGGGCAAGTCTTCAGATTCAACATATGACAGAATAGAGATCACGTAGTAGTGCAAAACTACAAGTGCAAGCACACACGTGGGTTCCCAGACATGCGTCAGCAAGCAGTCAAAAACAGACTCGAAACAAATGGAAATGAGGTATTTTAACAGCCAAACCTTCATTGGCTCTCAGCCTCTCTCAGTTCTCTTATCAGTGAATGGAGCTGACAGCTGAGAGTGAATGCTGCATGCAGATCAGATGTGTTGTGTCAGCACAAGTCTTCTGCTGCAGGCTGTGTGTTCAACACTTCTGCATTAACCCACAGTGCTGGGGGTGTAATTTCACCTCCACACACAGGCTAGTAATTAAAGCCTCACCCCCCCAGCAATAACTGGGATGTGATGTGTCGATGGTAACAGCGAGGCGGCAGATAAGTGAATTCCTTTCTCCAATTTCCTCAGTTGTGAGGTCGGGACCTCATATCACATCGTGGCCTGCTGTCATATCAGCGTGAATAAGCCCTCTCTTACTCTTCATTTAAAAAAATTAAAAGCAGGATTCAGAGTCAATTTCACTGTCAATTTATTCTGCATCTCTAAAAATGAAATATTTATGGATCTGGGCGATGAGTCTCCAACGCATCTTGCACCAGTATACAGCTGCATTTTAAGTAGAGCTCAAGCTTCTGTCCAAACAATCAACCAAACAGCGACATCTCAGCAGGATGGAACCACAGATGCAGCAAACATTGATATTAAGAACGTAATTTTTTCCCATGTAATTGTGCCTCTGCGAAGGTCGTCTTTCAAATCAGTGCTGTTGGCTCTGCTGACCTGATCTTGACACCAACAGATGTACAGCGTCTTACACGTTCTCCAAAGAGTTCACACACTATTATTTTTACATCAGCACCCCCGTCAAATCAAAATAAATCTTTCTCATTAGATCAAGACTGTTTATCTGCTTTTGAACAATAAGCAAATACAGTGCATTCATAAAGTATTCAGACCCTTTAATTGTTTCACATTTTATGTTGCAGCATTATTCTAAAATGCTATAAATATTTATTTTTCACATCAATCTATACTCCATACCCCATAATGACAAAGCAAAAAACTGAATTTTGATAACTTTGCAAATTAATAAAACAATTAAATATCACACTGACATAAGTATTCAGACCCTTTGCTATGACACTTGATATTTAGCTCAGGTGCATCCCATTTCTCTAGATCATCTTTGAGATGTTTCTACACTTCTCCACCTGTGGAAAATTCAATTGATTGGACATGATTTAGAAAGGCACACACCTGTCTATATAAGGTCTCACAGCAGAACATGCATATCAGAGCAAAAACCAAGTCATCAAAGGAACTGCCTGCAGAGCTCGGAGACAGGACTGTGTAGAGGCACAGATCTGGGGATCAGCTGCATTGAAGGTTCCCAAGAGCACAGTGGCCTCCTAATTCTTAAATGGAAGAAGTTTGGAACAACTAGGACACTTTCTAGAGCTGGTCACTCTGCCAAACTGAGCAATCGGGGGAGACCGATGGTCACTCTGGTTGAGCCCCAGAGATCATGTGTGGAGATGGGAAAAGCTTGCAGAAGGACAGCCATCACTGCAACACTCCACCGATTTGAGCTTTATGGCAGAGTGGCCAGACAGAAGCCTCTCTTCGGTGTAAGGCACATGAGAGCCGCTTGGAATTTGCAAAAAAGCACCTAAAGGACTCTCAGACTTTGAGAAACAAGATTCTCTTGTCTGATGAAACAAAGATCGAACTGTTTGTCCTCAATTCCAAGCATCCTGTATGGAGGAAAGCATCATGCTGTGGGGGTGTTTTCAGTGGTGCTGATCGGGGACTGGTCAGGGAAGAAATAAAACTGAATGCAGCAAAATACAGAGATATCATTTAATGAAAACTTGGTCCAGAGTGCTCAGGAACTCAGACTGGGCTGAAGGTTCACCTTCCAACAAGACAATGACCCTAAGCACACAGCCAAGACAACACAAGCGTGGCTTAGGGGAAACTCTGTAAATGTCCTTGAGTGACCCAGTCAGAGCCCGGACTTGAACCCAATTGAACATTTCTGGAGAGACGTGAATATAGCTGTCCACCGACAGTCCTCATCCAAGATGACAGAGATTGAGAGGATCTGAAGTGAAGAATGGCAGAAAATTCCCACATCCAGGTGTGCAAAGCTTGTTGCATCATACCCAAAAAGATTTGAGGCTGTAATAATTGCCAAAGGTGCTTCAACTAAGCACTAAGTTAAGGGTCTGAATACTTATGTTAATGTGATATTTCAGTTATTTATTTTTAATTAATTTGCAGTGTTATACAAAATCTGTTTTTTGCTTTTTCATTAGCATCTGGAGTGTAGATTGATGTAAAAAAATAAAAATAAAGCATTTAAGCATAAAGCTGCAACATAAAATGTGAAAACAATTAAGGGGTCTGAATTCTTTATGAATGCACTGTATATTAAGTTGAAAAGGTTTTTAAGGGATGATTCACCCAAAAATATTAATTATGTTATCTTTCACTCTTCCTCATGTTGTTCTAAACCAGCACGACACTCTGTCTTCAATCGAAAACAAAAAGCGATGTCAGGCTGAATGTTAGCCTCAGTCACCATTGACTCATTGCATCCTTGTCCAATAAAATTGAAAGTGAATGGTGACTAAGGCTAATATTCTTCCTAACATCTACTGTTGTTTCCAAATAAAAACAAAAAGTCATATTGGTTTGGAACAACATGAGGGTGAGTAAATGAGGGCAAATTTTTATTTTGGGATGAACTATCCCTTCAAGTAAATACACACGTTTGTTATAAGTAAGGCTGTACAAGGTGCTACTGTGCAGATTATGTGACATAAATCTGTTCTATAGCATGGGTTGTGCATCTGATAGTATCCCTCAGGCAAGCTTTTGGTTACACTATAGGTGCCTCGTGGTGTATCTCTCAGCATGCCTTCACCTGCTAGTAATTAATTTTATCGCTCCTAACAAACTGTAACAAACTGCACTGTGATTACACGAATTACACAATTGGTTTCAGCGACTGCTATCGTACAGCTGCTGAAATGAGAGCAATTGCAGGCTTCTTCATTTTAATTGAAAACTACACTGGCATACAGCAGGCTGCTCAGAGAGAGAGAGAGAGAGAGAGAGAGAGAGAGAGAGAGAGAGAGAGAGAGAGAGAGAGAGAGAGAGAGAAATCTTTAAAAAATAAATAAAAAAACAAACACTTTTGGGAGAGCTATCCCTTTAAGCTGTTTTATGGTGGCACAAGTTTCTCTAGCTAGTCAAAAGCAATAGTCCAATAGGCTATAATCCATATTTTACCCATATTTCTCAGGGTGATGGTGGTTCAAAAGGCAGTGTGAGTGGTTCTCAGGAGGGTGGTAAATATATTTCTTGAGTGTGCCTGTAATCAAGACTGGTAGGATTGTTCTGATGGGGTCCCTGCTGAGCTGACTTTGAAGTCCGCCTCCAGATGACTAAGTAAGTGTTTTAAATGTCAATAGAATTGGAGGTTCTTATTTTTTTTTCTCAACATATACAACATTTCTACAAATAACTGGTCTAAGCACTTAAATGCTTTTAGCTCTCTACAAATTGGATCAATAGTGAGCACTTTTGCTTTGATCCGAACTGTTATCTTTTTTTGTTTTCTCTTTTACTTTATTCCTTATTTTGCGGTTGTTATTACTATATTGAGAGTCTATTCATTTATTCCAAGTTATCAATTCTGACAATTTCAAATGAACTATTTAGATTGGCTGGCCAACTCATCCACGGGATGTTTTCCATTCTCTGAGAGATTTCAAAATGTGCACACACCCAGGAAGATAGTAGAAGAGGCAAGGAGCTATGTGAAGAATTCAGCAGTCTCTTCCTGTTGAAGTTTCAGGTTGCTGTGACAGGCAATGGCTCCATTCAATATCAATATCCTTCTTCCAATTTTTGCCTAACAGCAGGTCACCCAATTGCTGAAGGGATGAGGGAACATTTCAATTCCTAAAACCAATAAATTCCATTAAGTGACCTAAATCATTTCTCTGCTTATCAGGACTTCAGCTTAATGAAGTGACCAGAGAGAAAATACAAAAAATAAAAAAAATCTACTGAAGTACCTGTAGCATTAATCAAACTATGATTAATGATACACCAATATAGAGTATTGGCCAGGACACTAAATCAGCAGCTATTTTTGGTCATTTCAAAAATATTGGCATTGGTAAAAAGAGATTCAGAGATTTACCAACAGATAATGCACATTTTCTGTTTACAATATCTCTAGATATTGGTATCAGCATCAGCCATTGGGAAATATTTATATATATATATATATATACACTCAACTAAAGGATTATTAGGAACACCTGTTAAATTTCTCATTAATGCAATTATCTAATCAACCAATCACATGGCAGTTGCTTCAATGCATTTAGGGGTGTGGTCCTGGTCAAGACAATCTCCTGAACTCCAAACTGAATGTCAGAATGGGAAAGAAAGGTGATTTAAGCAATTTTGAGCGTGGCATGGTTGTTGGTGCCAGACGGGCCGGTCTGAGTATTTCACAATCTGCTCAGTTACTGGGATTTTCACGCACAACCATTTCTAGGGTTTACAAAGAATGGTGTGAAAAGGGAAAAACATCCAGTATGCGGCAGTCCTGTGGGCGAAAATGCCTTGTTGATGCTAGAGGTCAGAGGAGAATGGGCCGACTGATTCAAGCTGATAGAAGAGCAACTTTGCCTGAAATAACCACTCGTTACAACCGAGGTATGCAGCAAAGCATTTGTGAAGCCACACCATGCACAACCTTGAGGCGGATGGGCTACAACAGCAGAAAATCCCACCGGGTACCACTCATCTCCACTACAAATAGGAAAAAGAGGCTACAATTTGCAACAGCTCACCAAAATTGGACAGTTGAAGACTGGAAAAATGTTGCCTGGTCT
Organism: Xyrauchen texanus; assembly: GCF_025860055.1. Taxonomy (NCBI): domain Eukaryota; kingdom Metazoa; phylum Chordata; class Actinopteri; order Cypriniformes; family Catostomidae; genus Xyrauchen; species Xyrauchen texanus. The sequence continues at coordinate 24,437,023 of NC_068298.1, read as the reverse complement.
GATGAGTCTCGATTTCTGTTGAGACATTCAGATGGTAGAGTCAGAATTTGGCGTAAACAGAATGAGAACATGGATCCATCATGCCTTGTTACCACTGTGCAGGCTGGTGGTGGTGGTGTAATGGTGTGGGGGATGTTTTCTTGGCACACTTTAGGCCCCTTAGTGCCAATTGGGCATCGTTTAAATGCCACGGCCTACCTGAGCATTGTTTCTGACCATGCCCATCCCTTTATGGCCACCATGTACCCATCCTCTGATGGCTACTTCCAGCAGGATAATGCACCATGTCACAAAGCTCGAATCATTTCAAATTGGTTTCTTGAACATGACAATGAGTTCACTGTACTAAAATGGCCCCCACAGTAACCAGATCTCAACCCAATAGAGCATCTTTGGGATGTGGTGGAACGGGAGCTTCGTGCCCTGGATGTGCATCCCACAAATCTCCATCAACTGCAAGATGCTATCCTATCAATATGGGCCATCATTTCTAAAGAATGCTTTCAGCACCTTGTTGAATCAATGCCACGTAGAATTAAGGCAGTTCTGAAGGCCAAAGGGGGTCAAACACAGTATTAGTATGGTGTTCCTAATAATCCTTTAGGTGAGTGTGTGTATATATATATATATATATATATATATATATATATATATATATATATATATATATATATTAAAATCACAAAATAATGTACACAAAAATTATGACAAACTACCCATGATGAAAATAAAATGGCTTGTGTATCAACACTGCAGAACAGATGTCACATTGTATACTGTGTTGTTAATAAAGGATGTTGCAATCTATAAATGCTCATGTTCACAGCTGGTCCAATGAGTAATAATCAGCAGTTTCAAGTATCGAGTGCTACATGCACCCTGCTGGTTATAAAAAGGATATTTTGCTTGTGTGCATCCATTCTCTGATTAGATAAGGTGCAGACACCATACAAATGAAAATCATATTTATGGTACACCGTCATATATCTGCTGTGGACCCATGTCAAGTCTGGGGGGAGAAGAGAGCACTGAAATAATGGAACAGTCTCCAGTGAAGACAAGAAGGCACAGCCACTATTTTTAGCAAATTAATTTAAACCTCTGAATAATTAACTGATAATTATCTGGCAATCAAGTGTAAGATAAAATGATCTCTCAGAGTTTCTCCAGCAAAAGCCAAGGAGCTTCACTGGGATGTTGAACTGACAAGGAGAATGAGACATGTATCCTGAAGGCAAGTGGATTTGCGAATCATTAATGTCTAATGAGTGACAGGAAACTGGCGCCCACACAATGTTTGTTTTTGACATAATGGAGAGGATGTGAAAGAGCTGTCTGCTCCAGCCGAGGCTGATCAGAAACACGTCACAGCGCTATCGCTTCATCACACAAACACCTTTAAAGTGTGTGAACATCCCTCGAGCACAGAGCCATTTTAAAAACTGACAGAGTTGTGCAAAATTTTAAACATCAAAGGAGAAAATGAAGCCTCATATAACCTAGAATTTCAAGGCCGCAATAATTATATAAGTTATAAGGTAACCAAATAAATCACGTGACAGCAAATACACTGTGCGACACTAGCCTTTGCCCGCTTTTAACTGACTCTATGTGAATGCGAGAAGTGATGAAAATGACTTTGCCCAAAGTTTGGATATGCAAGGACATTATTTTATCTTTACCAAGGCTGAAGTCATCTATTAAACTAATAATGTAAGAAACCCTTCCTTCTTATTTGTAATAATTCTAACAAATTATATATATATGGTAAATGGTCTGCACTTATTTAGCGCCTTTTTAACCTTAATAGTATTCAAAGCGCTTTACACTGTGACTCATTCACCCATTCACACACACATTCATACACCAATGGCAGCAGAGCTGCCATGCAAGGTGCTAGCCTGCCACTGGGATCAACTTGAGTTTCAGTGTCTTGCACAAGGACACTTCGGCATGTGGAGTCGTGTGGGCCGGGATTCAAACCACCAACCCTGTGATTAGTGGCTGACCCGCTCAACCGGCTGAGCCACAGCCGCCCACAATATGTGTATGTGTGTGTGTGTGTGTGTGAGTGTATGACAAGGTTACTAGCTTCATGGGAAAGGAGGAGGCGGGAGCCGGCTGAACTGTCAAAATAATGGTTTAATGAAAAAGTAAACAAAAAGACACAGCAGCTGCATGTGGCTCTCACACTCTCCCGAACTGCCACATTCCGCTGCACTTATCCCTCCTCCTCCTATATATATATATATATATATATATATATATATATATATATATATATATATATATAAAAAACGTCTTAATGCTTTGTATTATGATAATATACAGTAATTTTGTGTAGCCAGGTCTTTGACTAATAGGCAAAAGATTTGGTTCAATATTAAAGCTTATTCTAACCAAAAAATGCCTTACTTTGACAAGAAGAGACATCTGGCTGACATGTAACATGTAAGACATTTAATGTTACCAACAACAGTAAGTCTTTTTTACAGATATAAATCTGAAAAAAGTTCTACAGGATAAACTGGGGAAAAAACAGCTTAAAATGTGTATAGACTCATCCATCCATTGTCCATCCAAAATGAACAAATATAGACGTTTCACATAAATAACTTAGAAAACAATACTGTTTTTCCCATGGATATCTAGTTAACTTGGTACCATGTTGCTCAAACAAAAGAAAAATTTGATGACACCAACCTAGCAAACTTTGACAAATCTAGTGATTACTTCATCCTCAAATGTGCTTGTTTATTGTAAACACGTACCTTGTAGATACAACTACATAATTCACCTGAACAGATTAGCGCTTGCCAGATTGAGAAAGCATCTTTTTTGGTTTTGTGTGCAATATGCATTCTTTTTCATTGGTTTTGTGTTGAAGAGATGGAAGAGAGAGAGAGAGAGAGAGAGAGAGAGAGAGAGAGCCTTTATGCCCCATATAGCTCCTTGCGAAGCGGCTAGGCAAAGATATGTTTGTGCTTCGACTTCTGAATATCAAAGTATCTTACCACCGGTTTCCAATAATTCCCACTAGCTTCTACCTGCCTTCTCCTCTCTCTCTTCCTCCATCCATCGGTCCATCTGTCTGTCTTTCTTCATCACTCGTTCCTCTCCCTCCCCTTTCCTCAGCTCTCTTTAAACATTGTTCCACCGGCATATTCATGTAGAAACATCTGTCAAGCTAACTATATCAACCCATCAATCCATCACTGTCACTTTATTTTTTCCTCCCCTGTTTCTAGTCCGGCACTGTGGAGGATAATATCTAATTTCAAAACACTGTACCTCCTCAGTGCCAGCGAGCTGCAGAGAGACACGAGTACAAATGGAAATGTGGATCGCGCCCAGGCATCATTCGTATGACAGCTGCTTTCAATGTTGAAAAAAAAAAGCCTTTCAGAAGCCACATAGTTTACACACAAATAACAACATCCTTTTTAATACAAGAGAGGGAAGGATGCATATGTAATGATGCATATGTAACTGACTAGACACACTATTGTGTCCTTTACAATAACTAAATGTCTGGGAAAGCTCAATTACCTGGGCTCTTGTGATGTGCGTGGTGAGAAGGTGGGTTGACAGGCTACCTACTTCCCACTGTGCAACCTTTTATGAAATCAATGCAGCAGCTAAATGTGACTCCCCTCCTAATTTTAGCCCCATCCATCGAACTGAGAAAAACACCCACAAACAGATAAATCTATCCACTTATCATAACTGTATTCTGACTGACAACAGTGGCATCAGCTACAAAAGAGGATTTTCACTAGAATAAAAAAAAAGCTTCAAGAGCTCTGTCGTCCTGGTGCTAATGAATCGTCTCTCATTACTCTCATCCAGAATGCTATGGACTACCTAAAACCTCTCTCTGATTAGGCTGAGTCTCTGCGGTGAAAAGGTTCAACAAAACCTTGACATGTTCAATGCCTGCACTTTGATTAAGGCCAGGAAAAAGAGTGAAAAATCCATAAATATATCATCAAGTCTCTGCCAGGAGAGCCGTGAAGCGCGCTGGCATGCTGATGCCTGCCCAGCAAACAGACATTTGAAAAGTCCTGTCAACCTGCACAAAAGAACACACATCTATTCTCCAAACACATATCTGAGAAAGCTGCTTCAAGCGCTTTCAAAGGATCGAAAATGATAGCAGCAGTCCACAAACACAGAGACTTTCACTGCATTTATTTATATAACTATCAGAGGTCTGCACACCACATGAATACAGAGGTTTTTAAAAGAAGAGACACAAAAGATATGAAAGCTGACACATTTTGTCCGGAGAGCTCATTGGGAATAAGTGAGATTGATTAGACACGTAGAACAGAGCTACTCTGAGTTGTTTACACAGGAAGAGGTGCTCCAGATGTCACCGGCACGGGAGCCGCATTAATTTAAATGGATCCCAGCACCTTCTGCAGGTGCTACAGTCAGAAATTAGCTCTAGGAAGAAAAAAAGCAGTGCTTTGACACGGAACTCCATTTCCATTTTGAGGCGGACATTTTGTGCACTTGGTGACATTCATTGCGCAATGAGGGATCTTAGAGTCTCAATGGCTCCTCTCATTAACATTAACTGCTGCAATTCAGAGCCAAAGCGCATTAACCCACTTACTTTCCTAATTACCTTTCCTCTGCTTTTTATTATCTACTTTCAGTCCGACCTGAGAGATGTTACTTAGAGAGGCTCCCTTTCATTAAGCAGATGCCACGCACTCCATGAAAGATACCTCATGTTCTAGAGGAAAATGTAAAACGTGTTTATGAGTAAACTAGTGTGCTGATTGGATTGATTTCAATGTTTTAGGAGAAAAGCCTCAGTTATGAAATACTTACAGGTTCAGTCCATTCAATACAAAATAAGTATTCATAATCAGATGTGATGCAGACCTGTATCTAGGGGCAATTAGGTGCTTATTTAATTTATGAAAGGACCAAAGGCTTCTCTCTCCAATGCATAGTAAAGAAACTGAAAAGATAATGTAAATGTGGATTTCAGCTGTGGAAAATACTAACATACTAAAACCCCCAAAACAGAGTTCCTTAAAAGCAACAGTATTAACTTAAGCAAATCCATGTGAATGCCAAAGCACAAGCTCAGTCATCCTGTGCCACTTATTATGGCAAAATAAGAGAGGATATGAATTGGGGAAAAAAGCTTTCCTCTTAGGCTAGTTGTAATTAGGTGCTTACTTGCCAACATCATGGGCATTCTCTTGGTTGTGACTGACAAACATGCAAAGAAAACTGCTTCTTTCCATGAATGAAGCCTGAGAAAGAGACTGCAGTTTAACACACTCTCTGCAGAGTAATTACACACAACACTCTGCTCACATCTGAATGCTTTGTTCAAGAAACACAATATTGCATACAAAAAAATTACAAGCAACTAAAATAAATAAATAAAATACCTTGAATAAACCAGAACATATTTGCATGTTGTTTGATGAAGAAAAAAGTAAAAGATGAGCCTTGAAATTAACTTGAATAAATCAAATACAATAAAAGGTTATTAAAGGAGTAGTTCACCCAAAAATGTAAATTTGCTCATCATTTACTCACCCTCATGCCATCCCAGATGTGTATGAATTTTTCTTCAAAAAAAATATTTCATCTCTGTTGGTCCATACAATGCAAGTGAATGGTGATCAGATTTGTAGCTCCAAAAATCACATAAAGGAAACCATATGAAATGTAATCCATATGAATCCAGTGTTTAAATCCATTTCTTCAGAAGCCTTTTTTTTAACTCTAAATCTCCCCTTTAACTTTCAGATGTGAAAGAGAAACTAAACAGCCACCACATGTGACTTTTGGATGTAAAGTGAACATGGAGATTTAGAGTAAAACATGACTTAAATTGGTATCTGTTTCTCACTCACACCTATTATATCACTTCAGAACCTATGGATTTAAACACTGGAGTTTTATAGATTACTTTTATGTTTCCTTTATGTGATTTTTGTCTGATCACCATTCACTTGCATTATATGGACCTACAGAGCTGAGATAATTTCTAAACATCTTAATTTGTGTTAGGCAGAAGAAATAAAGTCATACACATCTAGGATGGTAAATGATGAGAGAATTTCATTTCTGGGTGGACTATCCCTTTAATAAAAGAACGAGAAAGAAAATTAGCATTATAAACACTTGGAAAACATTTAGGCAGTCTTGCAATGCCGCATAAGCCTAAGAGTACACTGCCCAAGCAATAATTCACTGGGATAGTTCACCTAAAATAAAAATTCTGTCACAATTTACGCACTCTCATATTGCTCCAAACACATATTATTTTCCTTAAAAGGAGATGTGTTAATGACTATCACTATCAAAATAATGACAGTGGATACTGGCACACTTTAAAAACACTACCACAGTATCCACAAGTATCAGAAACGTGTCTGTGTATAGTCTTCTGAAGGCATACACTGTGCCAAAATTGTTTGTAATTGTTCAGTGAAAATCTTGACGTCCATTGCACATTCATAACTGCTATGAGGGAAGCTCATCATGGGCTAAATTTATCATACTATTACTTGTTTTTTAAGCTTTAAAGTGAGTCACTTTCAACTGCCATTTGCCATAGTATTCAAAATACGTACTGAGATGTTAATTAAAACATCACCTTTTGTGTTCTGCATAATAATGCAAGGTTTAGAAATACATGAGAGTGAGTAATTGATCACAGAATTTTCGGATGAACCATTCCTTTAATTGTAGAAGATGTTTGTGTTTCACTTTTGGTCAAACAGATAACTGAGAATAAAAAATCCAGGACCAAACTTTTGATATTAAATATAATAAATATAGATTCAATCTCAAAGTGTCCTATTACAACACATTCATTTTCACCTTTAATTAAATTTCCCGGTAAGGTGAGCCGTGACGCCAGAGAACAATAGAATAAAACAATCCCACAAGGAAGCAATAATGCCTAATCAGCTGGTATATGTGTACGCGTGCAGAGACCTGCTTGATTAGCTCATATATATCCTCACCAGGAGGATCGTAAGCCAGGCCTCACGCTGCCACACAAGTCTGCTCTTTAATTTCCAAAATCCAATTTAAAACAAGGAGGGGAGGTGCAGGGCCCTCAAATGATCAGACGCCCCAATATGATGCCAATATTTGGAACAATCATTTGGAATTAGTACCGACTATGATTGTGAGCTTTATCAAATAATACTGACTGGGAACTTTGCTAGTGTTTTAGTTCTTTGTATTTCTTATTCTTATGCAAATTGTGACACTTAACATTGTGTCTTTTATCGTTAGACAGCAAAGCAGAGCATGTGTTATAATTGCTACAATGTTTCATGAGGTAAATTTGGAAAATGAAAGTGTTGTTGGAATCCCAGGAGAATGGTAGTTGAACCTGTGGCGCAGCAGCAGTTAAAAGTATCCATTTGAGAATGCTCTAACTCACTGTCTCTGCTTTCTCTTTTACTCTAAAGAGTAAGAAAGAGTTAACAATCCACATTAAGACATAGTCAAATTGAATAAGGGAATTAGAAGAAGAGAAAATCTTATCTTTTTATATCCTCTCTGTCTCGATAAAAAAGCTAGGCACAAGACAGATATAGTGTTAGGGCAAATCTCCGAGATATACTTTTAGTGCAAATTGTAACTTAGAACTGACAAGCTTCTTACTGCGATTTCTCTGAACTGCTGTGTGTGGAAATTACATGTTAGCACCTCATGGCCCTTTATTCTCTGAATACTGAAGCGGCATATCTTTGTATATGCTAACTTATGTAACCCAATTTATTGCATTTTTATTGCAGAATACAGAGACATTCACTCAACCAAAAGCTGAATAAATGAAATATCTCAGTGTTTAGCAATATTTCTATGAAAAAAACACTGAAATTGCAATGCTCTATTCAAACATGTTATTTAAAGCTCTGATTAATAATTTGAATGAAATGGCACAAGGGCTAATCAAGTGCTAACATCCTCAAGCATGAGAAGACAAAGGCCTTTGGAAACTGTCACAGAAGAGAAAGTAGATATTATCACACTAGTGGTGTAGATGATCTTGAATTGATAGAAGATAAGCAGATATTGTGTTGGGATTAAGTTATCACAAAGATGATCAGCTTGTTGATAAGTCAGATTCCTGCAAAATATGTTATGTTAGCATCGTTATCACTGTAAATATCACATACCTACACACATACAAGCACACACACACATACACATGTGGTTTCAGTCTAGAACTAGGAATTCATAAAAGCAACTCAATGCTATTCCACATGGCACAACGCCATTATTAGACGGTATATGGAGACCAGCTGGTGATCTGGATTCTGAATAGCCTCAGAGCAGGTCAGACCTTTTCCCTACGAGACATACCAAACAGGGCTAAAAAAGATGCTCAATCTGTACACACTATGTAATTTATAATTGGAGAAGGGTGGCATAAAAAGAACAACAAAGAAAAAAAAAAAGAAAAACAGATTTTGTATAGTGTGAGAGGCAAATAGGCTCTGACAGAGCAGCATGTGTGGCAATTACAACCCAGTGGTGGATGTGACCAAAAGGAGCTGACAGGAAGATATCCTACAGCAGTGTGGCCTCCACAAAGTTGTCATTAGAGACTCTGCTGGGGTACTCTGTCTTCTGTTATTACTGTCTCACTGGAGACAATCTACCTATCCATCATTAAGAAGAAGATGAAGAGAGAGAGAAAACTGTGTACTGTATATGTGAAGCCTAGGATGTACTGTATAAACAGGAAAATCTAATGCTGGTGTCATATTTCATTTCACCCCAAAATCAAGTAAGATAATATAAAGAAAAAAAAAACGGATTAATGAGGAATCATATTTTGCATAAATAATTAATATATATATATATACTATAGCCTTTTTACATATACAGTAATGAGAGATTGTTTCTCATGTCAGTAAGCTACTCAGAATTCTTATTTATAAAATATCTTAACTGTCATGAAAATAATTTCATATTGCAAAAAAACAACAACATCATTTTGGAACAAAATAGGCCTGTCATTTGTAGTACATCATTAATGTAACTATATACTATATTGAAAAACAATATAAGTAATAATACAGCATTTTTTTCATGTGATATATGTGCCAAACATTATTTGTTTAGTGACAATGACCTGAATACGCTTTTATGCCTTCTCTATGTACCAATACAGGATGATACTGGGTCGTTGCAACATATGCACAAAACAAACAAAACATTTGACTCTTTATTATTAATTGGTAATTACAGCCCTGCACATCTACACCAGAGCATTGTGCAATCACAAGGCCTTATACACAGAAGAAATGCTCATTAAACATATATTATTTAATAGATAGCAGCTTCTAGACTGTAAACAATATATGTGGGGTTGGACAGAGAGTAAGTGAGTGAAACTAAGGGTTGGGCATAAAATAAACAAGGTCATATTTGTGGGTTAATAGCCATGGTGGTAGCGTAACAGGGGCAGGAATGGATGCATGCAGACCCTCCAGAGGAGAGAGGGATGATCTGTCTGCTGGTTAAGCACATGGCTGGAATTAAAGAGATTAGGCAGTGGGATCTGTGGGCTGAGGAGAGAAATGTGCCATCATTTATTAAAATCTGGCCAAAATTCAATCCTAAGAGAGAATATGTTTTCTGTTTATCAAAAATTTATCGAAATCTCAGTGATTTTAAACTTTCATCTTCTTCATATATTCAGCACCATATTATTGTTTCCAAAGATGGTTGCTGATCGAGAGGGAAATAACGTATTTGGGCTATTAAGCCGCACTTAAAAATGCTATTGCATAAACAAACTATATTAAAAGTGGCATCTGCAAACAAATGATTCTAGAACTTTTCTTAAATTAAATTCACTTTTCTTTGCTGTTTTTGCCATTACAACCAGAAAGTGTTCAAATATTTTTGTATACATTTTTAACATTTTAATTTGATCATTTAAATACATTGACAAATACATGCACATCCAACACTTCTTTAATAGGTCCCAGATCAAGGCAAAAAGCACTAAAATATAACTGATAAATAGATCCACACACTCTTATTTTACACACCAGTGTGCAAATCTCTGTCTACACTTTTAATTTAAATACTAATAACCTTTTTTTTTTGGTATGGTTTGGTATTTTTCCATCTCATGCAATGACATTCATACATTTTTAAGTATGGCTTAGGTGTCCAAATTCTTTTTTGGGCCACTATGAGAGACAGTTTAGGGGCACAAGACATCTACTGTAGGAGAAACAGACAGGATGAGAGTGTCCCTTGCTGAGCAGAGAGAAGAAACTCATCAAGTGTCCTCTTTCAGTTAGGACTGTGGCCCTCTCACTCAAAATAAAGCTAAGTGGGCCTTAACAGAACCCTGCAAAAGTGGACCAGTGACATCCTGTTGTGGAATATACAGGGGGAAAAAGCCAGATTGGGAGAGTTCCCATCAAATTGGGCTACTTTTAATGATTTGTACGAGACAAATTTACTTGGGCGGGTGGTCAAAATTTGGGCTGCTTTGGATTGATTTTGGTTGTTTTTTGTTTATTATAAAATTATGAATTTCAATAGCACATTCAACTAAAATAAAGAAAACATCTCCACACTCAATCATTCAATCAAATAGCCAGAACACTGATTGACAGAAAATATGTTTAATCCTGTTCAGGGGAGCTACATGTCGCTACACCCACCAGTGATTTCTGAATGTGCACGATCTGCAGGTGTTGCTCATCGATTTTTGTGATATGAATTAACAATTAACAATGACAAAGCGGAACATTTTTAAAAGAACATATCGAAAATGGCAAAATGACCCTGATATAAAGTGCTGGTTAATGCCAGGACTTATCTGGGGACTTTCTTTTTTTTGCACATTTGACTTTCTCACATGACCAGGCAACTGATGCCTTTTGGCCAGAAGTATAATGCTGTTGAGAACACTGCAGGATATACCATGAAATTGGCACTCATTGTGATTATAGTAGTGTCATAAAGCAACACGAGTTAAAAGTGACTTATGAATTTGCCGCTCTTCTTTAATTCTTAAATGTGCGCACAGGAACACCGAATGACTGAAAAACAGCTGTGTTAAGTCCACGATGACAGCTGTCTAGGAACTTTGTCTGTTCTTGTGTATTAGCGAATTCACCTTACTTAAATTACAACAAAGATTTACAGTTTTCATGGAATTTGGAATGAGCCATAATAACGTAAAAAGTTAGGACAAATTTATAATCTTTATATGAAATATGAATTCAAACATAAGCCTATTGAATGGCAAAAACATAACAGATAGCACAATGGCATACTTTATTAAGATTATTTGACTTCTTGAAATCCCAGGGCAGCATATTTGTTCCTTTTCTGCACGTGTGTGAATAAAGAAAAATGGGTAAATGGAAAGTTTTTGGAAACTGTATCTTTGAGTCACTTAATTGTGTTGTTAAGTTTGTAAACACAATGCTGTAGTATTATGGTTAATGTGAATTTCATATACACTATTTGGGTGGGTTTTTATGCATTCGGGTGCATTTTGAGCACTTGTTGGGATGAAAAATGTCAAATGAATCTGGCAACACTGGACGGAAGATAACAGTCGTTGATGCCCACTTTGATAGCACACACAGCTAAAATCACCTACCCCTCTGTCACAGTATAAAATGTAATTAAAGGAAAGGCTTTCAGCATAGGGACACAATTTAAAAGATTAAAGGACAGATTTTGCACACAAACTAGATATTAATGGATTAATAGTCACCAGCCAGAAGCTGGAAACAAGTAAATAATAATGAAAGGAGCCAAATACATTAAGGAGACCACGGCTTATTGTAACCTTTTTTACACCAGCTAACACTTAGCAATTTAACTTTCATCGTGTTATAGAGCGCAACAGTGCCTTGCCCACGTATTCAGCGTCTGGGTTCCAGAAGTATTTTTCCCATTCATGTTTTGCATAGACTTTTCTTAAAATCCATTATAGATGTACATGCCATGAAACACACAGCCAACTCTGGAGTGAATCACAACATCACAAACTTTGGTATTAGGAAATAAAGTATTTTAAAATCAGACAAAGGTACAAGATTGTGTACTTACCGTATTTCAAGAGGGTACAAAATTAAATCCAATGAAGCATTGCAAATGATGTAACTGAATATAAAATAATAGGAATATATATAAAACTATTGATTTTAGGTTGTTGATTATAAGTATGAAATAATAGAATAAGTATAAATGTATTGCTAAATATTCTGATGTGTACAATTAGATTAGATAAAGGTGCGCTATGGGAGTGGGCAGTTGCTCCGAGGCAAATTTTGCGTACTGTCTTGGCCGCAGTTCTCTGATTGTTGAAGTTTTCTCTGTGGTACCATGGGTAATGTAGTTGTTTACCAAATATTCCACTATTAAACATGCTATTTCAGCAATGAAGTTGAAATAACACAGACGGACGGCTTCAACAGAACCTCTTAGCTCAATGAAGGTGTCTTAAAATGTTTATAAGTTATTGTTGAAAATCAATTTGTCTATGGAAAAAATGAATGGGATTTTTACTTCCGCCACACTGTTGCGCTCTAGTGGGAGAGGGAGAAAAAATTCTGGGGCATTTTGTGACACTATAGGCATTAAAAGAATATTCCAGGTTCAATACAAGTTAAGCTCAATTGACCGTAATTGTGGCATAATGTTGATTACTAAAAAAATACATAAATATATAAATAAATAACAACAGATGATCATACACGCTACATCTCTCTCACTCTCTCTCTCTCTCTCACACACACACACACACACACACACACACACACACACACACACACACACACACGTTGTGTTTCCATGTTTTATGGGGACTTTCCATAGACATAATGGTTTTTATACTGTACAAACTTTATATTCTATCCCCTAAACCTAACCCTACCCCTAAACCTAACCCTCACAGAAAACTTTCTGCATTTTTACATTTTCAAAAAACATAATTTAGTATAATTTGTAAGCTGTTTTCCTCATGGGGACCGACAAAATGTCCCCACAAGGTCAAACATTTCGGGTTTTACTATCCTTATGGGGACATTTGGTCCCCACAAAGTGATAAATACACGCTCACACACACACACACACACACACACACGCGCACACACACACACACACACACACACACACACACACACACCCACCCACACCCTTGTTTCTCCAAAAGCATGTTAGAAACAGCCCAAGCTGTGATACTAGTAGTTCTAAAGTGATGTTTAACCTTGATCCTTGGCATTCTAGCTGTCAGTTTGTCCAGATACTCAGGTGACATTTCACCCCACACTTCACGAAGAATTTGCCATAGATGTGGCTGTCTTGTCGGGCACTTCTCACACACCTTTCAGTCTAGCTGATCCCACAATAGCTCAATGGAGTTAAGATCCATAACACTCTTTTCCAATTATCTGTTGTGTTTATTTGCCAACTCTAAATTTTTCTTTTTTTTCTGTTTTAAAAGTGGCTTTTTCTTTGCAATTCTTCCCATAAGGCCTACACCCCTTTTCTGTAGTACACTAGAGAGTAAACTAGAGACTCTGATGTACTTATCCTCTTGTTTAGTTGTACATCTGGGCCTTCCACATCTCTTTCTGTCCTTGTTAAAGCCAGTTGTCCTTTGTCTTTGAAGACTGTTGGGTACACATTGTTTGAAATTTTCATTTTTTTTTTGCCAATTTCAAGCATTGTATAGCCTTCATTTCTCAAAACAATGATTGACTGACGTGTTTCTTTTTTGCCATTTTTGACCTAAAATTTACCTTAAGACATGCCACTCTATTACATAGTGTGGCAACTCAAAAACAAACAGAGAAAATGTTAAGCTTAATTTAATGAATAGCTTTCAAATAGTTTTCAGCAGAGTTTGATATAATGGCAAGTAATTTTCTAGTAAAAAATTTGCAATTTAGCATGATTACTCAAGGGTAAGGTGTTGGAGCGATGGCTGCTGGAAATGGGTCTAGATTTGATCAAAAATGACTTTTTTTCAAAAAGTTGTGGTGCTGTTTTTTTACATCAGTAATGTCCTGACTATAATTTGTGATCAGCTGAATGCCATTTTGGTGAATACATGTACCAGTTTAGATACCTGTCCATTAGAGCCTAATCTGTACATTATTCCAAACATATGGCTGCCAGTGTATATATATTGTATATATCTTTCTCAGTGCCTCTGTAGCATTGAGAAAGGTCAACAGGTCTCAAGAAAAACAGCCTGAAACTTTACTTGTCTTTTACACAAACAGTCAAAAGAGCAACACCCCTGTGGGCAGCACTCTCCTGTTCCTCTCTTTCTGCTTCCACATGCCAGTCCCATTTCACAGTTCTCTCTAGATCTGCCCAGTGCCACACACACTTACACACACCGTCCCCCTTCACCTTGCTCTGAGATGAATGAGATTGCCACTGTCCTCAATCATTTTAATCACTCCATTGGAAAATGCCTTGTTCACGGTTATCATTTCTGGGCTGCCTTCTGGCAGCTCTACCTGCATCTTCGTGTGACAGACACACTCTCGCAAACACACACACACACATGCACAAACACACCTGGCCAAGTTATAAGAGTCACAGCTAGCAGATGGCGGATGATTGGGAGGAAGAGTCCTAATTTTGACTCTTCTGCCACTTTAGAGGGGGCCTAGTTTGAGAATGTAGTTTCTGCTGCACATGGACGATGGAGGGATGTGTCGAACGCCAGCAGCCTCTCCAGCATGATGATGCAATCGCAGGCCAAGAGCACAGCCACCTGAGACGATAAGACTGCACCACTCTCAATTAAATTATACATTATTGTAAACTTCTTTTGTTGCAAATTATCACATAAAGGTTCTGGCAGAGTATTTTGATGAGTGTGTGTGCAGTGTCGAGTAACAAACTAAAAGTTCAAACTCTACTAACTAGCCAACATTTTTTAGTAGTGTGACAGTAGCTCAGCTTTCAAAACAGAATAGCTTTTCCAGTTTATTTTTTTTTAAGAAGTAGCAGAGTAGCATTACAAAATGCATATTTCTTGTTACATTGTATCCTCCCAGCTTTACAAGAGAACGGTTGCATTTTGAATGCTTACAATTGTATCAATTCCAGTGGTAGATTTTCAAATTTGAATCTTATATTTCTTAAAAAAAAAAAAAAAAAAAATATATATATATATATATATATATATATATATATATATATACATAAAGGTTTCAAAGGTTTAGATATCACGTCAAAAAAGTCTCCATGCAGAGGTTTAATATTTAGAGTTAGGGGTTTACAACAAACCCTAACCACAATGTTTGAGGAAATAGCAGTACAATGCTGCCTTAAGTGTGATTTCTAGTTTAATTTGTTGTATTTAGATACATTTTATATGTTTAATTTAATGCTGTCACCCCAATTGGAATCCTCATTATTTTATTTGCAAGATTCTCTGATTGCAGAATTACATAAAATCATCTAGTAGTTATATATTTATAAAGCTTTGTCCACTTAACTCTAAGAGACCCAGCATAGTAGAACTGTTAAAGCAAATTAATTATAAATAATTTTCATACAATTTGGGTAAAAAACTATACATAACAATAGCTGACATTGAACTGTATCACAACAGACGTTTTGGATTAAATGAAGTAATGTACAAAAACTTATGACTTTTTAATATATTTAATATTATAATATGTCATAATTTAATATATATTTAAGCAATGTAACACTCGCAATCATGTTATATGGCCTAAAGCAGCACTGCTGATCAGGCCTGTGGCTGAATCACAGCAGTGCTGATGTAGGGCCATATTGCACTCTTGCTCATGTGATATTGCTTACATATATATTCAATTCCAAACATGTTCTGATGTACTTGTGTTTACATTTATTGAACGAAATTCCCAGCCTTGCAATTGCTGTGTTTTTCCCAAATCCTCCCTCAACCAAATTATTATAATTTTTTAGAACCAGTAGATTTTTCTTAATATCTTGTAGTGTGGAAAATTGCTTTTTAAGGGTGGCTTAAAGGAGTAGTTCACCCAAAAATGAAAACTCTCATCATTTACTCACCCTCATGTCATCCCAGATGCATGACTTTCTTTCCTCAGCATAACACAAATGAAGATTTTTAGAAGACTACATCAGATCTGTAGGTCCATTCAATGCAAGTAAATGGGTGCCCAAATTTTGATGCTCCAAAAAACACATAAAGGCAGCATAAAATGAATCCATTCGATTCATGTGGTTAAAATCCATGTCTAACAGATACATTTTTAGTCATGTTTTGCTAGAAATTCTTCTCCCTGCCCAGTAGGGGGCAATATGCATGAAGAATATGAATGACCAAAAACACAAGAAGAAGAATGTGAAAGTTAAAGTGAAGATTGACTGAGTAGGGAGGAGAATATGTTGTAAAAAAATGACAAATATTTATCTGTTTCTAATATTCATCATATCGCCTTTAACCACTGTAGTAGGATGGATTACTTTTATGCTGACTTATATGATTTTTGGAGCTTCGAAATGTTGGCACTCATTCACTTGCATTGTATGGACAAGATGACAGATAAGAAATTCTTCTACAAATCTTAATTTGAGTTTAGCAGATGAAAGAAACTCATACACATCTGGGATGGCATGAGGGTGAGTAAATGATGAGAGAATTTTGTTTTTGGGTGCACTAATCCTTTAACTAAATTTTCAAAGTAGCTTTCACAACATCAGTGTGTGTGTGTGTGTGTGTGTGTGTGTGTGTGTGTGTGTGTGTGTGTGTGTGTGTGTGTACAAGAGAACGAGAGATGGTGAGATCTAGAGACCAAGAGTGATAACTGTCACACACAGATGAGTACAAGTGAAAAAAGATCATTGGTAACACATTTGAGCCATCAAACACGTTCCACTTTTTGTCTTTTGGTCTCCCCCCTGAATTACAATCCTCCTGACAGGCTTCCAGATGGCCTACCTCTGTCCTAACCAACAGTGAGGAAGGGAAGCAGAAATCCAGGGGATCAACTGTAAGTCTTCATCACTAAGAGTCAATTCAAGGTCAGGTTCGGTTCAGGCAGCTGGAGAGTGTGTCTTCCCAGTTAAATGACAAGGCTTAATGTACGCCTGTGTGTGTGTGTGTGTGTGTGTGTGTGTGTGTGTGTGTGTGTGTGTGTGTGTGTGTGTGTTCTATCGTGCACTGAAATATCATCATCCACCATTATATATGCAGGCCAGAGCTAGAGTAAGCACATTACACAAGTCTTATGGCTATAATGAAGGCCCTATTATCTACTGATGTTGGAAATTTGAGGAGATTACACTGTTGTTTTGAAAGCTCCTCACCACCAGTGTGCTTACAAAGCCCAGAGAGAGTGAGATTAAATGTGCAGTGTTGCTACAGAATGCTATTATTGTTATGCTATTATAACACTGATGTGTAAGTGGTCTACAATTGTGTGCATCTTTAATGTGCACAAGTAAATGAGCCTTGCAAATCAGGCAGTGTAACTATCAGGCTATCAAATCAAGCCTACATGCAGTGAGGTATGGAGTAACGGCTAATTTGATGCGAGGTGAGTGCTATGATTGGCCGATTGAGTGACAATGGGAATGGTCCATTGATCATAGTTATCAATGAAGCAGTAAATCACTGCAGTAGGAATTTGCACAGAATGGTGAGAAAAGACAAACAAACAAGATGATCTTTTTCCTGTTCAAACAACGTCTGAAAACTACAATTTTTACAACTGAAAACTGTTGTTCAGATGTTGCCCATTCATAGCTCTAGGAACGTAAAGGGAGAGTTCACCCAAAAATGAAAATTATGTTTCAAACCTGAATTACTTTCTTTTTTTTTTTTCTTTTTTTTTTTTTTTGTGAACCACAAAAAGAAGCTTTCTTACAGCCTCAGTCACCATTCACTTTAGTTATATGGGACAAAAAAGCATAATCAATATTCTTCAAAATGTCTCCTTTTGTGTTCAGTTGAAGAAAGAAAGGCATACTGGTTTAGAACGAGTAAAGAGTAAATTATAACAGCATTTTCAATTTTGGATAAACCAAACTTTTCATGGAGTATATGTCATCTTTGTTTCATACATGTCTCCCAAAAATCTGTTCTAATTTCATTGGCATACACTAAGTGTCAACAATTACATAAAAGTACAAAGCTATAAACTATAGTCAATATAATGTAAATAGGATAGCTCAGATAATTTGGCTTTCATGTTGAGTTTATGTTGCAATCTCTGACTTTTGATTGCGAACTTTGGTATCTAAGAATATTTACGCAATTTAAGTTTGACATTGTTTGACAAGAGAAAAATTGCAAAGCAGGATACTTCTCTCCATTTACACTTAATGCAATCAAAGAGGAAAAATTGGGGAATAAATCAGAGCTCGCTTGTGCCTTTTTATTCCTGTAAGACTTTTGGTCTGAATTAAGAAGCTTATGGAAATATTGATCATTAAAAGCACAGACCTTTCAAGTGCAGAGCAAAACTGAACATCTGAAGGACATAAAGGGAGAGTGCTGACATAGAATACTGAGACACACAGCATTCATTATTTCCCTCAGATTCAGAGAAACATATTGAGAGAAAGCACTCATGAGGATGCTGTTTGCATCTGGCTATGTCTACAGGGTCTGGACTATAAATAGTATGCTAAACAGTGTGAAAGACGCCTGAGACATCCAAAGAAGTCAACTGAACCCAGGCAGGTCTGTGTGAATATCTTATTATCCACTCACTTTTCACTGAGGGCAATTTGCTGTGTTTGGGCTTCTTTTTAATGAGCCAAAAAAGATTTACACATTCATGGGTGTAAACACCTAAAAAGCATTTCAAGAATTCACACTTGTAGCGCAACATATATGTTGAAAAAAGAGCTTTTTGTTTAGTAAACACAAAGCAAACTGTACCAAATGTTGCATTATAACAGCATCATCAAAAACTAATAAGAAAAAAAAAAAAAAAACATTAATAATAATATTATTTGTGATAATTCAGGACACAAGTGCTAGAATGAGCCTGGGAAGTATTCTGTATGGCTGTGCCAGTGTGTTTTTGCACGACTGTATGTCGTCCAGAGGCAGTATCATGCTGCTCGTCCCGTGGAAGCGTGTGGTGACAAGACAGAAGCTCTGAACACTCCCACCACCCCCCTCTGCGTGACTGATGAGGCTAATTTAGTAAATTAATGAAGAAACCCTGTTGATTAACATCAGATTGCAGTTTGTAACTGTTGGTACTCCATTTAGTCAGAAATTCATTTTAATTAGAAGTGGCTATGCTGCACTTCTCTATCAGATGCCAGATCTGCTTATCCACATCAGAAGGACATGACCAATAACATATATCAGTTACACCACACACTTCATTTCACCTATTCACTGAAAATCAAGAGTGGCCACCTGGGCAAGACTCCCCGCTAGCGCGGACCAATGCTGACATTATACATCATAATTAATTTGAACACACCAGCTAATTAGCAGGCTGTGTTTACATAATGAAGCTGCTAATTGGTTCATAACAGGCAAATGCAGTCAATATATCTGGCTAATGGCATGTCTAAGTCTACATATATGAACGGGCAGGGATATGGATGGAAATGCTACGGGCTTCACTTTTATGAATGCACTCAAAGAGAGGACGAATAGAGATATATGCCAAGTTGTTTGCTGTTCACCCAGCAGGAAGTCACCAGGAAAATAATAGCATTAAATACCCTTAAAAATCACTTGATGAGTGTAGTTTTCTCTCCTGTGTTGATGTGTTTCCTATCGAAACTTATTGATACTATTAAGAATGTTCCTTTTTTGTGCTTTGATGAAACAATTATTTACATTTTGTGAATATTTTGTAGTCATATTTATAAATTGTATCGATTTTACTCTAAAATGGGATATAGTGTCAACTAACATATTTTATTTACTGATAATCTTAAAATTAAACATGTATAATTCAATGTAAATATTTATCAACATTCAACAACATGAAAACACTGTCCTGAAATCTGAGCTCCTGAAATAATAGCATACAATGAAGCATTATACAGTATTAGCTTATTTTTTGAAGTTTTTGTCTTGTGAACTCTTCACACTTTAGAGACTAGTCCATGTTTTTGACAGTTTAGGATATTGTGTGTAGCATGTTTTGATGGAAACAACTTAGATCCAAATACAACTGCTCACAACTGCAAGCTGTAATATTAAGTTCATGTTGGGGATATAGCTGACAAAGCTCATATATATAATGCATTTGAGAGAGGTAAAACATAAATAAATAATAATAATAATAAATAAAAAACTATTAGTCTAAATTGGCGAAGACATCTCAAATAATCTTTAGTTGCTTTACAGACAGGAACCATGATTTTCCAATTTGCTAATTGGATGCAGGTGGTATTAAGGATAGGGATGTTCTCATTCTAGAGAGCATTTGATTGGTTAAAAATCTGTGATGTGACATCAATATATACTGGACGAGAAAGACCGCACATTTTAAATGCACACTGCTAAAGGCCAAATCTGTCAACTTTTTCAAGTACAATACAATATATAGATCAAAGCTAATAGACATGGACTAAAAGCAACACAACTCCAATTTTGATTTACTGGGATCTGTAAGGCATGAGCAGAATTGATTGGACATTCATTTGATTTATAATTTAACCAAGCTTTCATCTGGCAAAATGGCAGGTTTCCTAATGATCCGGTGAGCCTTTTCATCAGCCAGCACATGGATGCATTAGTTTGCGATAAAGAACAATACATAGTGGCAGTGGTGGAAATTTCACAGTATGCAGTGGACTAAACGGCAAACAATCGACCCTGTATATCTTCGGATTGGACAAAGAAGACTTCCGCTTAAGAATCACTGTGGTATCAGTTGCTGTATAAGCACCTTACAGTCATTTCTGCTGTGATATGGCAAAAGCACTCATTACCGCAAACATAAAATATAAAAAGAAGTTGGCGCAGCAGAGGGTCTCAGAGGCTGTTTATCTTTTCTTTATCGTGTACAGAAACACAATACTCCAATAAACGTGCCCAATGCACAGCTCTGATTCTCTGGCACATCAACAGACTCTAAAACAAATACATATGTGAGCAGATGTCTCTTTTGAAGCGAATAATATAACAGTAAGTTTTTCTCCTTCCTATCTCTTCCATCACCCTATTTTCATTTGATTAAGTAAATTGGCAACAATGGTGCAATTCAACGGAGAGAGGCTGGGATTTCCATTAAAACATCAAATGAAAGTGAAATTACAAGCCATGACTGAGGGTGAGTTGGAAAAGCACTGAAGAGCGAGTCAGTGTCTACAGTGGGATTAGGAAGGAGCAACAATTGCTCGTTGCTTTGCATCAAACCCACAGGCCCATGACAAATTAGTAGAGGAAGCTCTGCGTCTATTACCCGGTTTTAAGCCTGAGTCTTCAGGGGTTATAATGAAGTACCGACTGGAGCAAAAGCCGAAAGTTCCAGAGGATGAGTGCTCTCTGTGGATCCTTGCCAAAGCCCTCAAGACAACAGGGACGCTCTCTCTCTCTCTCTCTCTCTCTATGTCTAGTTCTCTCTCTCAGATTGAGTGCATTCAAGTATGCTAGATAGACCATCCATCTCTCTCTCTCTCTCTCTCTCTCTCTCTCTCTCTCTCTCTCTCTCTCTCTCTCTCTCTGCTCTCTAAGTGACAAAAGGTTTCAATGAGTTTAGGAATGGTAATATACCATTAAGGGACTGTTTATTTTCCCCTTAGGGAGAGCAGAAAAACAACCCAGAGGCCATAAAAACACAAGATGCCACGGCAATTAGTATGATGACAAGTAATACAGCAAGAGCTGGTTGTATACTGAATGTGTGTCCTTCATTTACAGAGTCATTTAACTGGCCTTGCAGAGGACTAATAACAGAAATGAGAACAGATCCAAATGGTCCAGACAGAATGCTATAAAGGACACATTTTATATAAAACATGACTGCCATTAGATTGTCTTTGGAAATTAACACGACTAGTCTAGAATTCATATTTGTATCGTGAAGTCTACCTGACATCTGCCTAAAATATAAAATACAATTTTCTGTAATTTATTCCAGGTTATCTAGTTCTTGTGACATTGCAAATGCAGTAGCTAAAAATGTAATTCAAAACCTGATGGACTGATATACGATGGTGAATCTCAAGCCAACTAAGACTCGCACTATGAAAGCATATTTTGTCAGAAGAACGTAGCGACAGCATGACACATTTAGAGAGCCCCTCAGCAGAATGGGCCCTTATGTAGTGCTTATTTTTGAATGCCTAATACTGTCTGTCATCCATGAAATGGAATGTAGCCTAATACAGACCATCAGATTTTGGATGGAATTTTAATCAACACACACTTCCTATTTCATTTTTTTATTACATTTTTTAAGATCCCAGAGGAAAATTGTATTGCCCTGAGGTTGCTTTTTTCATAGCTCAGGAGACATAAATAATTTTGTTCGTTATTTTTCATTGAAGGAATGAAAGGACTAATTCAACCAAAAATTTAAATTTTCTTCTCATTTTATCAATTTAGCATGATTACTCAAAGATAAGGTGTTGGAGTGATGGCTGCTGGAAATGGGGCCTGTCTAGATTTGATCAAAAATGATTTTTTTAAATAGTGATGGTGCTGTTTTGTACATTAGTAATGTCCTGACTATACTTTGTGATTAGCTGAATGCCACTTTGGTGAATTACCAATTTCCTTCCGAAACAGCAAAATCTGTACATTATTCCAAACTTTTGGCCACCAGTATATATATATACACACATATATATAGTTACAAAAAATAACTTAAAATGGAAGTGAACCACAATATGAAAACATTATAACCTGGAACATTCCTTTGAAGTATAAAGCTTGTCTTAGATATTTCTCCTAAAATCCCCAGGAAAAATACAGGAACAAATTAAACTAAATTGTTGACATACCGTAAAAGCATGGAGCTGTACAATAAATGTGGACTGTAGCTCAGGTGTTTTGGTCTTGGGAAAAATTTATAAGAAATGTTAATAATAAGTTAATATAAAAATCACAGAGTCACAAATGAAATTACTGGAATCTTTATCTTAAAAGAAAAACATCTGAGAAGCTGGTGACTTAAGCAAAAGTCTCCATTTATTTTCCTTTTAATCTTATTGCTGTCTAGGAAAACCGACTGAGATATTAAAGAGGACTCATTTGTGATTTTTCTCCAATGGGGATGATACGTTATATAGAGCAGATGAGGCGAGTCATCGACTCCCTTCGCATGAATGTGAGAGTTGGTTGAAAGCTCTCACCTCCACCCTGGGAGTAGTATGCTTGTCAGCCTCAGTCTTAGTGGCCATGCCAGCCCTGAGCTCTGGGTTAATGGACCTGCCAAATCAGCCCCAGTTTTCCCCCTTCTAACGAGACACTGATTGAGGAATTTCCAGAGAATTCACGCGCATAATGATAACTCGTACAGAGACATTTCTATGACTGACTGAGACAGAGCAACTATGAAAAATCAGGTCAGGCAATCACACAAATTTGATTTATGAAATATGATTGCAGAAATATGCTCGATCTCTTTAAAAGTGTCATTTTCATTAGAGCAGAGTGCAGAGCTGATATGCGTATGTGTGTGAGTGGGGGGGTTGGAAGCCCAGCAGAACACTTGAGTGTGACAACAGCCAACGCATGGGGAAGAATGATCTCAACTGTATGCCTCTGCTTTTGGGGATTGTAATATGAGAGGTGCTGATAAACAGTCTGAGTGATCTTCTATAAATCTTATATCTGAGATGCTGAGTGCTGAAGATGAGGCCTCTATGTGAGGCCTCTATGTTATACCACAAAGGGAATAAATGCTGCTGTCATTTAAAGAAGGCTCTCAGCAAATGAGTACTATACCATCAATCAACCATTGCTGGGCATGAAGAATGCACTATACCAATCTAAAAGGAGAAGTAACAACTGGAAGATATGGGCAACCAGCGACGGCAGGGATGCAAAACTTGGGATTTTACTCTAGCCTAGTAAAATTGGAATTTTTCTTATAAAACACACTCCCAAATCAATCAGTTAAACACAGCAATAATACCACAAATGGCCAAAGCAAAATAGCACTTTAACAATCAGCATCATTCTGCATGAGTGGGACTGATGTTCCATTAAATACCCTTCTAATCATGGCTTTACAAATGCAGCCTCCTCCCAAAAGTGCGGTGGGCTATGCTGGATGGTGGAAGCTTTGAGGATGGGATTTTAAGAGGCAGCTATCGAGCCTCTCTCATTTGTGGTGAGACTCCCCCACCTCGCCACAGATCAAGGCAATCAAGTGCATTAGCATATGCAAAATCCTATCACACAAAACACATGGTTTGGATGCCATTTCCCAATAAACATGAATCTGTGTGCGACAGCAACATAATCAAAGAGTGCCAAGTCTGTTTTGTGCTCAGACTCAGGCCTTTGCTTTCTTTATAAGTATCATTACCAGAATTGCAATTCATATTTGGGCTCAGTTTTGTTTGTTCAGTTCAGGACAAATTAGAATTTGTTACTTAAATCATAATGTCTCCTGTGACACGTCAAATTAAAGTTAGCTATTGTTGCCGAACAATGCACGTCCTCTGTAGACAACACTGTACACATCCTGAATAAACAATAGGGCATGGGCAGGAAGTCAAAGATATGGCCCAAATCATTCACCCCTTCTTCTGTTTACATTTGAACGACTCTATATCACCTATTTAACCTCCTGAGGCCCAGGCATGACTCCTGTGTGCATTTTCCATTTCCCTTTTTGATTTGTAACTAGTAGCCAGTAATAAAAATGCAAAATATGAATTATAAATAAATAAATGGTTTTCCTAAAAGATGATGTCCTCATATGATTCATGATTTATTCATTACAGCTGATTTTCTGTAAAGTTGCTTTGGAAAAATAGTTGCATTCACATATTAAGCCTTTTCCAGATAATTACCTTCAACTTTCAGTTTAGTGGTCATGTGTGAACACTACCCCCACCCCTTTTTATATACACTGGTAAATTTTGCACTGGCTAAAATTGTCCCTGTATGAGGCGTTGTAACATTACCTGAAAAGTTTTTTCATGATGATATGTGTGAACAACGGCAGCGTTCCAGTAAATCCATGTTTGTTTACATCTGTCATATGGCTTCTAAAGTGGGGCTGTGTGTATCCACGTGAGAATGTGTTTGGTTCGATTTTAAAGTATTGAACCTGGAATATTCTTTTAACTAAAAGAAATGATGCAAATGGCGATTCTTTCACTCTGGTATTATTAAGATCAAGTAAATTTCACTCAAACTAGAGGGAGACGTACAGAGATACTGTGAGGTAAACATTACCAGCGGATAATGCCACCACATTCTGGTGACCTAATTCCATAATTAACAGTGGTTTGAGACTAAGCAAAGGCATAAACAGAGAGTGGAGGTAGAATTGCTGTGCAGACTGCTGCAAACACCTTGTCATCAATTCATTATCAGCATCATACCCAAAGGTAAAATAATAACCAATGAAAAACTTTCCTCGCCTTTATGTACATGTGCTTCACACAGTCACATAAGTATAGCTTTCTATGGAACCGTATACAATTTGTGATTTACATCAGGCTGCTGTGCAGCAATCTGTGCATATTTCAGCTCCTCTCAACCCATCAAACATGGCTGCCTAAAGCAAAGGGAACTGCATTTCCACAACAGGTATTAAAAAACACAGCAAGAATGTGTGCCAGAAAACTACAAAACGTAAGAGGTTCTATGCTGGAAATCAAGTATTACACTGCCCCGCTGAGCGCTGGTCTGCACTCTAAATCCAGTACGGTGACCGCAGCCTTTCAACAAGAAATACATAGTGCACAATAGAACAATGGCTCTCTCAAAGCATGACTGTTTATAGGGGTACGCTCAGGTCAGTCCAATGCATTTTCCTCTGAATGGAGAGGTTAAGAAAACAAGTAAAGCACACATTTCCTATAAAATGTCCAGCCACACATACGCCTCATGAATTGGAAACAAAACTTAAACACCTTTGTCTCATCTGTGAACCAAGGTGACCATGATTTAGTTTTGCTATTATTTTTATTTTTAAAAGTGTAGTTGACAGCATTTTTATTAACTTTATTATTTTTACAATGCCAATATTTTAGGTTAAATATGCATGTATAAGATACAACTTATTTTATGTCCAGTGAATGGTCACCATTTCCTGAAATTTCAGCACTATAAAGGACAATTTCACCCAAAGATGGAAATTTTGTCATGATTTACTCAATCATTGTCACTGCAATGTTATTGCAATCCCATATAACTTTTTAGTTTTTTTTCTAATCAAAAGATAAAAGGAGATTCAAGACACAAGAAGAAAAAAAAATATGGGTTTGGAACAAAAGCTGCATGCAATATAATTATAAATGAATTAGGAAAATGCTATTTAAAATAGTTTTAGATGGAGTACAGCATGTCACACCACAGGAATACATGCCAACTACCCATAAGCAATTCATTTATTTGTTTAATGCCTTGGGAAAGCATTTTGTTAAAAGCATTCTTGCTAATAAATTTTCACAATTATGACAATGGTTTGCACTTCAGGGAAATTAGAAATTTGAAGAAGTGATGTAAAGAGTTTCTTTAACACGCCACAATATGTGCCATTAGAGAGCTGGTTTGTGTCTTTCAGTCCCTATAGAGCACAAAGGCTAAGTGAAATATCAGTACACTGAATTACAGCAGAGCAAGATCTATTAGACAAGCCCCCTCATCCACGAAAGCTCAGTATGGACCCCAAACGCTGCTGCAACCTTTCAGCTCTCCATTAAGCTCCCAGTACGCTTGGTCCCCAGGCAGGCCACCAGCGGCACTCCCCACACCACCAGCACTGTCCCTCCGCTGAGATAAAGCTCTCTTGGGGCCACAAATTCATTTAAAAGCTTTTGTGGGGTGCCATTAATTCTGAAATATAGACATCACTAAACTGCTGAACAAACACCCCACTCAGTCATTTGCATACATTACAGTAATGGTGGGGGAAAAAGAAAGAAAGAAAAAAAACCTTTTTTATCAATAAGGGTTGTGGGTATGAGCTATTGTGCATGTATTTCACCGGTTATTGAGATCAGTTTAGAGCTGAGGACTGTAATAACTATATGGTTTTAATGTATGCTGGTGTATCTTGTGTTTATGAAATGCATTTATGTAATGAAAAACTCCCCATCCTGACTGTGAATGCTTTTATGAGGATATTCTTTAGCAGTGTAAACAGCAGATAATATTCTCCAGAGAATATGGAAATACATAAATAAAAAGAAAAAAAAAGGAACCACTGTTAGCAGGTGCTCTAGTGTGAATTATGACGCACAGAGTACACTCTTTAGCACTAACCATGCTTTAACTAACATATATGAGCTAATGTGAGCCAATTTCATTTTATAAAACATCCACACTTTTTCTGCAGCTTGTATCCAGTAGCTCACCTAATACCTGACACATATATACTCTTATGCATACATATTCACATTGCCAGACTATGAGGTGATATTTAACAGTTGGTAATGAAAGAAAATTCCTTTATTTGACTACAAAAAAAGAACCCTTGTTCATATAAAGATTTTGTTTCTCTTTTGCAACAGTGTGCCAGGTGCATTTTCAAACAGGGCCTGATTTGGTGCCACAAGCATTCCTATTTAATGGATCAATATATCAACTACGAATAGCCATGTAAGATAGTAAATGCATATTTGTTCCATAGTCTTAAGTGCTTTATTGTGAATCTAATCTAATATCCCCATATTTGGTGAAATTTTAAAATATTGTAAAATGTCACCTCCACACTTTCTGAGGGGTGTGAAATGTGTACCGCAATTATCATTATAATAATAATTATTATTATTATATCTAAAAATAAATGTAAAAAAAACCTCCTACCAAGGCAAACTTCCTCTATCGCTCTCTCACTCGCTCTCTAGTTAATACCCTTTTATCTCATAACATTTTGTGCATACATTCTGCCCTGCTATCTTGCTGGCAGGGCTCTAAATCTGCTGTTTGAGCTGCCATGAAAACTGAAAAGAAACAAATGTTCTGCAAATAAAACACCACAATCGCATTGTGCCGGGTCTCCCTAGAGCAGAAGAGTAAAAAAAAAAAGAATAGTGATTTCACGGTAGATTAAATCACATGGATCTCAAGGCTACAGTTCATAATAAAGGAATAAAACCTGACGAATCTGACAGTGCCCACCTGGAGTAGTGTGATTTGGATGAGTATCTACAGGCAACGAACACATTGTAAACAAGGCAACATCTGTCTTTTCTCTTTTTCACTCAAATTACCTCTCCATTCCTTTTAATAAAACCCTCAAATGTGATGGTTAAAAGTAAACGTTTTAAAAACACTTCCTTTACAGCGACTCTAAACTACTCTCCACCCCAATCATGTGTCAAAAGGTCAACCTGGGTTCAAACCAATAACAAGAGGACCGGGACGTCTGTTGCTATGGAGCGCAATGGAGTGCGGCTAGCAGAAATCACATTTGCCCACACACAGACACACCTCCACTATCACAAATTCAATCATTCCCTAAATAACATCTACCCTGCAGTCCACAATGGCCGAGTGAAACAGCTTTTGGCCTCCTTTAGCTCTGTGACAATGTCTGCCCTGTCATCCGCAAAAGAGCTGCCGCAGCTGTGTTTGGACGTGCTGTCAGTCAGAATCTCTGCAGCCAGGCTCCGACGGCTCTGAAAACTAATCGCGACTGGTGCACAATGAGGGCGGAGTTGCTTTCTTTCAGTCGCCGGTCTCTCACTCTCTTTTATTTTTTCCCTGCAAAAAAAAAAATCTACTTGAATCATCAAATGGATGTGACTGCATTCAGCTCTGGCTGTGTGCTGGCTCTGATGACAGATCAGATGAGACAGGGACGAGATGTGGCCACATTCCCACTCAGGGCCTGCCTGGCTTTTACAATTCTCTAGAGACGCCATTGGGTCTCCATGCTGCAGCAGTGAATCCGTACCTCTCCATTTCCCCTCACTCAAGTTCCAATCCTCCCTGAGTCCTGCTAATCAATACTGTCATGAAGGCCACGGAGGTATTCTTGCTTGCTTCATGTGCCGCACTGCAGACAAGTGAAGCACATTGTTCTTAAATCATACAAAATTAAGCAGCCCTCTATGATTCTGTGCAGATTTTTTTATGGGTGCTAGTGCTATTACTCTTATGCCACCCAAAGTGCAGAGTAAGCTCCCAATAAATCTTGGTGTTAAGCTTGTGAACAAAGAGCTAAAATAAGGTTAACTGCTGTCTTTCCTGTGCTTGGGAAACATATAAGAAGACTCTCCGATTTGATAAGTCATTGATGAATGGTTCTTACTCGTAGTTAATAACACTACTGAGGAACAGCAGGAATCTCAGTGGGAATATAAAAGTCAGGCTGTCACTCGAAATAGGAAACTAGCGTAAAAATCAACTTGCCTAAATCAGCACAATTTCAGGCCAGCTCTCTTTTGGAACTCATAAATATTTGCGTGTCAAAAAAGTAAAATAACTACTCATGTTTCTTACTCTTGAGAGTCAGAGAAGTGCTGTGGCATCTAATTCAATTTGAGAGTAGCGAGCAAACGTATTATGTTATCAAAATGGGAAAGGTGCTTTGAGAGCTGATAGCCCACAGAAAGTTCAAGAGAGGGGGCCTGTGGCTGGTCAGGAGATGAAATCAGCATGGGGTGATAAGTATAGATGGCTAAGTAGCCTTCCACTAGAGTCTGTGGGGAGAAAGAGGAGTTGTGCTGTATAAATAACCCCCAGGCAGAAATCCCTTTGGAGAGCTCGAGAGACGAGGACAACAATGATAAACATCTCACTTTGAGACAGCCTATCCATTTCTCAAGAGGTACAGTCCCTCAGATACTATTATGCCCTTATGGAACTGATCACAGCCATTGGAAAATTAAACTTCTGTGTCCCATCATTGAATTGGAATGACAATGCCAAACACACTGCAATGGCTTGACATGTGTTTGGAAGACAGTATAATGCACACAAACAAAAAAAAGTAGTACATTTCCTCAAAGGATATAGACATTTTATCCACAAACTTATCTTGCTTGTCATCGGTCTTGGGGAAATTCTGGATGTCATTCTCCAGCCTCTGGATATGGCGTTCCATAGTGTCCAGGCTGGCTTTCAGGATCTGGGCAGTCACTGCAACAGGAATACAGCAAATCATTGTGTTATGGGCAAGCTGCTTAGTTGGGCAATACAGAATTTTCCATTTATTTGAAACAAATCTGAGCCTATAAGTTCTTGTCTAACGGTAAGTGCTACAATGTAAAATTGGGCTTTATTTTAAGTTTTTTTTTATTTTTATTTTTTATATGCTGTGTAGATGGCAGTTGCCTGCCTACATACTGTTTGATGAACTCTAGTGCTTTTATTTAAAATTCAGCATTTTGACAAACAAGATATTAAGTCCAGCATCTAACTTTGCTCTTAGATATCTTTGGATATGACTTCCAATAAAGTTTGCTCTGAAGTTACTGCTATGGGCTCTTTTGACTTTAAAACTCCAGACACTTTGAACAGTGATGTTATCACTTCAGGCAAAGCATTCAATGAAGTCATATAATGTACATACGAAAACATGCATGAAACATGTATGAATAATGATTCAGACAACTTTACTTTGGTTTATAATTTGCAAAAATGTTGTTAAATACAAGCAGTATTTAGTTAATCCTATACGTTTATCCACAACTACAAGACCTAATTTAGGTTTAACTAATAGGTATAATCTTCATTTAGTAGAAAAGTAGTCAAATCTTTCTCAAATAACTTTTTACTTAAGGAAAGACTGGCTGTTTAGTCGAACAAATCTTGAAAGTGTGGTCAGGTCTGGACAAGTGTATCTAAGTGGTGCTGGGGTTGTACATACAGACTGTGGCTGCTGTCCTGAAGCTGAGTGGCATCAGCATGGGTTCAGTTTAATTAATCTCTACATAATCACTGTTTACTGCTTTCTATTTCTCTCTGCACTCACTGTAGTCCTTTCAAGTCTGGACTTTAAAGCACCAGCAGTATCTTATGGGGGCACAAGTGTCTTATGGGGACAAAGTCAAGTCTGGACTTTAAAACACCAGCAGTGTCTTATGGGGTTCAGTTGGGATGTGGATGCAGTCATGATGCCGTATTGTGATTGGTGTATGGCTTTATCTTTATTGATACACCTAGTTCAAATGCTTACGGCACAAGAAGGCCAGCTTCAGTATGTCTGAGAAGGTCAAAACTCTGACTTATTCAAGACATGAGAGAGTGTGTATGGGTCTTAAGAGTGTGGAAAAAAATATCGGAGAGGGTTGGTGTGATGTTCATTTGTCCAGCTTTGCTGTAATTAGCTTTCGACTCAAGCTCATATATCAATTGCTTAATTATGTCAAATAATGGGGCTTGGAAGAAATGTCCTTAGCACGATTGGAGAGGGGAGTTTTCAGGGAAGATTCAGTGTTAAGTTGGTGGATGTATCTATACTGGTCAGGGGTTTATGTTTGATTTGAACTTTCAAATGATAGACCAATCAAATGATTATAGAATTAAAAAAAATAATAAAAATAAAATCAATGCTGTTTTGCTTAAAATGTGTTATTAAATGTATAATTTGTTATTCATACATAGCAGTCTTACTGTGAACATTAAATTACTGTAAAACTTTAGTCATTATATTTCAGACAAAAACAAACTTCACAAAACTCTTCAATGACAATTGAATTATTGACAATCTGACAATTATCAGAATAAATATGAAGGGAAAAGCTATACATAATGATAGTGTCATAAAACATTTTTATTATGTTTAAGGAGTATCATATGTCTTGCTGTTAATGTTTATATGTGGACAGTGAAAAGGGAAGGGAAAAGCACATTTTGAGATTTTTTTACACCATTGCCAGAACATGCGTGTGTTCTGAATTTTCTGTGTGATAACTGTTATGAATGTAAATGTAATTAATATTAATAGCATTTTTGTTGATATTTCTTTGTAACTTACATATGTTATACTGAGTGTTTGTTAATTCACTAAGCAGTAGGCTTTGATGGTATTCAGTCCGTTGTTTATTTACATACATGGTGTAAAGTAATGCAGATATCTGAGTGACTCAGTTATTGATTTAATTTACATTGTTTGTTTCAGAAACTCTGCACTTGTCTGCTATTAACCCTTTGATAAGCATCACCCACAACACCCATGAGTTCTCTAACAGGAACCATTTACATTTATGCATTTGGCAGACACTTTAATCCACTGCGATTTACAGTGCATTAAAGCTATACAGTAAACTGCATACCAGGTTAGCCTAACTGCGAGTTTCAATCTCTTTTATTTCCCAAGGTCAAGGCTAATGGCATCTTTACCTTTTCTCTCACAACATAAAAGCCAAAGTAGGAGGACAACAGACTGCAGCTACAAATCTACTCAGAGCACTAACAACAATATAAAGGGTAGACTCTGTGTCATTAGTAACATGCTAGAGGAAGCTCACGACTGGGGATTTACTGTCCCCTAATCAAGGCTTACGAAGCTGAGGTTAACACTCTGTCTGAGGACTGGCCTTATGAGAGAGCAGAGGTGACAGAGAGAGAGAGGAAGAGAATCGGGTGAGAGGGAAAGAGCACATCTTTAAGCTTTTTCAGTGATGCTACAAGCTTGTCAGGCTGGTTTTTATATCAAAACACTTTAGTTTTAAAATACTCTGATGGCACATTGCAATTGCTTTTTTAAAGGGAGAGAGAGAGAGAGAGAGAGAGTTGTGGGCAGGCAGAATAAGGAGATGGATAGGTACGATAGTATGGTCTGTAGACCTAATGCTGGATAGTATAGAGAGATTGAGAAAAAGCCAGGTCAGGATCTAAAAATAGATAATTACGGCATTTCCTTGCTTTGTTCAATTAATAAATATGGTAATGCCAAGATGTCCAGCAGAATTAGGAGTTTGAACATTACTAAAGCGAAGAAGGTAGCAGTAATGTTTTGTGTGGTATTGGATTTGAACTAAAAAAATCAGTATGAGAGGAAAACATGTTAATATTTCTTTTGATGTTGCTCTCAATGTATGGGCTTGTTATGGGCCAGTTTCTGCTTTTCAGCAGTAAATTTGTTTGTCTCGGAAGCAGCTTTTCTCTTTTTAATAGAGAGCCTTGCTGGAAGCCCGAGCAGGCATCAGGCAAACAGACATCCTTTTGGGATATCATTAGTAAGATTAACAACAAAATAACACTGTTTACAGGGGACTAACACTGCTGCATTAATTACTTGAACATGCTCATTTCACATGATCTGGAAGTTAAAAAAAATCCCTCAAAGATTCCCTGTCCAACTCACAGTAACAATTTCAGGGACATGACAATCTATACTAATGACTGCTGTCAGTGTGGTTTCGTAACAGCCACTAACAGCTGGTGCTTGAGCATTCATCACGTCCTCAGGTTAACACATATTTTAGGCTAAGGGCTACTTCGCATTACAACATTTCTGAACAGCATGCGATATTTGCACTTTTTCTTTCAAATAAACATATTAGGGGGTGTTCACACAGGATGTGTTGTTGCGTAATATACTGTGGCCCCAAAAATGTTTAGATAAGTAGGCCTAAAATTTTACATCTTTGCATTATATAACAAAACAATTGATTTTTTTCAAATCAATATACTACAAACACACTTTAATGCAATGTTTTTTAAGTTTTAAATCATAAGCAAATATATATATTGCTCAAACTTTGCAGAACATGTCCATATGTTATGAATTTGAACTTACTTCATACATACACAAAATATTAAATTGGTACCACTTGGTTAAAAGTGAAAAAAAAAACAAAAAAACAAGAAAAAGTTAGTTTTTTCTTAGTTACAGATGTTACTTATTTTTATTTTCAATGTCTCGCACCACATATGCCATTTTAAAGATAAGTTTAATTCAGCTTGAATGTATAAATAAAAGAACAAGATTTCTTTATTTTATTTCATGCTGTGTGAACACTACTGAATGGAGAACACACAGTAACTGTTGTAGCTATGCACTGCAGAAACCTGCATGTGAGTACCAATGCATGAGCTGAGACTTGAGTTATGAATTTAAAGATCAAGGTCTAGACATCATTAGTGCCCATTGTGACGGCATTGCAAAATAAGACAAAGTCCTAACTGGTTCGCTTCTTAAAGATTTATAGCCTGGGCTTAATGCTGGTGAGTCCTGCCCATCTGTTCTGGCTTGCACATTGTGATATTCATTCTCAGAGCCAGGGGACAGAGGAGGACTATTTCATTCAGCACTGCCCTGTCTCCTCTAGCCATAAACTGCTATGAAGTAACGTTCCATGCCATAAAAAAGTAAGAAGATGTGCTTTTCAAAATACCAAATCATCAGCTCTAATGCCAAGGTGTCAGCATTATTTTCCGCTATTTGTTGGAGGGGACCAATTTCATTTGAGATTTATTGATAAGGTGTATCAATGTGTCATCGCTGTAGCTTATGCTGCTTTCAGATTCAATGTGAATTGAGATTTATTTCCGAGCAGGGTGCCCCAGTGTTGCATGAGTGGACTGATTTTTAAATAATCTCTACCAACAAAGGCAAATGCAACATAAAACAAAAGACAAGGTCACCCGTGAACAACCATTAAGTGGCTAACAATAGAATTATTGCCTTTTTATCTTCCTGCACACAAGGATTTGAATTACACTAGAGTGACTTCATGCTTGAATGGATGCACAGTATGTTTGTGTCCATAAAAGGAGTGTGCATTGTGAATGTGTGTAAAAGAGAGCTAGACACAGAATAGAGAAAGAGGATGCAGAAAAACAAAAAGTGACATAAAGAGAGATGATGAGGTACCTAAAGTGGTTAACAGATGAAAGCTTGAGCCCATCACTTGACATATGTACACTGATAATTGGAAACTTTCATTAAACTCCAATTAGACTGAAGTTCATTCTATTCATCCTGTACAAGAGTTTGATGGGGAGAAAGAAACAGAACACGGTACAGACAGATTATGTCGTTTAATTTGGTATGTAATGAGTTTGAGGCTCAAGAGACCCTTAAAATAAAGATGCTACAGATACCAAAACTAGACCCCCCATTCTACCTTATTATCTTTAGAAGGTAAAATCTAGTTCCTCAAACAGCCTCATGTCACAATCACACATGCCTCTTATTGGACAACCATGAAGAGATCCTTTAACTTCTTAGTACAGAGCAAGTATTAAAAACAGATTATGTATTTGCCAAAGTGCAGTTGAGGATTATTGATTTCAATAATGAATAACAAGCACTAATAAGCACTTACAGGTATAAGCATTGACCCAATTTAGCTTATTACAATTGTAGCTTTCTTTTTTGGTTAATCTCAAATGCAATCTTTTTAATTCAGTTCAGCATCTTCCAGTATATTCCAGGGCACTTAAGAGTGGAAGACCGCATAGAAACGTATACTTTACTAGTACAAAAGAAAAAAGCATACCTGTAACTCAACACAAGAGCCTTTCAGGTACAACAAAATACCTTGAGTCGCACAGGATAAAGATGATATATTTGTGGTGACAAAGCATCAAACTGCTACTTTAAAACCAATCGAATTTAAATGATGCTGAAATGGAAGAATTTTTCAATTTTAAAAAAGAGTTTCTGCTAAGAATATTTTTTAAGAATACTCCAACATTCAACACCACTGTGCAGTCCTAGCAAAGTCCTCCAAACTATTATTTCCACAGATTTTTTTAGAGACCGTTCAAATATTATTATCGCCAAATAGCAAAAAACAAACCGTGCATACTCTAGTTAGTGCAGAAAACATTTAATTTCAGTACAGAGTATAAATCTTCAATACATTTTGTGCAGAGTATAATTACCAGTCACCATCAATGGGGTACTAATCGAATGGAGGGTTGAAAAACCAACAAATCCTATTATGTTCGCTCCATTTATTATTTTTATGTGCTTTCCTAAAATCCTTCACTTTGCAAAGCTTCATCATAATTAAGGATTTATTGACTGATTCGATCATTCGAAAGCTTTTGAATATATATATAAAAAAAACGTACGCTCGAGATATGCTTAAAAATGAGCTGCTATACACAGGAGTTCCTAGCAGATACAAAGACACTATTTTTGGATCGTTAAGAGTAAATTAAAGGGGATAAAACAAACACAGCTAAGAGAGGACAGGTCAGAGCACTCTAATAACACCAAATGCATTATTGAAACTCAAACAATCGTACACCACATGCACCATACTGAAAACATCAAACATCTGAAAATTCAAAGAAAAGAAGTGCAATTCAAACAACAACACTAAAACTACAAGCAAATTCCATTTTCCCTCTGAATGAGATGAGCAATTTTAGATTACCCATTCACATTCACGCCACATCAACAGCACACCTCATGCAACACAAATACAGGCGAGCTCTGTCTATGCTGCCCGCTGGCCATCAAGCGTGTGATTGGGAATCGTCAGCCTCCGTCCGCTCTGCCTCCCTCTCTAACGGACGCCCATTTTGGAGGAGAAGATTTGCTATACAGGAGCGGTGAGGCTGGAAATAAAAGTGTTCTTTCTCTCCTCGGCTTCCCTTAGGATCCTGTAAACAGTGCTGGCCGGGCGATAACGGCTCTCTATTGTAAGAAGCTCCTTGGTTCAATGACATCCCTTCACAACTGAGGCCCTAAAAATGGTCTGTATTGGATGCAATTATTTAGCTCTAACTGCAGATAAAGCTGATAGATAAAGGCTGGCAATGTTTGGACAGAAAAAAAAAAGAAAAAGAAAAAAATATATATAGACATAGGTCAGGGATACAACTGTTTTTGACTAGAAAATGACACTACACTCATAAACTTTTGAAAACAAATTTGTTTTGGCAGCAAGAGAGACAACTGATAGATGATACATCATCTCAGAGGGACAAGCAAATGGAGCCAATTCTAATGCATTTTGATACACCAGAAAGTTTAGATGTCAAGCTTAGGTGCTGACAGTTCCCTGGGAGTTGAGAAGAAATCAGACTCGAAGAGGGAGAGAGGTAAAGACAGACTAAGGGCAAGCAGTTAAGCACAGTTAATTTACCAATCTTTGCCCTCTACAAATGAAAAAGACAGAAAGCCTTTAAGTTACATACATGTGTGACTTGTACTCCTTTAAAACATGCCTTTGGGGAGAATCACTAAACTGATTAGTGAGCAGAGAGTGATACCAGTCTCATCGGTTGTACGGCTCATTCGTCGATGTAAACAACTACCTGAGTAGCGTTAGAATTCGGTAGAAAACAAAAATGTATGACCCCATGATAGAGGAATACACCTGGAGTAGGGTCTTTTGGCCAGGGGCCTCAGGGGAGGCTGAGGAAGTCTGGGCTGTGCAGGTGCAGGGGGTAGAGGGTGTGGGTGGGCCATGTTTATATGTGATGAATACCGGTGAACAGATTGTGTAGCTGGGGGATATTTATAGGTAAACACACACCTTTGTCCTCCACTGCTTCACTACCCACATGCCCTTGGGTGAATGCGTCAATTCTGAAAGTCGTCTTGTGCATGTTCTACAATAATAAAGAAAGTCAAGACAAAACTCTCAAGAAATGTTCTATTTTCCTATTCCAAAAAGAAATTTAGCAACAAATAAGTTTTTTTTATTTATGTATTTATTTATTTTTACTGAGCAATTATTTCCATGACAGTTAACAACATCCCCAATCACCAATTGTCAGAAAAACAAACTCATATTCATAACTTCATAATAGTATGTGTTCATTAATTATTTATTTTATATAATTAATAAAAAATAAATTATATAACATAACATCATGGTATTATTTGTGATGAATTTAATTAACACACACACAGTATAAACTCAGCAAAAAAAATGCCCTTTTTCAGGAAAATTTATTTTAAAGATAATTTTGTAAAAATCCAAATAACTTTACAGATCTTTATTATAAAGGGTTTAAACAATTTCCCATGCTTGTTCAATGATCCATAAACAATTAATGAACATGCACCTGTGGAACGGTCATTAAGACACTAACTCGCACTGCTTCATATGAAATATGATTGACAAATTGTGTTCTCTGTGCTATTTATAATTTTTTAACTGCTTAATTTCTCCTGCATTGTTGTTGCCGGAGTATCCATGGCACCAGCAGGAAAGGCACAGCCCACTTTCCAACTCCTTTTCATTTAAAGCTACAGACACTAAACAGCCTGTTTGGAACAGGGCTAAAAAACAGGGGTATAAAGGCATGGTAGAATAAACACTCTGTGAGGTATTTTGAGTTGAAACTTGACAGACATATTCTGGGGACACCTGAGACTTATATTACTTACATGTAAAAAATGGCATAATATGTCCCCTTTATAGTTGTGGCTGATAGGTGTACATGTAAAAGGTATGTTTTATTTGACATTATGTTTACAACTATTTTAATCACATTTAAGCCTTTAAAGAAAATTGTACAAAAAAATCACCCTTAATTTTTTAACGTTATGAACTTGCAAGTGTAATAATACGAGCTGTCACTGTTGGAAATTTCATGTCAACCACACATTTAAGTTGAAACCTAGAAATTAAGCAAAATTACACATTTAACAATTAAAAGCACACGTAATCCATTTTGATTGACTTTTCAGTAGCTTCAATACAAACAGGTAGTTAGATGACAAAATTCGGAAGAGCGGAGTGTGGAAAAGGGGTGGGGCTGAAAACGGTGAATAGGTGGAACTTTAGCACATAAACATAATATACACAACATATTACAGTTTAAATCGTCTTGCATCACCTTGCTGGAAAACGATGCATTTAATAAGACACATTTAATAGGTCCTGATTTTCTTCTCTCACCCTCCGTGCAAAACAAGCTGAATTCCATTATATTAGCTATGCAGATGAAAGTGGTTAGGAAATGT
Organism: Xyrauchen texanus; assembly: GCF_025860055.1. Classification (NCBI taxonomy): domain Eukaryota; kingdom Metazoa; phylum Chordata; class Actinopteri; order Cypriniformes; family Catostomidae; genus Xyrauchen; species Xyrauchen texanus. The sequence goes on along the minus strand of NC_068298.1, from coordinate 24,398,054 downwards.
TTTCAATTGCTATTGCTCACTCTACTTGCTCTGTAATGTTATGTTTCTATGGTTACAAACAGCACATTAATATCGAACGGTGATTGAAACTGACCGGAACTACCTGAGCAATCAATGGTTTGAACACATTCCTGACAATATATAAATGTATTACAGTTAGTTCCGGTCCTCAAATCTGATTGGACGAGAGCTGTTCCATGAGTACTGATGGTCTGACACCATCAGCACATGGACGCTTCACTGTGTGTATCACTCCACTTGTGTTCGGGTCATTCTAAAATAAAGTGTAAGAGCAGTGCAGATGTGTTAAGAGCTATCTGTCTCTTTATATTTAATATTGTGACATTATATATTTTAGCCAACAGGTGGAGGCAAAAGACCATATTTGTGTGTAAAATGAGCCAGTTGATGATGTGAAGTGAATCAGCGTCACTTTGTATTTACATTCAACAGCACTCCGTGATTAGTATTGTAGTATTACTACTACACTACTAAAGCTAGGAAAAATCTTTAAACTAACAACTTCAGCATTAAGGCTCATCACAGCTGAGAGACAGAACAGACTGATTAATTACACAAACTCAAACAAACAAACAAACAAACTCAAGGTGCTAACCTTTTACCGGAGTTTCCTGATTGGAGAGAAAATACTGTACAAAACGGCGGAGGACATTGCGGTTTCTATAATGAAAGATTCTTGTGCACCAGCTACCACGAAATAGGGAGGAATACCCCTGCTTGGATGCTATTTTTCCACAGAGAAAATAGGATGTATTTCACCAAAATGACAGTATCTTCAGAAAGCTAACAGACTACAACATCATCAACAGATGATCATACATACTACATCTCTCTCTCTCTCTCTCTCTCTCTCTCTCTCTCTCTCTCACACACACTCTCTCACTCTCACTCACACACCCTTGTTTCTCTAAAAACAAGTTAGAAACAGCCCAAGCTCTCATCTCGAATGTAAAAGGAAAATAACATCTTTGAGTCTTTAGGGGAGACATGTTTATAGCATGAAACACCACAGAGGCTTTGCTATGTTGCAGGATTTGTAGAGTGGGAGTTAGCTGCTTATTACTCCGCTGGAGTTCACAGATTAGCTTATTTTAGGGGAATTGTGGAGCAGTATTCATAAAGTCTGATACAGATAGAGAAGGGAGGGCAGGCACATCCATCAATGTTTGAACGTCAACATACTGTTTACTATAACCTCCCTGTACTCAGGCTAATGAATGCTGTGCCAGAGCACATATATTGTTAGGGAATACTTTCATTTTTTAAAGAGGATTTAAAATAACTGGTATTTTTGAAATAATAGCATGAATCACCCCTCAAGAGTGGAGCGCACAGGGGTAAATGAGAAAGGAACCAGAGGCTAACTGAAACGGCTCTAGGTGAGAGAACGCTAGAGAGGTTGACTCATGTCTTTACTCTCATTCACAGCTTCAAAGTCATATGCTATCACATGGTGCAGCCCAACAAACCTTATAGTGGCACAGTCCATCAGCTGTGTGACATTTCAGCAGAGAGGAAAGTTTTACACGCCTGTTGCTCTATTTGTGAGATAAGAGCATGGACAGTCTCCATTGTGTGCTTTAAAGCAATACAGGAAGGAAAGTCTATGAATAAAATATAAATATCTGTGACATTTATATTGAAAATATATTGAAATACCAGTTGTTCACAAGAATGTTCAAGAAAAGTACAGTATTGGTACAGCCCAGCACTTTACCTTCCGATGGGTACTTCACATCTGAGTTTATAAGCAATACCTTCTACCCTATATTTTATTGGCCACATGTTTAAGTAAGCTTCTTTTAAATGTAAAAATAATTTTTAAATTTGGTATTAAATTGAAATGCTTCTGTTATAATACATATTTAATTTCTTGCCAACTACAACAAAGTGCATGATTTTTGTAGTTTTTGAAGCATTTTTACTGGTAAAAAATATTTTTCAAAACTCAAATGAGCAACTTTTATTTGAATTTTATTTATATCTGCATTCTAAGCAACAATGTTTCTTCTTCCTTTGTGGAAGGCTGATATACAGTATGCAACTGTATATGCTGTATATTTCTTGAGCGCTGTCAAAATCTGCTACACGTTAAGGCAATATGACTTGCTAGCTCTGATTCAATAATGTCTATTGTCACTGCTCTGATTCCTAGCTCAACAGCTCCCTCTGTGAGAAGCACCATGGCCAGAGAGAGTATGTCTGCTCTTTTTTGGGCACATTTAACAGAAACTGATCCTAACTGATACCTTTAGACTGAAACACAAACCCCTAAAATATACCTCTATGACATCTCCAAACACAATTTTACAATCTAATCTGCTATAGAATGAAAAAAAAAACAAAACAAAAAAAAAAAAACATGCATAAACTTAGAGGTAAGGATGCACACAACTGATCTAGCAGTTTCATGGATCACCCATACTTGTAAGGGGACACCTGACTTCATTGACAATTTCCTAGCTCAGATTAAAGGTTGAATAAAGCCACAGTTCGTCATTGACACAGTTAATTCAAATAAATGGGAGGCATTGAAAACAATGCAGCCTCTAGTGTCAGGGTTCTCGGCTCTCTCTGCATAAATGGCTCCCATAGATAATCAATGAGGCTTTGTAATGAAGACTTTTGTTCATTGGGGAACAGGCTTTTGGATGATCGGTCACACTGGCTTTGTTCCGTATACAGGGCTGGGTAAAAGTTATTGGTACATGCCACAGACCAGAATGCATATAAAAGTGAATCCAAATGATGTATCAATCTTAAAATTTGTTTTTTTAAAAGTAATAATAATAATAATTACAGCTGACAGACAGTCAGACAGATACTGTATAATATGTGTGTGTGTGTGTGTGTGTGTGTGTGTGTGTGTGTGTGTGTGTGTGTGTGTGTAGAGATATTTTTAACCATAGTTCAGTAAGACTTATGAGGTGGTGTCACAGCTTTCATTACTGCAGGTGCAGGACAAAGAGGAATTAGTGTTTCTGGGCAAAATTAATAAGAACACTAACAGGGTGATAGCCCCCGAAGGTAATTGCAAACGTAAAAAAAAAAATTGCTAAATAAATAAAATAATAAAAAATACATTCAGCCCAACAGCTGGGAGCTAAATTGTGGAGTTTCAGGAATAGATGGCTTCCTGTCTTCTCGTGAAATGATGTAATTTACTGCTTCTGACCATTCATTGTCTTTGCGGGAGCTCTGAGGCTCACTGGCTTGGAGGTGCAGGAGAGAGAAATTACAGCCATGCCTTTGCTCTTTGTGTGTCTATTCCCAATCCAGTCGCACTGCATCTCCACCCAGTGCCACGTGTGCTGCACTCTGTCCGGCGCTTAGGCCTGCTGATTGCTGCAACTCTAGGTTGATTAATAGTGGATTTGAAATGAAAATTACCTATTCATCTAAGGTGCGATGCAGTCAGCAGTCTTGATTGTCTGTCAGTGCAGGCCAAGGAGCCATGCTGGAGAGGTGTTCACCATCAGAGGAATTTGCTGTGGAGCATATATCTCTCCATGCACACCACTGGTGTAAAGCTTTGGTGAAAGTGTAACTTAAGGCAAAAGAAGCTTCTATGACATTGACAGTCAAATTCAGACTTTCAGAATTGCCTCCAAATTCAGAATTGCCTCCATTTAGGGGTGGGCTACGGTCATGGCAGTAAATGGTGGCTGACTTTAATCTGAAATTAAACAGAGACCAGTCATTTCCCACTGCCCCATCAGCTCGACAGGACTGTCTGTTGTGTGGTCTGAAAGCAGCTACTTATCAGGGCGCTGCTGATTCACATTCCCCCTACTGCTCATGCTGATGATAAACCAAACTGAATCACAGCCAGAATCTTCACTCATGCTCTTATCATCTTAAAACACCACTAAAATGTGCCCTTAATGAAAACACGACACAAAGATGATTTATGCGTTTCTCTGAGAGTTCTTCTGGGCATGGGACGCAGGGTGTTTGAGGACTAATGGTGAGATGAAAATAAAAAGATGATTAAAATTGCATATTTTCAAATCTGAAGCATGACAGACATGTAAAATCTGACTGAACTCAAAGAGACCCATTTACATCGAGCATTGCGGGTCCATTTCCATTGAGAGCTGTGGTTCCTCACTTAAAATCTGTGGTGAGTGCAGCTTTTGAGTTTTTCAAGGAATCCAAGCAACAGACTTGAAGAGAGAGGCCTCTCCAGCACCACTTTCATAGTGAAGCACAGGGCAGCAAACAGCTCTTTTAGATCAATTCTGTGCTGTCAACTATGTGTGTTAAAATCAGCATGGGAGAACCAGTGTGCACACTGTACCGGGCTATGCTGCCAACTCCGGTGTCTATTAAAATATATTGTTCTCACAGTGTGTGACCTTCTGCTTGTATTGGTACTGAGGCCCAACATTACTACCTATATTAGGAAACCCTGTGTCCCCCCCTTTAACTGCGTAATAAAGTCCATCCAAAGTGATTTATATTTCTGCGCCAATGAAAAAGGTCAGATCAATTCCCACAGCTGCACGATCTGTCTTCATTTAGCACAGTCGCATGCAGAAAAATCACAGCCCATGGCATTTGCACAGCAAACACATGTATATGTAAGTGTGTATTCATGATGTGTTTAAAAGGGGAAGTGCCTTGTATTGATTGGACATTGGATTGCCTGTTTGCTTTTGTTTTGCAACTAGCCGACGCACTGCCTCAAGCGTTAGATTGTAGAGCTATAAAAGAAGACTCTGTTGCACTCTCTACCTCAGGCAATCCTTAAACTCATCAGCGTTTTAATGAGACTTTCAAGCAGGGAGATGAATTAACTGCCTGATTCTTTTCTGATTGGTAGAATCTCAGCAGACGGCACATGCAAACAGAGAAGACAAGACCATGCATTATTTTAGATATGATCTGATATTCACTGTAGTGTTATAAACAAATTAGGAGTGGGACCTTCTCTACCTGGTGGCGGTGGCTTTTCTGCTATCTAATTTACATATTTAACTTTACCCAAGACATTTATGTCCTGTTTATCCAGGTATGAAACTGCATTGCTGGTGGCCATACAAGGGATGAATATTTTTATAATATTAAGATCTAACACCTGAAATAGCATCTAGGGAGGTCATAGTATTTCTGCTCATGGGATTATTGCACTTGCAATATATTAAAACAACAACATAATAATTTTATGGCAAATTTTGTTGCTGGACTCTTTGATTGGAACTGCACAACTATATGTCTCCTGGAACAAACAGATCTAATAATGATTTCAACTATAGTTCTCAATACTTGTATATTTCATATAAGGACTAGAAGCAATATGAAGGGTTGCAGATGTAAAGAGTCACAATGTAAAATAAAACGTATTGAAGGAACATTTGTAAAGAATGCTTCAGTCAATGGCTATTTTAAACAAAATGAAGCGGCTCTGCGCCATGCTTGTTTATACGTGGGAAATGCTACTTTACAAGTTTATTCATGAAAAATGGCCAATCAAAGAGAATTTCTTTAGGATGTCAATGGGACCACAATGCAGCGGCATTGTGTCCATTCAAATAGAGAATTAACATGATAAGATCATCCGCACAAAAGCCCAACATTCATTTAACAAGCTGAAATTTCCCTCAACAGTGTGACCCAATTCAGAGAGAGAGAGAAAAAAAAACAAAAAAAAAAAAACATCGGCTCCCAGACATGCCGTCCACTCGGTCCTCAGCCAGCTGGTCCATCTCTGTCCGCGATGCCCGGTGAAGGCACTGGTCTCGCTCAGCCGTCTCTTGAGGTAGCCTGCTGACAAACCCATTGCGTCTCACCAGATCGTGCATCATTGGCACCGCATTCTTGAGCCAACAGCTAGGACTCCAGGACAGCGTGATCTTCCTCCAATTTTCCCTGGTTTCAGCACCAGAGAAAACGATTCATGGAAAGGTGGAAGCTGGGGCTTGCTTGACAAACACACAGACATATATTGTTGCACTTTTCAGTAGCATACAACAAGGCTGCTTTTTAGCAGTACACAAAAGGTTTTCTTTTCAGCTTCACTACACACAGCCTCTGTTCAATTTTCACCTCAACACTACACAAAATCTGTTGGCTTTTCAGCACAACACTACACATAACCTCTGTTGGCTTTTCAGCACAACACTACACATAAACTCTGTTGGCTTTTCAGCACAAAACTACACATAAACTCTGTTGGCTTTTCAGCACAAAACTACACATAAACTCTGTTGGCTTTTCAGCACAAAACTACACATAACCTCTGTTGGCTTTTCAGCACAACACTACACATAAACTCTGTTGGCTTTTCAGCACAAAACTACACATAAACTCTGTTGGCTTTTCAGCACAAAACTACACATAAACTCTGTTGGCTTTTCAGCTCAATACTACACAGCCTCGTTGAGTCTCTCTCTCTCCGTGTCTCTCCGCATCTGCAGATCTCGCTGCGGCTTTATCTCTTGCCCATTAATGCTGTAATCAGCCACAGCTGGGCGAGATAATCCGCTGCAGGTGTCCAACCCAGCCTTGCTGCACACAGTCGCCGCTCGGCCCGCCCCGCTCTCCACACCCACCTTTGCCTCATTCTCACATCAATCAGCTTTCATTGATCCAAATCTAAAAGGGCTTCCACTTTTTCTAGGGCCTTTGTACAAATGTACTCAATACTGAAATGGCCCCAAAATGAGCTACAACCCAAAATAATGTGATCTAAATTGCAAACTGAGGTCTCATTTGCATAATGGAAACGTTGGATTAAGTAAAAAAAATGGACCTTTGCTATGAGCTGTTCTACACTAATTCCAAACCTTCTCAGCTAAACGGCTGCATGGTGGAAAAGCATTTGCCTTACTAAAGTCCTCGTGCCTCTAGGCAGCTTCTATGCCTCAACTCAATTTAATAGCCATTACCTAAGGAGCTCTGTGACTCTTGGCATAACTGGATAACTAACAGCCACAAGCTGCCCATAAGGTTTTCTTCTTGCATACACCATCTTTAAAGCTTAATAGTACCCTAACGCTGAGTAGAACAGAATAAGAGAGAGAGAGAGAGAGAGAGGGGGGCAAGTGAACAGATAGTGTTATTATCTTGCTGCCTCTTAAATGATGTCTGCACTCTCTGGCTGTTCTTTCTTGAGAGAGAGACAATCAATACAGTATGTGAGCTGTATGTGACTCATTAAGGCCACTTCACTTAAGGTTACTTAAAGGAAAGGTAAAGATATTTGAATTTGGTTGTGTTAATGCTGTTTATAAAACAACTGGATGTAGGATTGCTGAACCTTCTGATGGTGTATTCACCATGCAAATTGTGCCATGTGATAGCTTTGTGTGAGGAAAAGACTGGAAATTAAGTTGTTGTTCAGTGGAAATTCTCCACTCTACTGTAACTCTCATTCTCAATTCAGCATATTCAAAAAAGCACAGCATATTTAATTACGACAAATGTGAGAACTAATAGCAAACTAGTTTAACGTTTCTAAAGGCCAAAGTATACTTCGGACTTTGTGCCACTAAGTCTTGCACAATGCTCATGACCCACTTTGTCATCATACATTGTGTGCACGTTGTCTGCACATGCGCCAGCTGTTGACTGCAAGTATCGCATAGTAGTCTTAATAGAATAGAACTAATGACTTAATACTTAATAATTTATTTTATTAATTTATTAATAATTACTAAATAATAAATAGAAGTTTGCATGTCCCAAACGCGTCTGTATGGGCTCATGGTAAATATATTATACAAAAACAGGTAGAGCGATTGACTGCGCAAGAGGTAACTGCACTCCAGTCAGGGCATCTTACGTCAAATGAATACTAACTTGAATACTTAAATGAAGAATGTGTTAGTGTTTGTGACATGGTGCTGTTCTGGGCAAACTCACCACCCATCCATTTCAGCCACGCATGGATGGAGCAGGGAGAACACAGAATAAAATCTTCCAGGGGAAACAGAACAGATTCAGCAGAATTATATTACAACACTGTACATTTTTCACATTTCTGACATACGTATGGGATGATTGGTCCTTGCATAATTTAGATTAAATGTACACTTGACAGACTAATAACAATAATATAACAAGTTGGTAAATTTAGAACAAGCCGTAAACGTATTGATCATAGACACAACTGATTGGGAGTCTGGAATTTCAAGGAGCACATAATAACAGGACAGATGTTAAGATAACCAAATGCAAAGCTGTCCTATGAGAGGTGGAGCTGAGGATAGAGGAGGTTGTTAAGTGCAGCTTGCATCAATGCAATGGAAAGGCAGTTGAGAGAATAAATGAAGGGATGACATAAAAGGACTGCTTTGATTGAATCTGAATTGTATTGGTAGACATCATGATCATCTGAGCATCAGCTGATTGAAAGCTTGACTAACGTGAAGTGCCTGAACTAACACTATGCTTGATATTGAAAAACAAAGTATACCCCAGCCTTAACCATTTTACACTCCGTCAGTATGAGTTCCTGCAATACTGACGGAGCACCCAGCATGAGATCTTTAATGCACGTTGTAATTTAAAACAATACAAATCACAGTACACTTCACAGCAGATGCAATGGTGGACAGATTATATATTATCAAACATGTAATGTGGTTTTTATATGTTTACAATGATTATGATAGAAAAGATGAGATGAGACTTACAAGTTTATATACTTTGTTTGATGTTAGAAAACAGCGCAGCATCGTTCCATCAAAACAGCCAGCTCTGACTATATCATACATTTATTCTGTGATTATTTGAATGTTTGTCAAATTAAAAAATTAAAAAAACAATACAAAAATAAAGTTTTTGTGATGTAAAAAAAACCATTTGAGCAGTCCCTCTCTGCTGGTAAACAGCAGCGTGAATGCAGATCACACCAGTTTGATCATACACCTCTGAGCCCACCTTAGTTTAATAAACCAGGTTTGCGTCAAGATTAAATCGAATACAACTGCAACTGAACACAAGTTTAAACTGAACAAAACAGTAATCATATGGACAATTTTTTATTTTATGTTTTACTTAGTTAATAGTGACAATAGCTGTCAATCTCCATTATGCACTGGATAGGAAAAGAATTTGATGTAAATTCTGTAAAATATGTCCTTTGTATCCCTTTAACAAGGACGGACTTGGAATCCACCTTTGCTTTCCAATCTATCTGTTTACATGAGGTCTGATGGCTGACCTCTGCATGATAGAGGCTCCTCCTGCTCCTTTGCTTTGACACACTGGTCTGAGGTGAGTTGAGAGAGAAAAAATGATGAAAGGAGAGAGTAAAGAGAGAAAGAGAGGGCAGGAGGGGGTGGATGGGAGCAGAGCCATAGCAGCACCAACACCTAATACCCTCCTTCTGAGATTTTATTGGCAGCTCTAGCAGAGAATGGCAGACACCCATTATAACTTAACACATCAAAATGGCAATGTGGCACACATAGAAAAGGCCACCTGAAGACAAACACAGCGGCCTGCACTTTATCTGCTGTGAGCTTGCAGACGAACGCCACATCAATTTGGCCAGCAACAATCGAATCAAATCTCTCTCTCTCTCTCTCTCTCTCTCTCTCTCTCTCTCTCTCTCTCTGTGCATCTGATCTTTTAACTTCAACAAGACAAGGCTTCACATGACAATGCAATTCAAATTTCATAGCATTAACATTTATGATTATAGTATGCTACCTGTTGCTCTGAGACCCATTTCAAAGTCACAGACTGATGTTCTGCACAGTTTGGCTTAGTTTCAAATAAAAACATCCTACGGTCACAATTTTACTATTCCTTGCGCAATTCATTTGGAAAGTGGAACAAGGGCTCCTGCTGAGATTGGTCCTGCTCCTACTTATCAGCATGCAGAAGACCAGCCTTTGAACCCCAATTATGTTTCTTAATTTCACATGCAAACACACTGCAACTAATTTTAATATATTTGAATATGGATATCACTGTGATATTCAATACCACAGAACAAAACAAGGAGGCAAATAAAATGCAAATCACCCAGATGCAAAGGAAAGGTCACATCTAAAGAATAGTTAGAGAGCCTTTTTCTAAAGACAAAGAAGTCAGTGAATGACACAAAGATTGCTCCATAAAGTAGAATAGAAAACAACAGTTTGACTTCACTGATCATGTCCTTAAAGTCTGACTTGAACAAAATAATGGATTGTTACAGCTGGCTGATGAGTGGTGTGATTCTTTCATCTCCTATCAAGGTTGACCGTTTTGCATGTTTCATTATAAAAAAGGACTGAAAGACAGAATCATGCAGTGGCAGCTCCCCACTGCTAAGAAACAATCACACATGTGCTCCTGTTAACGTGCAATGCCAAACTTGTCTCATGGGTTCAGAGAAAAATGGGTCTGTTCCAAAACAAAGTGAGCTACAGTTTAGGAAGCTGATTTGTAAGGCAGCATCCTATAAAAGATGTAGCCTCATTAATAACCAATTTTGACTGCTCTACATAGACAGCAAGTGTGTATGGCACATAAACTGCACTCTGCATGACTCAACTCACAATGAATTCCATTAGAGTTTGACGTTAGCATGTTGCTAAGGTTACACAATATGTAACACAAAGCGAGGCACCTATTGTATGCTAATAGCATAACAACATAACAAACAAATATTGGGTAAAATAGTAAAATAAATAAAATGATTTTAATTATTGTGAACACTTGATTTATGGACAATAGTATTTATTATGGACATTTCCCTCACTTTGTCTGCCACCTTGGTTTTATTTTTTCCTTAAGCTTGTCACAATGCATTCTAGGATTGCCTTCTCTGCAAAAGTATATTTGTGACTTTGCCTTACAAGTTGGTTAAAACAAGATATCTTAGAAGGCAGCATGTTTTAAGTTGTCTACCTTTAGGAAAAGACTTTGCTTTGGGAACATACCTATGATGCTTCTCTAAGGCAGCCACTAGGTCTCTGAACAGAGCAAAAACCAACACAATTACAGCTCAGAAGTAGATACTGTTAAACATGCAATTATAAAAATATGACCCAATTTACAAATCTCAATTCATCCGGGGACTTGTTAGCCTGAAAGGAGCAGCTGAAACTTTCATTGCGGCATTTCAGACGCTCTATTTGAGTGCACAAATATAGACAGACGACATCTAAATATAAAAACAAAAAAAAACCAGCCCCCAAAGTGTGATTGGACCTCCTTCAACTTGGTAAATGATTCAAGCTTACAGGATAAACAACAGCTCTCTCATGTTGTGTGATCCCTACCGGAGATGATTTGATTTGGGCGTGTGGGGCTTGGGGGAATATACTAAGTCATGATTGACAGCCTTGATAAGGACCTTTCTCTCCCTATCCTGTGATTTGAAAAATGTCACGCGCCTGATCTCAATTTTACAGATGACATGCGCCACCAGTCACAAAGGTCAGAGCAGGTTTGGGGATTGCCGCCTTATTGATATCCGCCACAAACATGAAAAATGGGATTTGAAATGATCAGCCATCTGTTTTAACTACCGCAAGCTGCTACTTACATCAAAAGATAATTACAGTATATAAAAAAGGCTGATATGTTAAGCCCAGCTCTGCTGGAGCACAGTGTGGTTGGCGAGGTAAGGTCTAAGCCTGACTGGAAGAATGGCAAAGAGCTACCGGGTGAAAAAAGGAGACTTGAAATTTGAGAGAATGCACCTTTGACTTTATTTTTAGCCCACCTTGTTGTCCTACAGGTGGTCTGGGATATTAATTAGCCTCATAAACAGAGGATAATCTTTTCTCAACCACTATATTATCCCATTGTTTTAATGTCAGGAATTAAATGGCTTTCATTTGCTTTCAATTACTGAAAGAGTTGGTACATCTCAAGGTCATTGTGTTACTAAGTGAGGTCCTCATTTTGAAGGCCATGTCATAAGAGCAGAGATACTTTACCATCTTCTTGGGGGATACAAACACATACTGTATATTTGCCATTTTTCAATGCACATTGCAGCAAATTGCATTAATCCCTATAGGGCACATCATTGTCTTCTCAGGATCCAGTAATCAATCAGAGGAAAACTCAATATTGGACATTTTTGTAAAATATATATATATATATATATATATATATATATATATATATATATATATATATATATATATATATATATCTCAGTAAGACAGCTTGATTATACAGTCAGCCAAACGTAACCATGTTGCAATAGGGTTGAAATATCCTTGATCGTTCAATTAGCATTAATACATAATTTGTTTAAAAAAAATAATGTGGTATGCAGATTGGCTAAAGAAAACATGCATCATATGCCTTTGAAAATATCTAAAGAACAAAAGAATAGTGAGTAAATGTATGTGTAAAGTGTAAGCCAAAACAGCTACATTCAAGCTATAAACAGATGTGACATTTTTGAAGGGATTTATAAGGAGTTTTTATGTAGGGAATATAAAACATTCTGACGGTTACTTGAAAGCAGACACTCCTGAGTAAAACAAGCCCAAATATAACATGACACAATACATAGATCTTGATAAAACTTAGTTAGTTAAAAGTTACTTGGCATGTGTACTGGCTTAAGTATGTCCAGCTCCACCATGGTCATAAATCCTACTTGGTCCTCTCATTGTATAAGCATTATAGATGCTTTGCATCCTAATTCTTTAGTTTGTTTATTCACTATTCTTAACTGTTTACAGTTCTAATGTCAAATAATTGACGATTGATGTTTAACTCAAGTAAAACTCTCCCAAGATCCTGCTGATCAAGAAAGTAGGGATTCAACCTTTACCACAAAGCAAGAGCAGATTTCACATTTCAGTGACTCTCTTCCCCGATGTTCCTCACCAGCCAAAATAGTTAGTGCTGAAATACAGTGGCCAACATCACAATTTTTAGCTGGTAAGGCTGTAATCACACAAGTAACTGCAGAATAGGGGACTGTATTCAAATTGAGTGACTACATGGTGAGCAAGTGGAAATCTGTTGGGTATACCTGATTTAATATATAAATTGTTGGATATTACTTTCATTAGGTTCTTGTTTTTAGCACTTACCTCATTTAATAGTGTTCAAAGAAAGTTATTTAGTCATGGTTAATCACGGCTTGGCTAGGGCCTGTTTCTCAATGCAAATGTATCAGAGCACTGTGGGATGTTATTGGGGAACTACAGTGCTAAACAAAGGTGGCCTGCAATACATTTCCCCCACACAGAGAGACATTTTAATAACTCCACCAATGCAGAGAAAAATATTGCTGCGAGATAAGACGCTGCAGGTGGTTAGACACCATGTTTATCACTGACACTTAACGAGCACACAACAAATAAAAACAGTAAAAATGATATTGCTCATTAAAGGATCGTTTTTCAAAACATTAAAAAGTATCATGGATGTTTCTGCAAAGCCATTAAAATACAGGGCAAGCAGAGGCATCATGCTGCTCGGAGAAACTGAGACATTGTAAGAAAAACTTAAATTGTGAAGTCTAACAGTAAAGAAAAGAAGACAAAAATAACAAAATAAGATGGAATTGGGGCTGTAAATGCTTTTGTTAGAGGCCAGTAGAAAGCACTCAAGCACAGACAAGCTGTTATTCGGTTTCCTTTCACAGATCAAACCAAATTCAGGTCATCTTATGTTTGAGGTATGCTGTCTCTCAATTCTGCCAGACTGCAAACAACAGACAACATCCACTCTTATCTAGTCGCTCTCTTGGAAATTAATGGTAGAAATTAAAAAAGGTCCATATTAAAAAGGGCTAAGATATCTATAATGAGTCTAAATTGTTATGTTTTGCACAGCCAATGTCACTGTGGTGCATATGAAAGGCATCTTTATGTTTTGATTCTTTCGAGAGACAATTTTTATCCTTGAATGTCATAGAAAATGTAATTAGTATTAAGAGGAAGGAAAAAAGCTTCTGTTAATTTCTTTTGTGAACACACGTGTCAATAATTCTAAAACACACAAAAAAGATACATTAAAACAATGCCATCTATTTGTAGGAATTTTGCTCATTATTGGTTAAAAGGGGAATAATGGGAATCTAACATAATTCAAATTTAACACACAATCAACGTATTCGTCCACCGATATGTTGAACTTGCATCTATATCAATTCATGGAGGAATATCACCTCGTGGCCAACAAAATAAGGTCCTTAATTTCGTGTAAACACTGTTTATAGACAAGTAACAGGATCAGACAGTTTAAAACAATGACTTTATGAGCATGAAGCACAAGACACTTCTCTTTGAATACAAACAAGAATTTATTAAACAATTCTAAACCTAATACATAAACTAATCTAATGTGCACACACACAAACACGCATAGATTCGGTGCTAAGCGTGGACTCTGTTTTCAGCATCGACTCAACTCAACTCAATGGTTGATTCAGTGACATGAAGTTTTAACCTTTATGACTGGGCACAACGCAGAATATATCTGACCAGTCAGAAATTAACTTGACCATGGTGTGTAAACAGCTTTTCCCGTCTCAAGTTATTTAGCATATCATTCTCTTGTTAAGTGCTGTTCCTCAGTTTCCTGCTCTGACTAAAGGTATTTCAGCCTAAACTTTGATAGCAACAATACAATGCAAGTTATAGGATTTTACACAACATCGACATTCTGGAAATTAACTATGGACTTCATAGATACCAAATATGAGGGTAATAATAGTAATTGCAATGGCAAATATAGCTGCAAGCAAAGATACCAGGGTCAATCCAATTATCGGCACCATGAGCTGCAAAAGAAGCTTTGTGACATGTCCAATGAACAGTTATGAGAAGTTAGAAAAAGTAAACTTTCAATAAAAAAAAAACATTTTTTTTTTTTAAATAACAAAAAATAGCTAGTTCTTAGAATTTTTGTCCAGTATGTAGCACTGTTCTGAAATGGCACAGGTAGTATCTGGGCATGATGGCTATCAAGGAAGGAAAAGCGTTCAAGCGTTATAAGCAAAAATAGCCATTTTTATCTCCAGACCAGTAAGGGGCAGTGTGCCAAAATGCTGCAGGTAATCTCAGGGCCTAATGGTGATGACAAGTTTTGTCCCAATCCTCAAAGCATTGCAGAGATACAGCCTCAAGTTCAATTTTGCAAGTTCTTTGTTGAATTCGTTGAAGCACCATTCGAAAACAGTATAGTTTATAAAAATTCTGTGAATAACTTTTTGTCATGAGTGCCTCTAGCAGGCCAATTTTTGTGCAGATCGGACAAACAGTCTATGAGGAGTTCCAAAAAGTAGGTTTTCATTTAACATAATTGGTATCATTGTTCTCGGAACCACGGAATCTATCAAGACCAGTCTCATAACAGTAGGCAAAAGGAGTCAATAGCTATTAGCATTTTTAGAAATAACATTATAATTTTTGACCACAAGGTGGTGCTGTCCTGAAACACACAGCGAGTTTTGTAAGAATACGCCAAGCTGTTCGTAACATACAGCATTAATGACAAAATTTAAAATGTCCAATGTCCAAAATGGCCAGCATAGGAATTTTCAATATCATATGTTTGGTCCCACATGCATAGAGAGTCAGCAGTTCAGAAGGTCATACTGAGTCTGCCCTGTGCCACAGTTCCATGGGGTGCAGGGCCTCCTGGACCAATGGCCCTTTTGTTTATAAATCAAGCTGTTTTTCTGTCTCTTGACCAACCATTTGGCACCCATTAATTATCTCAAATCAACAACCTGAAAGGAGCTTTAGTCTCTGAACAGGGTACACCCCGAGGGGAGTGCAATCTTTCTCACAGTTCTTATGTACAGTGAAAAGGGTCACAGGATGCAGCTGCGAGACTTTCAGCACCAAATGTATAGATTCATAGTTGTATGGCCTGGAAAGGCCCTGAGGTCATTCTTCCAGAAGGTTCGCGTATTGATTTGTGTGTCCTTTGGAATGTTTTGCTGCCTGGTGCACTTAAAGTCCTACATTATCAAATAGCCATTTACTGACTGAAGGACTTGGACTCAAAGCCAGATGACTAAAGAAGACATCTGTGCACATGCAAACAAATACTGGCAACACTATTTTATATTTAGGCCAAACCATAAATATTCTGCCTTTTCCAATATATCCAAATGGCTCAATATATGGAAGCTAAACAGCCCACACTGGCACAACTTCTCTTCAGTATCTCCACTCAAAACACACTGTGTTAATTCAAAGTTGTTGTTTTTTTAAAGCTACCTCATTTAATTAATGATACAAGTAACAATACATGCTTTCGAAAAAAAAAAGTTTAATTGTTAACTGGCTTGTGAAGTTGCTTGCTGTAATGCTTGGATATGGTTTTTTTTTCTCGTAGGGTTGTTGAAGCTTTTATTGGTTATCATGCTTTAATGAACTGAACATGACTCAAGAGATATTGGCTCTATTTTCATGAGCACGCTATGTGCAGAAAAGAGGCCGTGTGCAATGTCTTTTCTAATTTTTATGAGAGCGTTAATGCTAAGAGCTATTTTGTGCCAGCACAAATGGCCATGAGTGGGAGAGTTTGATCTGTAGATCCAATAGCGGATTGAAATTGTCTGTCAATGAAGTGAAAAAATTAGCAAAGCACCATTTGCTAATTTCCTGAGAAACAAAGACATTTCAGAATACATATTCAGGTTGCCTTGAATGGGTGTGGTGTCTCAGTTTCACCAATTAGCTACTGTGGTACCCCAGGGCACAGTACTTGGGCCCATCCTCTTTTCCATATACATGTCATCTCTGGGATCTGTCATTCAGACACATGGTTTATCCTACCATTGCTTCGCTGATGACAAACAACTCAACCACTCATTCTAGTAGCTGAACGGATCTCAGCCTGCCAGGTAGTCATCTCATGTTGGATGAAAGAACCTCACCTCCAACTCAACCTCATTAAAACCAAGCTTCTTGTAATTCCAGCAAGCCCAGCAGTTCAGCACAATTTCACCATTCAACTAGATTCTTCAATGATCACACAATCCAAGACAGACATGTTGGGGTTGTGTTTGACGATCAGTTAAACTTCACAGAAGCACGGACTGCCCGACCGTGAACAACACCTGGCTCTGCACCCCCCCCAACTACACTAACTACTTCAGGTCTACGTGCCCTCCAGAAGTTTGTGTTCCATAATAAAATGCATTTGAATAAAAAATGCAAATGAAAAAAGTTATATAAAATATAAATTATAAAATAGAATAATTAAAATGAAAGAAAGGGCACATCTATCCTCTTCTGGAAGCTGGTTACAGATGCAGGTGGCATAATAGCTAAATGCTGTCTCACCTTGTTTTGAGTGAACCCTCTGTATGTCTAACCGACTTGATCCTAATGATCTGAGAGGTCTGTTAGGTATATATTCAACAAGCATATCTGAAATGTATTTAGGTCCTAGGCTTGAGTGATTCATAAACGAGTAATAGTATTCAGTTCTAAATGTAACTGGTAGTCAGTGTAAAGACCTGAGGACAGGAGTTATTTTTTGGTTCGGGTGAGAATCCTGACAGCGGCATTCTGAATGAGCATCAGTTTTCTAATGGTCTTTTTTAGGAAGGCCAGTGTCATGTGTATTTTGTTGATTAATGTTTTTCATGTCTTTATTTTGAAAAGTTTAGTTACTGTTTAATGTTATGTGTTCTCTAGTCATGTGATTCCTGTTTCCCTCCATGTTCATGTGTCCTGTTTTCATTGGTTTATTGTCTTGTTATCAGTTCAACTTTTTGACTCTAGTTTATGTGGCCGTTAGTCGGAGCCATTACCTGTTCACCTTGGAGCACGACAGGGATGTCCTCTGGCTCCCACATTATTTAATATCTATTTCGACCATGTAGTTCATGAAGCCCTTGAAGCCAGATGGAAATTCCTCTGGTACAGATTTAATTGGAGGTTGATCAATGCCCAGGTGTAGTCAAGGGATGGCTCCCTATTGGTCAACCACATAATGAATGCTGATGATCTGGTGATTTCTGCTCACTCAGAGGAGTTGGAGGTGCTGCTGATGAACCTGGAGCATGCCACTAAGAGATGGGGCCTTACCATCAGCCCAACAAAAACTAAGAACCTGCCTGGATATTATGTACCATCAGACACTCCACCCCAACAGCTCCCAATTGGTGATGGGGCAGTTGTGGAGAGAGTGGAGTGTTTCCCATACCTGGGAAGTGTGCTTATGATCAGCTCTGGTTTGACAGCAGAGGTCACACTCTGAATCAGTCGAGCTGCATTATCTTTTCATCGGTTGTGTAATGCTGTGTGGAAGCTACCGGTTTGTCGCTCCGCACGAAGCTTCAGGTATTCTCGGGCACGGTCATTCCCTCCCTTCCCTACACTTGTGAACCGTGGCTTTGCCGGTTAGAAACATTTAGGCTGGCCTGCCTAAGATCCATCCTGGATTTAACCAGGCTTGATTGTGTGAGGAGCTCACAAACCTTTGAAAGATTGGTGAGCTCCTCCGGCAGGCAAGGTTGCGTTGGCTGGGTCATGTAGCCCGTTTGCCCGGCCACCGCATGCCTAAACAGCTTTTGTTCGGCCGAATAGAGGAGGCTAAGCAGGCGCGGCACAGGCTGGAGAAGAGATTGAGTGATGTGGTACAGGAGGATGTGGAGCTGAGGGGACTTGCCGATGACTGGTACCAGCGGTGTCAAGATCGGCCTCTTTGGAGGAGGCTTGTGAAGGACGCTATTGGCCAGTAGGAGGCAACAACAACGGAGGGCAGAGGAGTGATGCTCACAACAATGAGCAGAGTGCCAGGTGGCTAAAGCACAGCAAGTTGGCACAGTAGGGGTCACAGGTGGTGTATCAGCCAGTCATCTGAGTCAAAAGACCTGTGTCACCTGTTGGATCTGTACCTTGACCTCCTGTCAGCGGGCGTTCGACACTTCATGTGGCCTCAACGTGCACATAGCCTGGTACAAGCATTGTGGTGATGTCACCGCCACTTAGTGGTGAATGGCGATTGTTGTTGTTTTTGTGTGTGTGTCGCTGTTTTCTAATTTAGTTTACCCCTATTGCAGAAAAAAGATTCTTGTCACCTTCGAAAAGCCACTACAGATACAGGGTACTACAAGTTAGTTCTCTATGAATGTATACTTACACATTTTTAGCGTGCAAGTCAAATTATCTCTCTACTATAACTTTACAGCCAAAAAAATGATTGAGTAAACTGTTAATTTTTGTAATTGCTATATTGCATATTTCTTTCATGTTTAATAAACTACACTGCATCCAAATCATTACCGAATCATCTTTTGTGTGTTTACAGTTTAGTTGCATTGTCCACTGAGGCTGTAGTTTGTAATTTAACAATAATTAAAGGTCTTCCTTTGAACTCATGTCAGCGATGTCAAGAGTTTATCCTCTTAAATTTGGAATTTGTGAGGTAAAATACAAACATTAAAGTGTGGTAGATAACAGACTTGAATGATCATATTAATATATGTAAATTACAGTGTTTTAAAAATTTTAAAAGCAAGTAATATCTTGGTTATTTAATTGAATAATATATAATCAAAGTAAAAATACTGTAGAATGTCATGAACCCGGCACCAGAGGTACATATCTCAAAGTGATTGCAGGCAAAGTCCAGGTATCCATAAACCATGAGATTCCTCCATGTTGAAGAACAGCGCCAAAACACCGATGTACAATGTTCCTCTAAAAGTAACTTGCAATTTTAGGTTTCAACCACAGATTTCAATCGAGAGCCCAGAGTTCTGTATTGAAGCTTTAAGCTTTGTATTTGCTTTGTGTATAGATTTCAATATAATACATTCTTTAAAATTTCTTCTTTCGTGTTCCGCAGAAGGACAAAAGTCATAGGGATTTTTAAACTTGTGGCTAGATTTTATAAATTCTGAATAGCCTACAATCTTTATTTATTTGTTTTCTTTGGAATGTTATGCACAGATGAATCCTGCACAATAAGACCAGGAATGTTTAATCTGGCAATAAATAAGGCCAATTTTCATTCAAAGTTGACTTTAAAGGGAGGTAATTTTCATCTATAATTGTTATTTTACTTTGTTTAAGAACAAGAAAGAATAGTGTTCAAGTAAGTCAAGAAAGGTGAAGAGTCAGTCAAACTAAGGAAGGGAAGTCTCTATCCCACATTTCTCACACTGCACTATTGTTGTAAGATGTTTACCAAGCATTGCTCAAAAGTTGTCAGGATGAGGCTGTTTTGGCTTGCAAATAACCTTCATGGAAAAGGTTTGATGTGGATAACATTTATTCATGCATTTTGAAGAGCTCTAGCATTATCTTTTCATTCATCTATTCATTTTTTTCTCTTTATTGTTTTGCCATATGTCCCCCCCAAACAAGCCTCTCTGAGATTTGCCACATCTAGTAAACACTCTAATGCCACACTACTTGTTTGTTCAATGCAGCATTCAGAGGGATTCACTGAAAGAGAAACAAATGTAGCTGGATATTCCAAGTTGTTTCAAACCTATTTGATACTGACAGCTTCTGACAGGTCGGACTCAAAAGCTCTATCAAGCTACCGGGTGGAAATACTAAATGGTAAGACAAAGATGGAGGAGATTGAGTGGAGCCGGTAATGAGACACACTCCTTTAGACACAATAAGAGAAAGAAAAAGAAAAAGAAGAAAAAAAGTAGGCTGGCCTCAACCTTTCCAACAGTCCCATCATTCCAAGAGGTTGACAGTGACAGGACGTATTTCTTGCCTGGCAAACATCATTATTTTCATTTTCTACCTTATTGTCGAATCTCATCCAGGTGTACTGTCACTTAGTCGAGCAGGGCAGGCAGCCTCTCTGCACGTGCCCATCCCTTTCTGCATACCTGCACTGCCGGACAGATACATGGGGGGGGGAAGGGGGCTTCCACTTCTCTACGATATTCTACCAAGCAAAAAAGGGAGGTAGAAAAAAGGAGCACCTCATAAAAGCATCACTCAAGCAGGGACAGCCAGGGCAGACATGACAGATTCCTGCTTCTGATATACCCTGTGACAGACCATCTACTCTGCCCAGTCTGGCTGTGTGTTGCAGAGAGGACATCCTGCCCTAAAGAGTCAGTCTCGCCTAGAGTGCAAATACAAGCAGAGTAGGCTCCTTTAATGGACACTAGGCGAGCATCACCTCACAAGTGTGCTGCCAGAATCAGACAACATGGTGGATGGGTAATGTCTAAATCAACACACCGAAACAGTAATTATTCAAGGGGCAAAAAAAGCTGGACACACAGGCTAAGTATTGGCTTGTAACTACAGGGTCATGCGGAGGAAAAGAAAAAGAAAAAAGAAGCAAGGGCCCTTGGACTGATCATTATTACATATTTTGGCTAATATGAAAATGTTCAGCTACTAAAAAGGGTGTAGTAGTCTCAGCTACATTAAACACATTTTAACCATGTTTAAATTTAAATCTATTCCGCAGAATTCTAGAGATTATTTCCACAAATTCAGAACAAAAAATGCAGAAGTCGTCAGCAAATTCCATCTGGGCCAGGCGATTTTCTCTTCTCTAGTCTTAACAAACCTGAACCAGGTACATCATGTAAAATAAATAAAAACGTTCCACAAATACAAAAATATGCATTGTTCACATCAAATATTTAATTATTAAACCCCAGGCACTATTTGTGTGATCTTCTCAAGACCTCTGAGAGAGCAGAATCTGTACAGATTCTTTAAATCAAAACTCTCCCCCTCTATCTCTATTTTGAGAACTAAAAAAACATAAATGTTCCCTTTGCTTCTAATCTAAAGTGCCAGAATCAGTGTGTGTGCGGTATGTGTGAGAGTGCTGCCATCAGCATCTTAACCCAGAGATGTTTGGCATGAATGTATGTGTAGTGCAGATAAGGCCAGCGTTTTAAGGGAGCTGAGCCACAGCGCCAAATGTAGGGCACATCTCCATGGATTGATCTGTAGGGGAATGTATTCTGCAGGTGTGACAGAGGGGGGATTAAGTAAGAGGGATGCCTCACGAAATAGTGCGACTGAGACATAGAGATTGTGACATAAACTTAAGACTTTATTTACCATGTACATTTAAAAGTATGGGTATGTGTATGGGTGCTCTGCCATGATTTCAAGGAGTCTATTGACAAGTCTAGGATGCTAAACGTAATCTAAAATGTCAAAACCAGGGGTGCAATTATCTGAACTGGAACTGCTTCAGATGTAGAAATTCATGCAGTTTACACCATGCACACTGAGGCACTTAGTTTTCAGATGATTATGTCTACATCCTGTCCTGTCAATAAAAAATATTGTGGAAGAAAAAAAATATCCCCAAATAATTCAATAAGTCATTTTAATATGAGAGAAAAGAGTCCCTTGTTTCCCGGTCCAAGAAGCTTTTTTAAAATGAAGCCACACAGTGCCGAGGCTATCTTATAGAAATGGACGGTATTCTATTACTCCTACATCCCAGAGAAATAAATGTGGATAATGGATACATTCATGCTAGAATTAATATCCTCCCAGTTCAACTTTTCCCCTCTCCCACTCATTTCTTTTCTTCACTTGGACTCTAAACTATGTTGCCCGTGGCTATGTCATATACAAAATTGATTTATGAGCACATTTGTGTCATTTTTCCCCTCATGATTGTCAGTCTGACGGCATGGTCCTAACTGGTCTTAACTTTGGTGTGGTCAGGAGGGGGGAGGATTTAACAAGGCAGATTGGCAAATAACAGACACTTCATGCATTCCCAGCTCTATTAGTGAAGGTCAGAGGTGCAAAAATACAGACATCAAGAGGAACTCATTCACAATGGAATCATCATTACCGATTGACTGCTCTTGGAAGAGACTGGCGTTAAGTCTGGAAAATGTGAGGCAATTTCTCTGCTGCGAATGTGTTGATGGTGGCCATCTCGGTCCATCTGCAATATAAGCTTTATGCCTATAAACGGGAGCTGGCTTTATTGACACAAACGCAATTTAACAGCACTATTCGGTGAGATGACAAGATAAATCAAGGCCACTCTTATATATGTCAGTCAGGTAATGAGAGTTATCAGCCGAATGAGAGGTGAGTATTCCTCTGGCTGAGACTCGCTCATTCCACATCAGTCAGGGAACAGCGGGTGCCCAAAGCAACATTCAACCTGACCCCATTTAAGGCTTAACTAACAGCAGATATATTTTCGGTGTGTTCCCTTCGCAGAGATGCGGCTGAACTCCTGATCTCTGCTTGTTCCTTTTTTTCCCTAAGGAAATTATCAGTCTTTAATTATCCAGGTGTAGCACTAAGCAGTGGGGTAGGGAATTGAGACTGGGTGGCAGAAATGATATTCCCACAACAGACCACTCAGCACCGGCAGGCAGATAAATGTTGGGCATACTTACATCTACAATTTTGTAGGATGTCCTTCAACTGAAGGACCTTAGCTACAAACTCAATATTTATAAGTTAAAGGATTTAACTTCTAGAGTTTGTGGTGGGACTAACTGTTTGTGCGAACAATGGAAGATAGGAGGAGTGTACTGTGGTTCGGTAGTCTGGTATAGCCAGAACTTGGGCTAAAATAGCAAAGAGTGTGGACAGAGAACTGTATTGTGTGCTTCTTTTTGAGGAAGTTCCATCAAACCAGCCAACGAGATTAGTGCTGCGTAGCTTGAGAAAGTGTTTTACAAGTTTGTGTACCATGTGCATCAGACGGTTAGAGTGTTAGGGCATGCCGTCTGATGCTGAGACTAGTGGTTTGGTAGAAGCACATAAATTACATACCTCACCAAAAGATTGTGACCTAGAGGGAGCAGGTGATCTTGAGAATGTTATCCATTTGTTGAGCCAGCATGTGTCCTTGTTTTAAAGTTATTTTCAGATTGGTATTCAGCAATTGAAAACAAAACAGAGGCATATCTTTTTGTCTTGTCAACCTCACATGGAGATGGCACAGGACAATACTTCCATCAGTATGTTTCCAATTAAATGTGGCCGCACACAATACAGTACCATCTTTGCAGAAGTATTGAGAGCAGAATGAATGCCCCATTGTTCTGAGCTGAGGCAGTATGTCAGCAATCACTTTGAAGAAACAATAGCACTCACTGGTTTGAAGAAATTAACAGAGCAATGCTCCATAGAGCAGACTCCATTTTGAAGAATGGAACATTGAAAATAATTGCAGAATTTACTGACCTGTAAAAACCTTTCTTCTTAGAAGCTCTTTAGCATTAAACTGATGTAACATTTTTTTGTGTGCATCACCTGATGTCTGATTTAATAAACAGGTTGAAAAATAGACATTTATTCATTTTGATACACCGATCAGCCACAACATTAAAACCACCTTCCTAATAATGTGAAGGTCCCCCTCATGCCACCAAAACATTGCTGACCCGCATATCAGAATAGCATTCTGAGATTATATTCTTCTCAGCACAATTGTACAGAGTGGTTATCTGAGTTACAAAAGACTTTGTCAGTTTGAGACACTCTGGCCATTCTCTGCTGACCTCTATCATCAACAAGGCATTTCCGTTCGCAGAACTGCCACTCACTGGATGTTTTTTGTTTTTGCACCATTTGGAGTAAACTGTTTTGAGTGAAAATCCCAGGAGATCAGCAATATATAGAAATACCAGCAGATCTGACACCAACAATCATACATGCAATTATCTAATCTGGCAATTGTTTGGCAGTAGTTCATAAAATCATTCAGATACAGGTCAGGAGCTTCAGCTAATGTTCACATTAGACTGGGGAAAAATGTGATCTCCGTGATTTCGACCGTGGCATGATTGTTGATGCCAGATGAGCTGGTTTGAGAATTTCTGTAACTGCTGATCTCTTGGGATTTTTTCTGTACAATTGTGGAGAGAAGAATTGCATCTAAGAATGCAATTCTAAGATGCAGGTTGGCACTGTTTTGGCGGCACAAGGGAGACCTAGACAATATTAGGCAGGTAGTTTTAATGTTGTGGCTGATTAGCGTATATTAAAATGAATAAATGTCTATT
Organism: Xyrauchen texanus; assembly: GCF_025860055.1. NCBI lineage: Eukaryota > Metazoa > Chordata > Actinopteri > Cypriniformes > Catostomidae > Xyrauchen > Xyrauchen texanus. The sequence goes on along the minus strand of NC_068298.1, from coordinate 24,373,156 downwards.
TTGCACCCTTTTTTATTAGAAAAATAAAACTTATTTATTACCCCTTATCATATATTTATTAATTCTACTTGTGTATCATATTTCAATAGGAATATAATTTATTGCAGCTGACAGTTTCATAAGCAAACAAGATTTTAATATCAACCGTAATAAGATCAAAATGAAATTCTCGGCTTTAAACGCTTCTGTGTACAAATTTGAAGGCTACTTATTGGATCAATACTTGTAAACGGTAAACACATTAATTTACAATGAGCTAATGATTTACTTGCCTCAAAAACATGTGGTGCAACAAAATTAAGCACTGACTTAATTACAAACTAACTAGCAGTTACTAAGCCCCAAATTAAGCAGTTACATCCCAAATTAAGTGAGACCTTAACACAGCTGGTGCAACCCTACACAGCAGTTTTTAATAACCTAAAACTTTTCAGTTGAAACTGTTCAAACCTATGAGATAATAAAATCTGTATCACAGGTAGATGTTGATGAGGGCAGGTTTTTGCTAGTCTGTCCTAAGTATTACTTTTACATACTGAATTTTCTGTTGATACACAGCTTGCACTTCACAAACAAGGTCTTGACCATAATGATCAAAACATGTGCTTTATGAACGATGTGCTCCTGTTCACTCTAGGATGAGGAACAACCAATACACAACGGCAGCTGATTCATGTGGCAGCTCAGCACCAGGACGCCTCTTCTCCTCTCGCCCTAGCTTTGGGTTCCATGAATTACAACCACACAAAGTTTCAAAATAAGACACAGCCATTTACATTAAGGATAAAACAAATATAACATATAGGGGCGGCACCACCTGAGCAATAACAGTGATTCAGTTTCTATGCGCAGGGCATGCAATGAGCATGATTAATGTCATTGTTACTCTCCAGTTATGAGCTGAGAAACACATATAGAGTAGAGTGGGAGCCATGTTGAATAAGAGAAGAAATACATATCTTCAGGCAATAGCTGACAAATGTTCAGTAATCACAAAAGATTTTCAAAACAGCCGCCACAAAGCTAGGGTGTTAAGGATGATGGCAAGTGGCTTGCAATGCAGCTAATAAAGTGTTCCGAAGTTGTTGTTTTTTATGCATTGCTAAAAAGTTTCGGTTGTGTTCTGGGTGGTTTCTAGTGCATTACTAGGAGGTCTTGCTTAGGTTGGAAAATTACTTGGAGGTCTTCCTCAAGTTGGAACATAAAGTTCAATCTAAGGGCTAAGTAACTCTGTTTGTAACTAAGTCAGCACAGTAGGTCGTAAGCTCTCTGTAAAGCAATGTGTGGTCAAATAATATTACATTTGCCTTCACTGATTCCATGACAAGCCTTTTTAACTCTCCATTTATAAAGGGGCATGTTGAAAAGCCAATGTGTTGAAAACGTCTCAGGTCACGACTGTAACCCTAGTTCCCTGAGAAGGGAACGAGATGATGCGTCAATGACGCTTTGGGAACGCCTTTGCGTGATTACCTCTGAAGCACGTATGTCAACTAGTCAATGGAATGAATGAACGCCACGGGCTGGTGACGTCATGACCAGGAAAGGATATTAGCACATCCGGTGCGTTACTTGCGTTAGCTTTTAGAGCCGAAGCAAAGTCGATCGCAGGGATGCAGGAAGTATGGCAGGGCGACACATCGTCTCGTTCCCTTCTCAGGGAACTAGGGTTACAGTCGTAACCTGAGACGTTCCCTTACGAGGGAACTCGCGATGCGTCGATGACGCTTTGGGAACGATAATACCCAATCCGCCATAATTACAAAATGCCAGATGATAAAAAACTGTCGGCAAATTAAGTAAAAAGCACCTGGGATCCTGGGGCAGCTTCCAGGTCCAGGCTATAAAACCTCACAAAAGTTAGCGGCGAGGACCAACCTGCCGCAACACAAACCTCCTGGAGGGAAACTCCTGATAAGAGGGCTTTAGAGGCCGCCATACTTCGAGTAGAGTGAGCTCTGACCGCCAAAGGGCACGGCTGGCCAGACGACTCATATGCAAGAGAAATAGCCTCAACTTACCACTTACTGATTGTCTGTTTAGAAGCAGGAAGACCTTTCTTAGGTGAACCAAAACAGACAAACAACTGATCAGATATTCTCCACGGGGCAGCCCTGTGGACATAAGTGTCCAGTGCTCGAACTGAGATTCAGTTTTTCCTGGTCCGAAGATGTAAACGGAGGAGGACAGAATGCCTGCAGTACAATAGGCCTTGGAATATTGGTTGGCACCTTAGGGACATAACCCTGCTTAGGGTATAAGAACGCCTTAACCATACCCGGTGCAAATTCCAAACAGGTGGGAGACACCGAAAGAGCCTGAAGGTCTCCGACTCTTTTTAGGGACAGAATGGCTAACAGAAAGATAGTCTTGAACGTCAGAAATTTTTCTGAAACTAACTCTAGGGGCTCGAAGGGAGCGCCAGACAAGCCTTCCAAAACTATCACCAAATCCCATGCCGGCACCCTAGTTCGAACCGCAGGCCTCAGCCTCAAGGTGCCACAAAGGAAACGAATAATCAGGGGGTCTCAACCCAAAGATGTACTACCCACAGAGGCGTGGAAAGCCTCAATGGCCGCCACGTATACCTTTAAGGTAGAAGGACATGATCCTGATGTAAAACGATACTGGAGAAACTCAAGTACTGTGTTGACTGAACAGTTAACTGGATCTTGCTGATGCTGGTGACACCAAGACGTGAAAACTTTCCACTTAAGTGTATATAATTTCCTCGTGGCTGGAGCTCTGGAGCTAAGAATGGTCTCAACGACCTCAGTCGAGAGACCACTCTCTAAAAGTTGGGCCCCCTCAGAGGCCAAACCCATAGGTTCCAAATCTCCGGTCGGGGGTGAAATATTGTGCCCCCTGCCTGAGACAGAAGGTCTTTCCTGACAGGTACCTCGAAAGGAGGGCCATCGAGGAGATGAATTAGGTCCGCAAACCAAATTCGACTCGGCCAGCGTGGAGCTACTAATAATAGACTTACTCCGTCCTGGCGGACTCTCTCCAGAACTCCTGGGAGCAGAGCAACAGGGGGAAATGCGTACAGACGTAGCCTCGGCCACGTCTTTACCATAGCGTCCAACCCCAAGGGGGCTGGTTGCGTGAGGGAGAACCAAAGTGGACAGTGCGTCGTAAGCTGAGACGCAAACAGATCCACTTCTGCTTGGCCGTAAAATTCCCAAATGAGCTCCACCGCCTCGGGGTGGAGTCTCCATTCCCCTGGCCTCAGCACCTGCCTCGACAGGGTGTCTGCTCCTATATTCTGGTACCCTGGGATATACACTGCCCTCAGGGAGAGTATTTTCCCCAGGGACCACAAGAGGATCTGGTGCGCCAGTTTGCAGAGTGGACGCGAGCGCAGACCCCCCTGTTGATTTAAATAAGAGACCACCAATATGTTGTCTGTACGGACAAGCACATGATGGCCCCTCAGATCTGGGAGGAAATGTCTCAACGCATTGAAGACAGCCATCATCTCCAGGCAATTTATGTGCCAAGAGAGATGATGGTTCCTCCACAGACCCTGAGCTGAGCGGCCTTCCATTACCGCTCCCCAGCCGGTGAGAGAAGTGTCTGTCGAGATAGCAACTCGATGGCAAAGAGATCCCAACACCGGACCCTGGGACAGGAACCAATGTTTCCTCCATATAATCAAGGCGCGGATGCACCGCCACGTGATCTTGATCATACGAAGTGGGTTCCCCCTCGGGGAGAACCCTCTGGTCCTGAGCCACCACTGCAAAGGTCTCATGTACAGCAGGCCAAAGGGGATCACATTGGACGCTGCTGCCATGAGGCCTAACAGTCTCTCGAACTGTTTCGCAGTGCGTGACTGGCCTAGCTTCAACTCTTTTGTGGCTGTGATGATAGCAGCTACACGAACGGGCGATAGTGTGGCCCGCATCGTGACTGAATCACATACCACACCAAGGAAAGTGGTTCTCTGTAATGGAGAAAGCACACTCTTCTTGGCATTGAGTCTCAACCCCAATTTCTTCATATGAGCGAGAACATCTCGATGCCGACCCGCCAGAGCTGCATCTACGCACTTCGTGAACGTGCGGGGTGACAGAGCTAGACCAAATGGAAGCACCCGATATTGGTATTTTTTGCCCCCGAAAGAAAACCTCAGTCGAGTCGACATTGCGCCGAACTTTCGCTGGATACCACTGCGCTCCGAAGCACCAAGGGTGGTGTGGTTGGCAGACTCGTCCCATGAGGACCCCGAAGTGGGACCATGGGACCCCCGGTTGGGGCTGTCCTCGATGGTCTGGCATGCATAGCATCAGGACCTTTTCTGAGCCGAAGCCTTCTTAGCCGTAAGTACGGTCCTCAGATCCGGCTTAGACTTAGCCGACTTTGGCTGAGAGCGTTGGCTCGGTCCCCAAGATTTATTCGGGGGAGCACGAGACGCAACACTTATTTTCTGTTGCACACGGTGCGAGGAACTTGGCTGGGGATGCTCACGCCCAGCATCCCCAGGGAGATGGACTCGGCGAGGAAGGAATTTTTTAAAAGCCTCAGATTGTTTTTTATTTTCTTGAAACCTTTCAACAACCGTATTCACCGAGTCACCGAAAAGACCAGAGGGAGACATAGGGGCATCTAAAAGAAAAGCCCGCTCTTTATCTTTAATCTCTGCAAGATTTAACAAAATATGTCTCTCAATAGCTACGAGGGCTGCCATAGACCACCCAATAGCACGGGCGGTCTCCTTCGTAGCTCTGAGAGAAAGATCTGTAGCCTGACGAAGTTCTCGAATTTCGTCAGGACTAACTCCCTCACTCCTATCGATATCCCCCAGCAGATCTGCCTGATAGGCTTGGAGCACTGCCATCGTGTGCAGACAGGCTCCAGCTTGACCTGCTGCTGTATAAGCCTTACCCACTAAATTGGATGTGGTTTTTAGTGGTTTATTCAGCAACACAGGATCCTTCAGGGACGATGCTGACCCAGGAGACAGATAGCTCGCGAGCGTCTGTTCCGCTGGGGGCATCGACCCATAACCAAAATCTTCCAGCCCCTTTATATTTGAATATGTGTGAACATGGGGACTAAAAAGACGTGACAAATATGGTTTATTCCATGATCTACATAGCTCACTATGTAGATCAGGAAAAAATGGAAGGGCCCGTGGTTGAGATGAAACATTAGATGTGAGAAAACGCTCATCTAATTTGCTTTTAGGACGAGTATCTCTTTTTTCTGCTGGCCAGTCAATATTTAATTTATTAACAGCACGAGTTATCACCTCAATAAGCTCCTCATATGCTGGGGAGAGGGATGGCGAATACTCTCCCCTTATTGTGTTCGTGTTTGTGTCACTCTCATAAATGCTCAGTAACTCTACCTCCTCAGAGCTAGAGCACCGAAGCATCGGGCTCTCTTCCAGGGCAGAAGAAGCCGCAGCGCGGGCTTCCGACACCGGCAAGAGAGCAATGGATCCCTCGGGTAAAGGAGGAGATAAGGCAGAGCCCGTCTCCAACCCCGCCGAGAGATCCATTTGCGAACCCCAAGTGAGCCTTCTCCGAGCTGCCTCGGCAGCCGCGGGTCCAGAACCGTGAGGTTCGCGAGCCTGTCCATCATCCTCAAATGCGGACAGACGGGAGCAGAGCATGCGGAGCGGCAGACGCTCACAATGCTGACAGTCAGTCCCCTCGAAGGCTGACATCGCATGCTCCTCTCCCAAACAAACTACACAAAGCTCATGTGTATCTCAACCCATGATATAACGAGGGCAAGGAGAAGCACAGGCTTTAAATAGTTGTTTCGCCATAATATCCAATATAATGAGAGACAGACAACAATAAATATAACAGACAGTTTTGACACAGAGCGCTTTGCTGAGGCACAAAAGCTAACGCGAGTAACGCACCGGATGTGCTTATATCCTTTCCTGGTCATGACGTCACCCGCCCGTGGCATTCATTCATTCCTTTGACTAGTTGACATACGTGCTTCAGAGGTAATCACGCAAAGCGTTCCCAAAGCGTCATCGACGGGTCGCGAGTTCCCTCGTAAGGGAACTTTAATGTTATCTTATTACTGTTGAAGTTCAAATCTTTTTGTCTCATGTAACTGTCAGCAGTAATAAATTTACATTGAAATACGATACCATATTAAACCATATGCAGGTTTATGTCATGTCATATAACAGATAACTGCTCAAAGCCTACATCCACTGCATATGTGGGTAGGGAGGTTTAACGGAGCAGCCCATGAGGGATGAAGCACAATGCCACTCTGATTTCATGGTCGCTCCCCATGTCCCAGCTCTTCCTTGAGACTCAGCACATTTCTGCCTATCCTCACAGGATGATCAAAACACATTCAAATTAGCACCGCCCATGATGGAGGTGGATTGTAATGGATGAGACAGGAAAGTTGAGAGCTGCTCTGCCCAGAGGGAAGCTCAGCCTGGGGAGCTGGGCCATGACCACTCCTCACCTATACCTGGACAACGTATTTCATTCAGGCCAGCTGGTCCAGAGGCATTAAGGGATGCAGTCAAGTGTGTCTGTAAAGTGGCCAGTCACCGTTGGATTGCAAGCACGTATCTTCTATCCAAAGCTATTTCTTTAAGTGAGAATCCATACACAGTATCTGGATTATGTTGCTGAGATGCATAAATATTTAACACATTATAAACAAAAGCCCTTACATGGCTCTGCACTACCAAGACAGATGATGAGTTCTCTTTATTATTATTTTGAGTGAAAATGTCAGGCCTATTCAAATTTGGCATCAAAATAGCTTTTTACACCACTACAATGTGAGCTACTGGATGGATTACATACAGTAACAAACTGAAAAAACAAAACAACAAAACAATCAGACAGAGTTAGTGTAAGCACTTCAGAAAAATATCTCCCTGAATCACATTAATGGATACAAGCAAATGCCAAATTGTGACTCAGCTCAAATGATACATGGAATGATAGAATTATCATTGATTAATACTCAATTTAAATTTGTCAAAATGGCATTTGGACTTTGGCATAACATTGGTATAATACAGGACAATTAGCCTTGTGCAAACAGGGGTGAAGTATAGTGTAATGTGATTAAAGCATCAGACAAGGTAAAGGTATCAAGCAGAACTCATTGCCCTTTTAAATCAAGCATATTAAAAGAGCCAGTTCTAGCATTGAAGATGGACATGTGATTACCGAATGTGTGCATAGCAAGCAAGCAATAAAGAAAGAAGGAAAGAAAGAAAGACAGCCAGGCAGACAGACAGACAGAAAGAAAGTTAAAAGAAAGAAAAAAGAAAGATTCATGATAAATATTGGGAGAGGAAAACAATTTTAAAACCTTGAAGGAAAATTACTAAGACTATTGTTGCCATCAATAAGTTTTATAGACCATTTCAAGCTTGTGAACAATAACAATGAATTTGAACGGAAGTTTTCCTGCAGCACTTCCAGTATCATTAATGGATCCTTTAAATAGGGCTCTGAGTTAACATATTTTCCTCAAATAACATCAAACGTTTACCTGAAGTAACTTATTCAGACATTTTGTTGATACTGAGTGTCTACGTGAGAGAGGCAATTAAATTGTTTCGTGGTTTAGATTCTCACTATTATTCCTCAGTGAAGAGCTTTCTGAGGAATGATTGCTCTTGTTATAAAAAAAATATTTTAGGCAAGTCAGGTCACTCAGCAGACAAATTTGGATCATTCTCAGGGAGCTGTTTTCTGTGTAAACAAGCAGCATACAAAATCTACCTGAATAAAAAAAGACCAAAATCCCCAAAATGGTTGGTCAAGATTACCATAAAATAACATATTTAAAAATCAGCAGAGGTGTATAGTAACAAAGTACAAATACTTTGTTATTGTAATTAAATACAGTTTTTCAATACGTGTACTCTACTTGAATATAAATATTTATTTGGACTTTTACTTTTACTTCTCTACATTTTGAAGATAAAATTGATACTTTTACTGCGATAAATTTCTCCAGAACCTTTTGTTACTTTTGCGATATGATAACACCAAAAAAAAAAACAAACATTTGTATTCCTTTGAACTGAACAAAAACATTCGAAATGCGGTCTGAATTATTTGTTTTGCAAATCATGAATCTGAATCAAAATCACAAGCAAAGAGCATGCCAGATTACGTGTTCCGTCATATGCCTCCTCTGGGGAAGACAAGAAACTGCTCATGTAATTTTAAATGTGTTTTTTGACTAATTATGTTTTGGCTTAAATATTATGAAAGCTGTGAATTAATGAAGTTATGTGAGATCAGACTCCCGCCTTTTCAGGAGACCTGTTCATATAAAAGTCAAACACATGCGTTTAAATTTTACATTTAACCAAGGTGAGATGTGTATGAATGATTATTATTTATTATTATTTTATTATTTATTATTATTATTATTATTATATTTTATTAACATGAATGAATGGTCTTTGCCTAAGCAAAACTAGTTTTCTGATGGTTGCTAAAGTGTTATATTTGCTTTGTAGCACATTAATTTATTGACTGTGCAATTAAAGGGATAATTTGTTTAAAAATGAAAATTCTCACATAATTTTCCCTCTTTCGATCCAAGATGTGACACATTTAAAAAAACAAAAATTCTGCAGATCACAAACAAAAATGATTTTCAGAAGAATATTGCTGTTATGTAGGTCAATTCAATGTAAGTGAATGGTGGCCAGACCTTTAAAGCTCCAAAAAGCACATAAATGCAGCATATGAGTAACCCATAAGACGCCAGTGGTTTCATCGATGTCTTCTGAATGGATCCAATTGGTTTTGCGTGAGAATAGACCAAAAATATACACATTTTTACATTAGCAGTCTTCTTCGTGATCAGGATTTCAAGTATGATTACACTTCCAAAAGCGCCACCTAGGGCTCTGCGTATGCGTCAAGCTCTAGAAAGCGAAATCAAGCTTGAAATCATAATTGTGCCAAGAGATTGCAATGGCAAGATATACAGTGAAACTGTGTTACAATTTAGTTTGTTCTCACCCAAAACCAACTGAATCACTTCAGAGGACATGGATTTAACCACTGCAGGTGAATAGATAACTTTATGTTCCCTTGATGTGCTTTTTGTAGTTTGAAATGTCTGGCCACCATTCACTTGCTTTGAATTGACCAATAGAGATGAAATATTCTTCTAAAATCTTTTTGTTTGTGTTCTATAGATGAAAAAAAGTCAAACACATCTGGGATGGCATGAGGGCAAGTACATGATGAGCACCACCACGGGTTTGATAAATGGTTCTGTAATTTATGCAATTTACTTGTACTTTTGATACTTAAGTAAATTTAAAATTAAATATATATTTATTTTTTTACTTAAGTCTTTTTCACATGATCTACTTAAACTTTTACTTGAGTCAATTTCCATGAAAGTATCTATACTTTTACTCAAGTATGACAAATGGATACTTTATACAACACTGCAAAACAGCAGTAAAATCTGACAACACTTGTTTCATAAATTGTGCTACCTCAGATTACGCAAAAAAACTATTTTCCTTGGCTTGTATAGCTAATGCGCATTCTCAAGTTGATTGACAGATGATGTCTGTATCTAAAAGGTGATTGGCTCATTTACCTGTAAGGCAGGACTTCCTTTTTACCATTGAGCATTGGGAGCTCCAATTTCTCACATTCAATTTTAATAGAAGTGACCCGTCTCTACTAAATAGTTCCTGGTTATAATCAATGAAGCCATCAATGAAGCTGTGTCTTTATGCCCGACCCGCTGATAATGTCTTGTAGTGATATTCACTGTCATGAACTAAAACAGACCCAGGAACTGACTATCTGCATTTGTAAATTAGATAAGGACCATGTTAAAAAGAACTGATTCTCCTTGAAATGTCTTCAAAGCATTTGGTTTAAGCATTTTTTCAGCCATCTATCTCCACAAAGATCCTACTGGTCTGTTCAACAGTGTCCGCATCCTTCACAACAAAGCACTGAAATGGTTACTGTATATTAGATTAGCTAACCAATTAGGTAAACCTCAAGGGCTTCAACCAAACAGCTGAGAATGAAATTAAAGACAAATTAGTCCATTGACAGGAGAAAATATGCCACTGCCGGCCTGTGTGTTCATATGAGACAGAGACACACAGAACGCAGAGACAGACAATTCATGTGACAATGATACAGAAGATTATTGCATTTACTGGGGGTCTTCATTTCAAAATCTGTTCGAAGTGAATGAGAGTTAAGAAACCAGATATTTAAATTCCTTGAAATCTCTCTCAGAAATGCGGGAAGCACTAAAGCTCTTAATCACTGAAAGCCATAATAAGAATCCATTCCACAATGTCAGAACGACTGTGAGAGACACCACCATCCCTCCTAAGCTGCTTCCACTCTTAAACTTTCCCGTCGACCATACTGGTGAGCATATGGGCCCCTTGCGCTTCATTATAGTTCCTTCATCAGCCCTCAAAACTACTCTGTACCAATCTAATGAAATTGTGCTCTATTCATAGATGTGGAAATGGCAAGATTTACACATAGAAAAAGATTAAAAAAGTCTCTTTGACCATTAACTAGTTTTATTTCATTCTCAGAAAAAGCTCTAATTATAGTCTGTGGGGCCAATTGTGTCCAGTCTCCTGGGTTGATTTTTGTAGCATTAGTTCATCTAATTCAAGCCATAAAAAGCCTCTAAGCTCACGGCTTGAAAGAAGGCCACAGAAGAAAACCAATAAAGGATTTGTTGAATTCTGTAAAACAGTGTGATGGAGAAAAGTACATTTGGTGGGTATATCTCTGAAGGTCACACCCAATATAGCCCACACATTCCTTGGAAGGACACCACTGATATCTTCAAATCAAAGGTGATAATGTCTTCACAAAACAAAATCTGTTGTTCAATTAACCAGGCTTAACACATTTAAAGTCAATTTTGCTTGATTAAACATGATTACATCTTATGGGAGGATAAAAAAAATGATCAAATTCAGGATTTATCTAGCCTAAAACAAACATGCTGCTTAAATGAATTGCATGGCATAATCGCAGAGTCTTCAAAGGTGGCTCTAATAATACCATCACAAACATGCAAGAAAATTGAGTCGTTTTAGTGTATTATTAAAGTTGTGCTTTAAGAGCTAGAGCACTTTGTTTTCTATCAACAAGAACACTCTGTACTGATTTTTTACAGGGATAATACTGTGCATTAAGAACCCTGATGTAAAACACTGCAACAATCACCAAGGTTAACATCTTTATTCTAATATTGATTTTTTTTTTTTTTTGGTAGAAATAACAGCATTTTGACATGCTGCAATTTTTAATATACTGTATGCAAAGCACTGCAACTGTTCTGGCATCCTCATACAACTGATGGTAAAGTCTTATTCTACCAATACACTATGGAAGAATCCATCTGCCAAGATCATAATTGCACATTTTATCTGACTAATAGAGTGCAATTGTTACTTAGGGCTTTTTTATATCAAGCAACATGGAAATCTGCCATTGCTGTAATTCTAATCAGGTTTAAATGACAGTACTGCCATATGTATAGCCCCGTTCAAACCATGGGTGGCAATGTCGCTTGGTGTCAATATACTTTGCGATCTTTGTCACTGGTGGCATTCCTACTGCTACCGCCGTTCTAACGTTATTGGTAGACTGCACAACTGTCCATAGTAGCATTTGAAATACTGATTACAGATGACACTGCTGATAAACATAAGATATCGTTCTAATCTGACAAGGAATCAGCTCTCTAAAGACGCACATTCTGCAAGGGAGAGCATTTTATGTAACCTGCATTAGTGCTTAATGCATCATATCATTAAACAACGTTATATCAATATATGAAACAAACTCACTCACGGTTTTCCATGCATCATTTTATTAGTCAATATCCATGGATGACAAATTATTTAGAACAGTATAATTGCTCACGGAAACTTTGAACTTTTCCATCTTTCCTGCACTCGACTCCGATATCACATTCACTGCCTGGAGACGGATGACATGAGCTCATGCTCACGAATCGTCACTTGTCATTTGCATAGATTTTAAATTTTCGCAACTTGTCTGATAATGTCCTTGCTGCGGACTGTAGCATGATGACGCAGTGGATTTATTACACTACGTAGTTGACTTCAATGATGTACTGGATATTTATTCTTTTAATTCTTGTCATCTTAAGTATAAGACATGTTATACTAAAATAAGATTTGAATCCCAAATCACATTGAAGACATAGGACTATATGTGTTCTTGAAACAGAATTAATGTCTATGACATAGCAGATGAAATCCACTAAGTCATCACGCTACAGCCCACAGTGAGGACCTCTTGACTTGTCTTTTCGCTACCCACAATGATCTCTGTGGCCATTGGTTGTGACAGCTTGTGTCATTGGAAGTAGCTGTGCTCTCATTGAAAATGAAAGAGATTGTGTGGCTCCGTCGCGAGATGATGCTGGCGGTGTGAACGGGGCTTATGACATAATAAATGGCAACTTGTGTAACACGGGACTATCCTTACCTTTACTTGCACTCTCCACATGCTGGAGCTCATCAGGAAACTTGAGGATCTCAGGATACTTTTCTTCACACTTCTCAGCCAGGAAGTGCAAAAGAGTCATATTCTGGTCTGTTGACTTTGTGTCACGAAGCTGCAGAGAAAAGATACAAAATAATAGTGAGTAATGAAACAAAGTGTATTAAAAGTGTATTAAGAGTGTGCAAGTGAGATACAGTGTGACAGTTCAAATTAGTGCTTTTGAATAATGTACTATATTAAAAACAGCACTGAACTCTTTATGAACTCTTCACATTCAATCGTACAGCCATCATAAACACTAATTACTCTGATTATAAAACAAAAGTAAATGGAAGATAAAAGAACAGAGAAATATGTTAGCATTTTGCCTCTCACAGCTTTTCCTCTAATGAAGGACTCAAATTAGCACAAAAATCTGGAAGATGCAGACTACTAATACAAAATATCACCATATTTTCTGGTAGTAAAGACCTGTGAAGTGTTACATACAGCCTTAATGACATTAACATACGAAACCCAAGTAGCCAATTGGTTCATTTGCATGTTAGTCTTTTTGGGCATTGTAGCTCCTTCTCTATTAGTTCTCCATGACAAAGCTTTTTGGAGAGTAAACAATGTTTGCTCTTCATGACTCTTTTTCCTTATACAAGATGACTGGTTTGAGGTCTATTCTGTTTTGAACAAATCACTTAGATCGTGGCTGGGCCACTCAGCTCCCATAAGAAGAATAACATGACTGTACCAATACAACCGACTGACCGACAGATCGACAGATAGACAAATACAATTTTTTAAGGGAGCATTAAAACACATAAGCTGACATATTTTATTATTTCAGCGCAATGAGGGAAATGTCATACTCAGTGAGCAACTCAGTCGAGTTAAGCTGAATCTAAGGATGATTGCATCACATATTTATGAGTCAACACAGCACTTCAAGGTACACATACCTGACAAATAGCACTGTCAATAAAGTTTAAATTGGCTAAAGCAAAGTGCACAGAGGCATATTTTCCCCTGTTTACTTATTTACCACGTTTAATTTGAAAAGGAGTTTCCCCCCCAAACCACAGCCGTTCTTTGAACAAGATGATGGTGGCATGGTAGAAATGAAATATTTGGATCAATACACATCTCTCCCTCTTGCTGAGGGCTGGTGTAGTGTACGCAATCAAATGCCTGTATTTCATCTAAACACCAATCCATATGAAAGATCAGATAAACTAGCCCAGAGTTACCCGACCTACATTAATCAAGTTAGTTAAATCCAATGAAAGTGCACCACAGAAATGTCAGCCTTTAGATTAAAATGACATTCGTAATTCGTACTTCGAGTAATTTCAAGTAATTCGACATTACTTGAAATTAAGACTATATAAATCCCAAATTTAAAACATAACTATCCCTATAGAATACAATTCCAAAAAAGGCACATATGAAAGTGGGAGTGGATTGATTTCATGCAAGACCTATGTATGAAGGGGCTAAGTTCCCTTGGTGACACACATGTATGGCTATGAGAACTGCAGATATGATAAACTAAACATTTATGAAGCCATGCTTCTCTCTCTCTCTCTCTCTCTCTCTCTCTCTCTCTCTCTCTCTCTCTCTCTCTCTCTCTCTCTCTCTCTCTCTCTCTCTCTCTCTCTCTCTCTGTCTCTCCTCCATTTGGAGGGCCATGGCTGCAGGCCCACATTAAGCAGTGCACAGGGGCTGGGTGACCTCTTCACCCTCTCAGACTCAAACAGATTGTTTGCTGTCAAGCCAAGACTCCAGGAAGGCTGCTTTCACAGTGAAGATGGCTACTGAGTCCCGCAGCAGAGCTGGGGAAAGCAAAACGAATCCTCAAGCTGGACTACACAGCAGATGTGATATTAACCTTTACACAAACCCACGACAACTGGCACACTTCCCCACTACACATAATGTCTCCCATAGATTTTCTCTTACAAAATGTCTCAGTGGAAACAGAGGTTTGGAATTGGTTTTCTGCTGGAAAAACGTGGCAGGTTCAATAAGGCAAATTAATAAATGGATGCAGTCTTTTGCCTCTTTTTTGTTCATAAATTATAATGGGTGTATTTCTCTTCAATCAATGAGACAAAAAAGTGAACAGAAAACAAATATCAGGCATTAGTACATCATTAATCACATGAGGTTATGTAGAGCTGATGTATAATAGTAACTGGAATTTCTTTTTTTTTGTCCCAAGTGTAGCACTTTCTGGGTCAAATTGACCCCAACACATTAAACAACAGTTTAAGAGTCTCAATTAACAGATTTCTTTCCCAAAAATATGTATTTTATCATCAATGACCAACCTTCAACAAATTTACAAATGTTTCTATCATGGTGGGGCATTCCATGGACTTCCATTGCATTTATATTTAGCTAATGATATTGACTTCTTTGGTTTTGTGTGTGTGTGGTTGTGTAATTACAAGTCTAAGAGTGTACTTATGTACAAATAACATTTTAAAATGTTCTGGCATATTATTGCTTTCTCCTTAGATTTAAGTGAACAGTAAGACCCTCTTTGTAACTTTTTTAAGAACTTCAGGCTGAAAAGTTGATGTTAAGAGGCAGAAAATATGTGTTGAATTCTAAAATGGGTCAAAATGTGCCATAAGGACAAGAAGGGGTTTTAAATAAAATACAAAAAAAGTTTGACCTACTATGTAAACATAATTTAAAGTTCACAAAATAAAGCTACCTCTCCAGTCCACGCAGACTATTTATGAAAAATAAGCTGCAACAATTATATAAATCATCACTGTGTGTCAAAATCATGAGCACAATAAGCTATATGTATATTATGTGTAATGTAATATTCAGCAACATGACCAGCATTGATTTCACATTCAAATAGAATTGCCAACACATCACTTTACAAACAAAAATCTCATTAAAACTAGCTAGGCTCAGCCAATACAAATCATGGAACAAAATAATGGCCTAGATTCCGAAAGTACCAATCCACTGAAGATCTGTCCCTCACATACACACAGCCTCTCACATTTACAACATTACAAACCTGTTGCCATAAAACAGTTATAATTATGGCACACATCACACGCACTATTTACAACTTTCCGACAACTTATTTGAAACACTGTAATGTACATGGGGCATGTGCATGGCTACAGTCACACATCAATGATTTAATTACTAATTGCAAGCAAACTTGCACCCAAATTTCAACATTACCACTTGCATAAAATCGAACCAATTGATTGTTGTTGGCATGGTTGCAAACCAGAGAGCCCCTGTTTTCAACACATCGTTAATAACAATGCAAACATAATAAGAATTGGATGATATGCATGTTCTGATTGCCTTGGATTCTTTGCCACCGTTCCTTTCATCCATCCAAGCATTTACAAATTCCTCTACTATACGCCCGATTGGCATTGTAGTGAAAATTCAGATAGTAAAAGGGGATCTTACTAGATACATGACCTTGAAGGGTACTGAGACCTTGTTTACCAGTTGCACATGTTGTCATGAAACTCATAAATATGTTGTTTGTACATGTAACACCTTACAACCTTTTTCTCGTAATGACACTAAACTCATAAATGTTAAGTCATTGCATGGACATTCTGACGCAGTCCAGGTGTCATATACTCACTGGTGTGTCATCAGTGAGATGATTTCCTTCACTTATGGAGGACTGACCTGACCTACCAATCACTCCTTTGCTTGGAGGTAACAGGAGGTCTTTTCTATGGGTCAGATCAACATCCTAGGTAGGAAACCACTGGCTACGAGCACAGCACACAAGCTGTGGTAGACACAATGGACTTGGCACAAAGAATCATCTTGCAGACCGAATATCACCTCACCCAGGCAGAAATAGAGACAAACCTGGACAAAAAGACTGCACAAATCCTTTCCAGTTCATCTACATGCTCAGCACTGTATGCCTACACATGGTGGGACTGAATATGTCGGGGATGTGCAACTGACAGTGCCCTCATCTTCACATTCACACTGTTCCAGTGTTGCTACTTCAGATGCCTCATCACATCCTTACAGACATCGACCGACGAGGCATTGGCTCTCAGCCCATCCCAACTGCACACACTTCAGCGACTGAGATAAAAATAAAAAGTAAGATACAATGACCCCACAGGGATTCTTCTGGAATTGTTCCCAGGAGCCAAGTAGAGGAAACTGTAAGGCTGCTACCGGAATGTCTGTGCCCAAAAGGCGCTATTTCCGGTAAAAGTCAAAGAACTCTGTGAGAACCAACATCATAAAACTCTCACACAGAAGAGCATCTCTAAACACACCCTACTGATTACGGACCCTTACATACCTCACCTCAGGTCATTTTAGAGTCACCAAAAACTAAGTTATGAGATATCATGTTCTGTAATGTAAAAGGTTTTCTGATCATACATGTTTGGTATCATTCAAGAGGTCTCAGTGCAACTGGTAAAACGGTCGCATTCCCTTTCAGCAAAGTCAAATCACAAGTAAGATTTAAGAACTTCATAAAATACTGTATTCTCTCAGGGACATGCCCCTCCCAAATCTCTCACAGGGACAAGATGCTGTATGCAGATTACGTGCATTCTCTGTAAACATCAAGCGACCTACTTAATCACAAGTTTCAAAGGTCTACTTACAGCTCCCTAAACCAAATACTGGATAAAATCAAACAAACACATCTGAAAAAACAATAGAATCATTTGGTATTTAAGGAAGGTTGGCCTAGAGCTCGGGAATTCTGAAGTCATATCCCACATAAAGTCTGTGTGCAGTTTTTCTCTACCAGGTATGCAATTCTTATTGATACATTTTTCAATTTGACTTATTGTTGTCTAATTGGAAATTATATCATCATTTCACTTTACTTGGTAAATAAATTGTTACATTTGAGTTTATCCTTGTTAAACCTGAAATTATTTTCTTTAGTAGATTATGTTAAGTCCATATATATGACCAGGTTAGTAGCGGACCAAAGAGACTTTAGAGCTCCGACTAACAAATTGGGATTAGTTCAAGTGTACTTCATTTAGAACAAAATGAAGTTATCGATCAAGCCTAAATAGGGTGAAGTCTAAACCTCTGGTTATTGTAATATTTTCTAGCTAAGTGTACATAGGAAACTATGGCTTGATTATATAAAGATATTATAACTTAGGTATTGTTGGTCTACCTTTGTAAATTTAGTGGTCATGACCTATGGATAGAAAGAGTGTTACTCTAATTAAGTGTTTGCTATCTAAGGGGACTAACTAAAATACTGTTAGATTAAAGGGCAAGCGTGAGCAGCCATCTAATTAGTATTTAGTCAATTACTGTTTTTATGACCAAAACTGGCATATTTGTGAATGTGAGATCTGCGTACACGCCTGGCACAAGACCCTTTAAGCGACAGATATCCGAATGAATGAGTACAATATAAAATACAGTTAAATACGATGATCAAATTTTAAACAAAATTGAAAAATAATAATTAAGATTGTAACACTAATCCTTGGAAAATTTTATAACTGGAGTCAGATGAAATAAAACAGGGATTATAAAACAAATAATATAGTTATTTTATTGGAATGAAATGCACACGATAAGACAGGACACGCAGGAGACCTTCAGCCACGCATTTGGATACCGTCCTTGGGCCATTGGGTGGCCTTCCCCTTACACCAATAATTCCAAAGATCAATTTCATATGAAAGCGTTAAAGGTACAGATGTAAAAAGGTAGAGCTGATAATTTTTTCCTAAAAAAGTGCTCTTTGTAACATATTGCTTATTGTATTGTTGCGGGACGAGATGAGATAATTCTCCTATGTCATATAGCTGACAGAAGTCTCTCTCCCACCGCTGCATTTCAGATTACGATCTATCCCTTGTATGGAATTCCCTTAATGATCTAGGATTACTTAAACAATAGGGACAACGAAGGATGCATTTATCATGTTGAGATGCAAACAAAGGCAATATATTAATCTAAGCACACTATGACGTATAATTACCTATTCAAGAGGTTCTTTGAGATCAATAAAGCTTTTAGCCCAGCAAGGCCTTTGTATCCTTTTCAAAGTGAGAAAGCCTTCCTAAGATTATAAAGCAACTGTTTCCAGGTAGGATGAATTGCTGTGAGCTCAGACTGGAGGAGTCACAATTGATTAGTCCATTAGGAAAGCATAATTCAGGCCCTTGCTTTACAGCCCGTTTAGTGGTATTTATCTATTTATCAGAGAGCGTGATTGCACACTTTTCCGCAGCCTGATCGGCCACACCAGAGGAATCCTAGCCAACAGTCCAGCAAATCTGTGAATTATTATCTGCATTTCCTGTAGAATGTTTTCATTTGAAAATGCCACTGTGTTCCAGCATCCATTAGATAAATCGCTTCCAATTTCTCCCTGAGAGATTGGCAATAAATGAGAGCAGACATAGAGACATGCCTCAGCTGCAATCTCCAATATAATACAACACACACGGCACCTTATAGAGTCCCAGTGCTAAAAATGTGGAAGTGAAAATAAAATATTAAAAAAAGGTATAGCAAATCCTAAATACTGGTTTATAGTCTTCCAGAAAGACCCTTTCTTCTACAGAGTTAGCTGTCTAAAATCAATATTGGTTTACAAGAATTGGAACAAAAATATAAAGCGAAAAAACAAAAGTAAACATAAACAAACACACACAGAGGTCTTTCAAACACTTTAACCATACAGAATCAGCACTGCACTCGCACAACGATCATAAAACGTGCAGCATTTTCTCTTGTTTCCAGGGAAGCTGTTGTTTTGAGCACATTAGTAATGCTCCTTTGACCAGCCGTGTGCAATCCTAGAGTAAATACGGAGCTGAATTTCAAGTCAGTGCCTCTGCAAATTATCGCTCTATTTTGATCTACCATTGCCTCTTCCTGTATGTGAATTAAAAACACATGCAATGGTTAATATGGAAGTAATCATGAATGCTCTAGTGC
Organism: Xyrauchen texanus; assembly: GCF_025860055.1. NCBI lineage: Eukaryota > Metazoa > Chordata > Actinopteri > Cypriniformes > Catostomidae > Xyrauchen > Xyrauchen texanus. Next base: position 24,353,681 of record NC_068298.1, on the reverse strand, counting down.
AGATATCAAAACGGGGCTAGTCGCTCTTGCACTGCCGACACTGCATCCGAATCCTAATGTTGTTTTCTTTATTTAAACAGAATTAAGTTTTGCACCCGCTCAGCCATGGGGTGTTTACCAATCAGCCAGCACTGAGCCACTAATGCACAAAACAGCGACAGAGCAGGCGGAGAGATAATGCACTTTAAAGGCTTTGCCATTTGACGCTGACGACCTGCATGCCTCCCTCCTCTGAATTCCACAGCTATCAAAGAAAACACAAGCCTCACACAGTCCATGTCTGAAAAAAAAAACTTTCCTTCAAACTCAGCCACACTATACTGTAACTAACTTTGTGCTAAGTATTTTCTTTGAATTATTTTAGAAATATAATTATACAAATGATTATTCACCTGAATTAATTAATTGTATTTGAAGTTGCAAACAATACCACTATTAGGTTTAAATTTATTGGGATTTCTGGACTAATGAATCAAGATAGGTCATTAAATAGAGCTCAAATGATGGTTTGCATATTAATAAATCATTATATGTGTTTTCCTTTTTTTTTTCTCTCTCAGTGAACAGAAAGGAGAAAAGATAAGCAATGCATCTATTTACAATTTACACATTTAAAAAAACATCTGATTGTTTCCTTCTAACACCACCCATTTTAAGTATTTAATACATATAAAAAGGCTTTATGATGTTGTCAGCCATAATAAAAATAACAAGAACACTTATATAACCATCTTAATAGAGATGGATGGTGGGAAAAGTGAATAAACTATATCTTACACCCAACATTTGAAGACCAAGTACAGCTTTTAAACTTGGGCAGAATGGGTCAATCTTACCATATCGCATCAACAAATGCATATTTTATGTCTTATGCTGCATCTGATGAATGCATTTTCAAGCATTCATCAACCTGAATAAATACATTTGGAACTTATTAATTATTTATAACTTAGGTGATTAAAGTGTATTACTGTTCCACAACTCTGTGCTCACTGCTCCAATTAAAAAAAAAAAAAAAGCGAATTTGCACATTGAAACTGTGCAATATGACAGTCCTCCAGTGATGTTGAAAGAGTTCCAGTGATGCTGAAAGATTTAAGTGGTAGTTATTATTGCCAGACTTTCAGTGCTAATCACATCAGCCTAATGGCCAGTGAAGGGAATACCAAATGAGGGTGAATATGTAATGACTGCAGTGAAATCCGAGGCCACAATAATTGACATGGACATGCGAGGAACATTATATTGCTATCATTTTCAGTGGACGTGTAATAGCAATTTCATGAGAGGCAGACTAATGTCCTGAAAATTACCAGCAATCCTACCATAAGGATTTTGAACAGCAAGTTCAATTATTGTTTAATCCATATATTTTTTTTATTATTATTAATAAAATTTAATTGGTGGCAGTTGGACCTTTCACTCTCAGAGGGGAATGACGTGATGATAAACACACCTTGATGCCACTTGTTGCTTTGAAATATGATGATTCAACATCCTATGGCACATAGCTCACTGTGAATTTTAACAAGGTTGGCACGAGTACCTCCAGCAAAATATCTACCAGTAAACTACTATAATAACAATAAATAAAGGCATAAATAAGTAAAACAATAGGAATGAATTACATAAGCATATTAAATCGATCTCATGTGAAGAATTACCAGGGGACAGAAGGGCTGTTAAAAGAATGGAGTGGGAAGATCTGGAGGGAATGTGTGTGCGCGCCTGTTGGCATCTCAACGTCAGTGCACCAGCAACTTGTTCCATAATCATTCCCTACTGTGACTGCACTGCTGCTGCAGACGCAAGCTGAGAGAGCTAATTAGCACGGCCCTCTGCTCTGTGTCCGTTCCCCCTCATACACCCCACAGCCAAGCTCCCCCCCACACACACACACCCACGTGTGCGGATACAGCACTCAAACTTTCATTAGATGGGGATCAATCATCTGCTCACATTGGGTAATCACAATTTAATTTCATGCATTTCAAATCTTAATTTGTTTATTATTATGCCCCAAACTGTCATTACAGAAAGCCGCTGCTGTGCAGGTTTGTTTTCATCTGCCAAGTAAGAACAGCACTATGCACAGAGAAAGAGACTAAATAAAAACTATCTGATACATTTTACATGCAATGAATGAAAAGTTGGCATCTAAGGTTTGCATGAGTCAGCTTCTGCTAAATTACATAAACAATGTGCTACAATTTTCACCCTGAAAGAGACAGAACATGAGTGAAAAAGGGACAGATGGTGGAAGAAACAGATATATACTGACTACAGAGGGGCTTCAAGAGGTGAAGAGGTGTGGGGTAATTAACCAGTAATTATTTTATCCGACAGAGCTTGCACAGTGAGGTGACACCTAAAACGTAATGATAGAATACAATCTGAGCACAGGGTCAGCAGGTGTAGCCAACAATTCTGCAAAAAGGAAACAATTGTACATAAATTATGGAATCTTTAGTCTCAGTCTTTGATGGCACTCCCTCCATCTGTTCTGTGACTTTCAGATGGATAAGGAGAGAAAAAAAAGTAAAACAAATGTTCTCATGTCGTTTAGTAAAAAATCTGGCTATGCAAAACTAGGAGCCCTATGTCAGAAGAGAGAGAGAGAGAGAGAGAGAGAGAGAGAGAGAGAGAGAGAGAGAGAGAGAGAGAGAGAGAGAGAGAGAGAAAGAGAGAGAGAAAGAGAGAGGGAAAGATTTCTATCAAATTAGTGAAGCAGATATTCATTGGCACGCACTACATCAGTTATGTCAGCTTCTCTGGTAATCTTGTTTGAAATGTAATAATCTAATTTACTTTAAGTTATAATGTTCCACTAATTTTCCAGTCATGGCACTTCCATTTCAATTTTGATACTCCCATGCCTCTTCCCTTTTGTTCTTCTATGCCCCTATGATTATGTCTTGTTGTTGTATTGTTTGTGCACAGGAAGCTTGTATGTGGAAGCATATTTGGCAATAAAGCTCATTCTGATTCTGATTATAGTTACTTTCCCACAGAGCAAAGACACTGGCGAATCAGGGAATTCTCTCAGCAATAATGGATTCCAGAGAAGAAAAAAAAAAGAGACAAACAACAAAAAAACTAAAACAAACTAACTTAATTTTGGATATAGAACAAAAAAAGCCATGGCACCCTCATTGTGCTGGAAGAATTGAAGAAGGTCGACCTAGGGAGGTCAATAGCTTATATAAAGCCGATATGCACATATTGCTGTACATAGTATAATTAAATGATCACAAAAATAGTGTAAATTAAACACTATTTTACACAATATTTACTCTTAATATGAATATTAATAATAGTGAAAAGAAATTTAAATCAGTCAAGCTGACAACTTTCGTTCAGTGGCCAAACTATGAGTTTACTTCAGTCTATGTATCAGCCTATCACTATCATCATCTTAATGGCAGACAGGCTCTGCTTAGCAAAACAGAGACATGATGTGGGATTCATGGCAGCACTGATGAGGCACAAAAAGCATCAGGTGCCCCTCCTCTTACAATGCCAGCAGGGCTTGATGTGTCTCTCCTCTTCTTGGCCACCCATTCCTGTCATAAGCCTGGACTCGGGCCGGCAGTAAGGAAGCCAAGGCGACGATGATTTGAAAATGTAATTTACAACCACTGCCCACACTGTTGTTTGAATAAACATGGTGAGTCACAGGCTTCGAAGACTTCATCTTGCTGAAGCTAGTACATTCCTAATTTAATTGTCCTCTCACTGTAATAATGCAAAGCAGGCTTTTCTGTGCTGATCCTATAATTCGTATTCAGCCAACATTTCAGAAGACTCTTTTTATGAGAATATTGTCAAAGCTAATGTGCGAAATTGGCTTTTTATACATGGAAGTACAATGTCAGTATTTCACGTGTATTATAAAACGTATTATAAAAGAGTAGATAAAAAGGGAGAGTGATAAGAAATATAGAAAGATAGCCTGTCTTGTTAGAATACTTCAATATACCCAATCCACCCATTTCAATATTCGTAGAAGTACGTTGAGGACTTCAACGGAATAAAAATCAGCCTCCGTTGAGACATCTGAAAGATATAATCATCAAGAACAATTAGCTAATAACAGACATGAGAGGCAACAGGGACCAAGAAATCTCAGACCACCTAAAGGACTGTCATCTCTGAATGCTCAATTACACATTTAGCCAAAGGACTTTCACTTTACAGGCATTGATTGTGCATAGATCATCACAGTAGTATTTTTTTATTTATTTTTACTCAAGAAAACTATCAGGAACTTATACTCCAGCACACTGCCACTGAGGGGCATAGTAGAAGAAAGAGAGATATAGACACTTCTGGCGACTGGCGTATATTTTCTAACAATAGAAGACAGCCTAGACTGGAGCTGTAGCCAATAGACTAATCTAAAGGCTCAGAGCCTGCCATGAGGCAAGTTTGCTTAGTAAGAATGACAAGTGAAAATCAGAGAGCCCCGGGCTATACCTCTGGCAGTTTTGGCGTGGGGAGTGAGGTAGCGAAGGGAGTTAATTTGTCCGTGAGCACACCCTCCACGCCAGATCTGTGAGCAAAGCAACCAGTGCTGGGAGAATCTAACAAGATGTAAAATGGCGAAGAGACATTGAACATATATGAGTAAGAATAGTGTATTTCACCTTCTTCTATCATATAAATCTACAAGTTAGCAACCTACAGATTGAGGAACAAATGACTGGCATCGTCTGGCGATATTAAACGCTTTCAGTTTAAAATTACAGAGATATTCCAACTGAATATATCCAATCTGTCTCAAAAAAATGTTTTATAAAAAAGCACTGTAAAGTCTTGTTAGCAAAATGAGCCAAAATATAGGTCCACTCTTTACAACTCTAAGGACATCTCTACTGGGAAGTATCAAGCTTAACATCCCCAAAAGAAGAGAGCAAATACAGAATTAATGAACATTATCTGTAATTGAACACCTTTCATTCTTGAAGCTTTGCAATGGGCTTTGCTGTGCAGTAAGCCTTTCCACACATGGTTGATTTCAATTGAAGTTGCCATAAACTTTGTGTGCATTCCTCTGAGTCTACCTTTCCTGAAAATGGTGTGTCAAATCTTTTCTACAGAAGTTACTTTTTTGAAAAGTATATGACAGAGAGTCAAGAATCCACAACAGAGGGTTACTTTCTGCACTCATATATACTTCTGTAAGATTAACTGAAGCTTAAAAGCGCCAATATGCCTTGTGTGTCTCTGAGAGATGAAAACAGTCTTCTCTGCTGCATAATAAATTAATAAATAAATACAAATGGCAGAGACTCTGTTCAAACATTCACTTGAAATATTCTTAAACATGTGTATACAGTCTAAACAAGACTGAAAATATATATTCAGGATTTGGGGGGAATCAACAATTTATAAGTAATAGTCGACTACTCATCTAAGTATGGACAAACCATTCTCACTTCAGAGGATTCAAATATTTCTGCTTTTACAAGTGCTCAGCACATCAACAGATAGATGGCAAAAGAAGCCTTTGGTGTTAGTTTTGACGCATCCTGCAAGTGCATTGCTTTGAACCAGAAACGTTTGCCATCAAAGACTGAACCGAAATCCATCTGATTTTTAGTATTGTGAAATTATATGGTGTTGTAAAATTTTGTCATTCTGACAAGATATGTTGGTGTCTGATTTGAATGTCTTCTGTTCGCTTTGTGTGAAGAACAGACCAAAATAAAATAAAAAAGAATTCCACAATCACTGTCACCCGACATCCGCCATAATACAGCCCAAACTTGACTCGTTCTAACACATTCAAAAACTGCTGCCTCGAAAAGCTTCACGTCACAGTTGATGTCAGTGATGTCAAAAGTCATTGGCTTTTGAGTGTCTGGTGAACGATTACGAAAAGCTCAAGTTCAGATGTATCTATCAGATGTTACCCGGTGGGTTATTTGTGGGTTATTCCACCAAATATTGATTTCTGAACTCTTCTTCAGTTAAAACATTAGTATTTTGTAGTTTAAAAATTTAGATGAACTTGTCTTCTTTGCATTATTCAAGGTCTGAAAATACTGCATCTTTTTTGTTATTTTGACCAGTGTTTTGGCAAATAAATGCTCTAAATGACAATATTTTTATTTGGAATTTGGGATAAATGTTGTCAGTACTTTATAGAATAAAACAAAAAAATATATATTTTGTTCAAACACATATAAATAGCAAATCCAAAGAAGCTGATTATTTTGCAGTGGTCTCTTCATTTTTTCCAGAGCAGTATACATATGTATGTATACATACACCGATCAGTCATAACACTTAAACCAACTGCCTAATATTGTGTAGGTCCCCATCGTGCCACCAAAACAGCACCAACCCACATCTCAGAATAGTATTCTGAGATGCTATTTTACTCACCACAATCCCAGAAGATCAGCAGTTACAGAAATACTCAAACCAGCCCATCTGGCACCAGCAATCATGCCACAGTCCAAATCACTGTGATCACTTTTTTCCCCACATTCTTATGGTTGATGTGAACATTAACTGAAGCTCCTGATCCATATCTGCATGATTTTATGCACTGCTGCCACACAATTGGCTGATTAGATAATCTCATGGATCATTGTTAGTGCCAGCCGGGCTGGTTTGAGAATTTCTGTAACTTCTGATCTCCTGGGATTTTCAGTCTCTGGAAATTCCTCAGAATGGTGCCAAAAAAAAAAAAAACATCCAGTGAGGAGCAGTTCTGTGGATGGAAATGCCTTGTTGTTGAGATAGAACAACAGATAATTGTCAGACTTGTTTGAACTGAAAAAGTTCAAAACTCAGATAACCGCTCTGCACAATTGTGGTGAGATGAATATAATTTCAGAATGCTATTCTGAGATGCAAGTTGGTGCTGTTTTAGCGGTAGCGGGGGACCTGCACAATATTAGGCAGGTGGTTTAAATTGTGTGGCTGATCGATGTATATACATATACAGTATTTACAGAAAAGGTATTTAAATGTCTAAGAAAGCGAACTCTGTCAGTAAACATTCTGTAAAAAAAAAAAAAAAAACAGTAGCATCACAAAAAATCGTACACTGAATATAACGTTTTTAGGAAGTTGTGTCTGGGTGGAGTGAATTCTGTGTTTAGACCTGCTGGAATCAGTTGAATTGTTATTATTATTATTATTATGATGATGATGATGATGATGATGATGATGATGATGATGATGATGATGATGATGTATATCAATGCCTTAAAGTTGAAAGAGCAGTGCTTGTCTAATGAGGAGTGAGAGAAGCCAACTTTGCAGTCCAGAAACAAATCACAAACTACAAAGCTCACTGGCAGTGGTGAATGTGGTGGGATGTTTCTTTGATAACACCACATATAGACAAGCAGAAGGGCTCAAATGCAGCAATTATTTTTCAAAATTGGCTAAAGCTAGTCTGAATGAACAACCATGTTAACCTGTAAAAAGGAATATGCAAATTAAAGTGTGACAGAACTCCACAGCGAGTGAGACAAAGTGAGTTGCAGATCATGGGTCAGCCCACGACAGGCCCTCACTGATGAGCTTGTTAGCGAGCTGAGGTCTGCAACGTAGGGGGCCATTTACTTGACTGAACTGATTGAAAATGTGGGCATTTCCCTTTGTCCATCAATAACAGTCCAATCAGTACTTGAATGAAAAGCTGTCTGCACTGCAGGCACTTCACTAATATTACATAAATGTGAGCCTGACAAATATGTATGCTAAGCATCAAGATGGCTTGGAAGGAATGAAGAAAGAAAGAAAGAAAGAAAGAAAAGAAAGAAAGAAAGAAAGAAAGAAAGAAAGAAAGGTATTCTAGTGTCCCACCTGGCTTCATAAAGCTAAAGTGTGTAAAGTGTGTAAGCCAAATATTCGTAAATTTGCGAATATTTCAAAAGACTTCCCCACATCCGAAACCAACCACTGTCAAAGTATCTTCTGTATTTGATGAATGACTCACCTCTCAGATGGTATAACAGTACATTCTTATGTATGCATGGTATGGTAATTAGGTATGCATGCGAGTAGTATGAATAGATTCTGGACATACTTTACCCTGGGACAGGGATATTGACCTAAAATATATGATGCAATGCCTATTCACAAGGCTGTTTTGGAATGAGTGTTAATGGTGACACTAGTGAGGCAAAAATGACACACTTCATCAGATAAATTCCACTCTTCAGCTTTAACTAGCTTAACCAGCAAGCCTCACTTGGTCAGCCAACTAGATAAGAAAGACTATTCTGGTTGGCCAGCATTGTTTTTGCTTGTGGACAAAATGGCTATGCCCTTCAACAAGACCCACACCAAACAAACATAAACCAGCTGGGCTTTTCAGTAGGTAGTAACATATCCACACACTATTGATGCTGTCAACATAATGACTAACATAAACCTTCATAAAAAAGCTGCTTTAAGGGCCTACAATGCACAGGCAGAGCACAGCTGATAAGAGCTATAGAGATGTCTACCCTGTTGGCACCTGATGAAAAAGCTTAGTGTGTATTAGTCCGCTACTGTGAGACCCAAGGACAGGCTTTATACAGAGGGCAGAGGAAATACTGCCAGGTGATGAGCTCTGACAGCCACTGGATTCTCCCCCAACTAAGATGCACTATAAAAGTTTATTTTTATATTTTTTACAGTTTAAAAAAAAATAATAACAATTTTATTAAAATTACAAGATTAAATTGTATATTGTCACGTGATTTAAAAAAAATAAATACTAAATTCTGTCTAAACGGAATACATAAAAAATCTGTTTTTTTTTAAAAGCTTTTAAATTAAAATTTTAACAAAACTAACCATAAAAATAAAGTATTCTTTATTGACAAAAGTAGCATAATTTTCTCTAATTGTACAAAAAAAATATTTTGTTATGGTGATGTATCAATGTCAAATACATAAAAATACTGTTAATAATATATTTAAAAATGCATAATTTCAAGAAAATATATGACTAAAGAAAGAAATATTTTGTCATTGTGCATAACTTAACCACTACTTTTCATAAATAAACTGAAAATAAAAACACTAAGGTATTGACGAGAAAGTAAAAAACTATATTTTATCAGATTTTATTGTTAAATAACTGCATTTAATGTTATAAAAACCTGTGTAAAAACATAGAGTTAAATTAAAGTTAAGTTAAAAGTTAATAATTGTGTTTCATTACATTTATATGATATTTAAATCACGCATAAATGACCCCTCAATATATTCCCCTTTCACTATCATTCCAAAATACAACGTATAACACCAATTAAAAAGGATTTGGCCTGAATGAACAAAATTTAATTATTGTGTATTAAAAGAATCAATTAAAATTTTTATGTGATGTACAAAGCAAAGTACAATAAAAATGTTAAAATATTGAGCTGTAACAGACACCTTTATTATCACTTTTAATTATTTATTGAACCAAATGCAAAAAAATAGGTTTGCATGTATTTTAGGTTTACATGCATGTAGCTTCTAATTAGGGATGGGCGGATTGACATTAAAGCGTTGATACTTCCGATACTGATGTGGTATCAAGAATATCGATCCTCACATAAAAATATTGATTCTAAAGTTGTTTTTTTAACTAGTGATCTTATTATTTAGATACAATGAAAATGAATGCATCTTATCAGCTTTGAAGTGGAAAAAAAGAATTATATTAGTGAATTGTTGCATGGCACCGGAACTATTTTTTTCTTCCGCTCACCTTGACATGCACAGAAATGTTAATATACACCAGCTGATACTGTCATAGACAGCGCTCACCCTTTCAATCACAGCGCTCGTTCAGAGAGGGAGCAGTACTTTCCTGAGATTATAACAGAAAAACAGCATCTGGAGTTATTTACACCGAGTAATGACAAACCTAGACATGACATGTATTACAATGGACTTGTGTGACAATTTTTACAGGCTTATTTAAATTCAGGTGTTAAAAATAAATAAAATAAGTGGTATCACCCATCACTACTTCTAATTAGAGGACTTCTCTTTTGGAGAAGGAATCAAAATTTTTCCCGACTTCCATGGGCGGTGCCATAACGGCGAGAGACTTCTTCTCAGATGCTCCACACTTCTGCTTAGTTGTTGTTATCAGCTAGACTAATGTTACTTGTGATGGCAAGCAGCTCTGCAACGGTCTGGATGAAAATACGATTGTTATAATGTGTTATAACAACTACAGGTGGCTTAAAAACTACAGTAAATTGAATGTCACAACAATAAGCTCCCACAAAAGCTGCCAATGCTGAAACATTTAGAGTCAAACCATAAGTAATAAGCAGAGGCTGCATACACGTATTGTAGGAGAACATAACTGATTCAAGTAAAATGAAAACCATTCATTCAAGTTAAATGAACACCATTCAGTTCATACAAGGTGATTGAAGTGCTTGAACTACTCGAATTTGGCTTCAAATTTAAGTCCTGGTAAACCCTTGAAAAGAGGTCACATTTCTTAAAAAGTTGTTGAATTATAAAAAATCTTAAAATGCGTTGCTTAAATCATTTAATAAATGAAATGTATTTATTTTCCGCAAAACATGACGACAGACCACCAAACCACTGCTGAAGCACATAGACGGCACTGTTATGTGGCACCTGTTACTTTTGGCAGTGCTGTTCAGAATGGGCCAATCACAATCAATTGTTACTGGAGGATTTTAATATATATATATATATATATATATATATATATATATATATATATATATAATAGATACTGCTGTGGCTGAATTTAACAATATTAATTATCGCAACTATCAGTTTTAATAAAAAATTACTCTCCATAGAATTTTTTTTTTTATGTTAAACGTTCTGAGATTTGAATGCAGATCAATGGAGGATTCAGTTTTGTGAGTCGTATATCACCCCGCTTGTGTAAAGAAAGCTTTGTGTCTCACAAAATAGGTTATTTCTGACATTTGGATTAATATAAAAATATGTTGACAAAGTCATGTCCCTTAACATTTTTAGTCATGAAAAAAGCTTTCAAATAGCGACCTTCTCTCTCTCTCTCTCTCTCTCTCTCTCTCTATATATATATATTATATTTTTAAATAAAAAAAGTAGTGACAAATATTTTTTAAGGTTAAAGTTCAGAGGCTAGATTTTTTTTCTTTCCAGCACGTTAAAAAGTTAATCCACATTCCACTCCAACAATGACACGCTTCCTGCCTCGTCCTTCACGTGACGCATGACATTACCAATGAGCTTACGTGAACATTTGTAGTTAAAAAGTATATAAGCATTGTTTAGTTTCTAAAATTAATTCATCGTTTGGGTTCAGAAGAACTTTACTGTCGAATATGATGCTCCCTAAATATGCATTTTGGAGTACATTCACTTGCATTGTTTAAAGGAGGAGGCCTGAAAACCTAAAAATCTTAAATTCTGTTTTGATGAAGAAAGCAAATTTTAATTTTGGGTGAACTATTCCTTTAACCTACATTTAGAGAAAAATGTAGTTGACAGTTTATTAATGTAGTTGAATAAATAAAAAAAATTACATGTTTTTTGTGTTTTTGCACTAAATTATGCAGTTCATTTAAACCTGGGCTTTTGCAAAGTAAAATTACATGTTTTTTTGTGTATGTTTTATATATAAATCTTAGATGTACAGTATGTTTTGTAATAACAATAGTAATGATCTGTAATTAAGTTTTTCTTTATCATTCTTTTAAAGATAATTATTCTGTGTATGATTCTATTCTAATAATTGTCACGCCCGGCTTTGCCGTGCTGGGTATGCTCACTCCACCAATTACCGAACAATGTTTGGGCCGTTTCTCTCCCCCCAGTCTGAAGGGGGAGCTGTTTGTTTTCGGTCCATCTGACAGCAGCTGATGGGCGGGACTGTTTAAAAACCTCTCCTGCCAGTTGTTAGGAGGCTCTAGGAGGCTCTAGGCTGTGCATCTCGGCATGGCTATGGCAGCAACACCATCCTACTCCTTTTTTGTTTGTTTGCATTACACATAGTCTACATTTAACTGATTTGCACTACACTTTGGATTAGTTTCCTTTTGTTTCTCATTTACTGACTTTATGTATTTATTGATTTAAATTATGTCATCTTATGGTGTGGTCTCCCCTATGTCATTGCTACTGTGAGCCAGGTAGTCGTGACATAATTCATATATGTTAAAGGATTGCATGTATTATAGGGAGATTTCTTGTAGAATTACAGTAATAGATGTTAATTATGGTGCAGTTAACTATTTTAGTTTTTTTTTACAGTTTATCTATGTTTTAAATCCGACAGTACTTTTGTTTTTCAACAGACATTTTCCGGAACCACTGCAGCCAGAAATTTCTGGCATGTTTTTAAACTTTTTTTTTTGCTTTCCCTCTCAGCCATAGGACCATCCAGCACAAACCATAAAACTGAGAGAACCAGCCACCTAATGTCCATGTCGCATCCAAAGTCCCCACACTTAAACATTTCAATGAAAATGTCATAAGGGCCGAACATAATCATGAAAGCCTGAGGTACAGAGGACACCCATATTAAACCAAGTGGCTGCTGAAAAATGATGCCAAACCTTTACTCAGAGCTAACTGTCTTTAAGCATTTTGTCAATTACTTTTAAGCAACTGGTCTCAAGTTACTATTTAGAGGATGTATGTAGTCAGTTCCCCTTAAGATCCCACAGGTGACCAAGAAGAGCAACCACAGGTGTAGTCACATTAACTATGGACATGTTCCACAAAATCTTAAAGTGTACAAATACTACCTTTATTTTGAACAATACATTCATTACTTTATCATTTGAAAGCTAGCATACTTTTTGAAATGTTTTGCTTTTTAAAAAAAAGTGCTAAATTTCTTAACAATAAATGCCGCTTGGTTAGATATTTATGCAAAGACACAGAGTCCACATACTGTAATCTTTGTGGCCTGTTGTCTAACCATGAAAGCCTAAACCACATGGGTGTGTAAAGTCTAAATGTGGTGAAGAACATAAATATATGTAAGACTTGGGAGCTGAAGGACATTCTCGCATTAAATGTGCATGTGCATGCTGTTTTTGACAATGCAAACTCCATCTTCATTTTTAATCAAGTTACAATTTGCATGCAAGAACACTTTAACAGAAAGCGAGATGTTCATCAGGGGCTAGAATGTTTATAAACACAAACGTGAGGTGGTACTGAGGTGTTTCAGAGATTAACAAAGTTAGAGTCAACAAACATTGATTAAAGATCCCACTATACAACTGTTAAATGAAACACCTTTTTAAATTACTTTCCAGTACAAACTTTAGTTTAGTGACTCAACTGCATTCAATAACAGGTCCATCGGTACCAAGCAGAAAACAACTGAAAAAAAAAACAAAAAAACATTCAGCTGTCCCACAACTGGCTCGAGCTTAAACCCCTGTGGTTGGGACACCTGTGTCCCAGCAGCATCTGGGATGCCTCTGAGTAGTTGACAAGGCCAGAAAAGAGATGCAACTAAGAGTGACGGTGTAGTTCTGGCTACATGGGAACACCAGCAGAGGGGAGGCTGTCTGTCGTAGCAAGACCAAATGGCTTCACCATCCAAATCAGCTTGTGAAAAACAGCCAGATGTCCATCTTACACACACATAACAACAGCAGTCGCAGCTTTCATAAACAATCTGGTAACAGTTCTACTGCTCTCTGTAGGGAGGCTTACTTACAAGCTCTATAAATAACCTGTGAAGAAACTCATAACATTAGAGAAGATGATATTCCCCAGTCTCCTGCCATTCTAACAGAGGTAGAAGTGTAGAATTACTTGTTTCCATAACTGCCACCTCTCACTATATCCAAGACACTTATTGCACCTGATAACCATATCAACTCTGTGACAATTTCAACTAAAAACAAAACAGGCTCCATACACACAAGTTCATACTTTACTACATCCTACTAAATTAGACCACCCCCATACCCTCGACCACACACACACTAAATCCAAAATCCAGCCCAGCAAATACTTGGCCACATAATGTCAGCAAACATGGATATGTAATGTATAAAACAGAGTGGTTCTCTGATTGGCTAAAAAAGGGCAGGCTGAGGCTTTTGCTGTTAAAGGAGGCTAGGGCACCAAAACAGGTGTGATTTCACAGGATCACTAGATTTCAGTGACATCTTTCCGTTCTTAAGGGCGTTTTATGCATGGTAATAAAACAAATAAATAGATAAAAATACAAGCAGTACCTTGCAGAGGAAGCTGACGTTAAAACCGAACGTCTGAGCATTTCGGGAGCCGGCATTCATGTAATTCCCGATCAGCAGCACCAGTTCCAGCAGCATGCAGAAACCCTCACTCTTTTTTACCTCCTCGCAGGCGAATGTCACGTTCATGATGTCTGGCCGGATGTTGTTCACCTGCTCCTCAAATGTCAGTTTGAACAGGATCCCATTCAATCGAGGACGCAGCATCTTCACTGAGCTCATCTGAAATTGACAGAGAATAACTTTCTCAGTTTTCATAACACATCCTCCCTTATCATATCACAGATTAATGCACTATAAAGTACTGCATAGCAGGGATGATCTTGCCAGTCATTCATGATTACTGGATAACATTCTTTGGTTTGTTTTGTATATATTAGGGCTGAGGATTTAACGCGTTAATAATGTGCGATTAATTTTACCAAATATATTATGTGTAAAAAATTTTACGCAATTAATCGCAATACTTTCCTGAGAAATTCCTGAGGAATGCAAGCTTGTAGTGCCACCTTTCAGCTGTGTGAGCGACACACAGTTTATTACAGTGAACAAAACATTAACAACCCTTCAGCGGACACACAACATAAACATGCGTTCTTGCATTCAAAGCAGTTGAAGGAGTGCAAATGTGATCTAAGAGATCTCAAGATGTGTTTAAAGATTGAGTATTAAACTATATTTAACTTGACACCATGACCTAAACATTTTATTTTTAGGACGCAACACACCCGAGACACGACACAAGCATGTCTGACGCATGTCGTATTGTCTTTACCTCACAAATATTTAATTACCAACAAGGTTAAGGAGGTGTCCTTTAAACTGTTCACCGTTTTTACCAAGTCAATCTTTATTTAAGAAACATGCTCCCTGAAATAGATCCACTTTGCTCCTTCTGTAATGCTGTAGATGAATCTGCCCCTCACCTTTTTTGGGAATGTGTCCACGCTGTAGTATTTTTGAAAAAAATGTGTTTGTTTGTACGTACCTCTATTTTAACTAGTTTTTCTTTGCTTTATAAAGACGTTTTATTTGGTTTTCACAGTTTTGATAACTAAAGTTAATATTTTCTGATTAATCTTGTTTATTTTTCTTGCCAAGTTTTTTATACATAAGTGTAAATGTATGTCTATAAAGCCCCTATTTGCACTTTTTTGTAAAGACTTGAAATATTATTGAAAATCTCTTTGAACCTCCAACAACTCCAAAGCATTGAAAACCATTGCAACATGTAATGGATATAATGTCTTGGCATTATTGTAAAATATATCTGTAGTTTCTAAAAAATAAAAAATAAATGTCTGACGCAGGTGTAAATTGACGGGTTCTTAAACAAGCCCTCAAAATAAATCTGAAACTGATTGACAAATTCACTTGTGAAATGGATTTCTGTGAACTGTAAGCCAATGATTGACTTATGATCAATAATATGGTAGTAAACAATACACTGTATTCTAAACAATTGTATTTTTGAAGGGACTTATCAATTATTAACTCTTCTGCCACAAGAATGTAATGCATTTTAATTATCTGAATATTTTTTTTATTATACAGGTCCTTCTCAAAAAATTAGCATATTGTGATAAAGTTCATTATTTTCCATAATGTAATCATAAAAATTAAACTTTCATATATTTTAGATTCATTGCACACCAACTGAAATATTTCAGGTCTTTTATTGTTTTAATACTGATGATTTTGGCATACAGCTCATGAAAACCCAAAATTCCTATCTCAAAAAATTAGCATATTTCATCCGACCAATAAAATAAGTGTTTTTAATACAAAAAAAGTCAACCTTCAAATAATTATGTTCAGTTATGCACTCAATACTTGGTCGGGAATCCTTTTGCAGAAATGACTGCTTCAATGCGCCGTGGCATGGAGGCAATCGGCCTGTGGCACTGCTGAGGTGTTATGGAGGCCCAGGATGCTTCGATAGCGGCCTTAAGCTCATCCAGAGTGTTGGGTCTTGCGTCTCTCAACTTTCTCTTCACAATATCCCACAGATTCTCTATGGGGTTCAGGTCAGGAGAGTTGGCAGGCCAATTGAGCACAGTAATACCATGGTCAGTAAACCATTTACCAGTGGTTTTGGCAATGTGAGCAGGTGCCAGGTCGTGCTGAAAATTAAATCTTCATCTCCATAAAGCTTTTCAGCAGATGGAAGAATGAAGTGCTCCAAAATCTCCTGATAGCTAGCTGCATTGACCCTGCCCTTGATAAAACACAGTGGACCAACACCAGCAGCTGACATGGCACCCCAGACCATCACTGACTGTGGGTACTTGACACTGGACTTCAGGCATTTTGGCATTTCCTTCTCCCCAGTCTTCCTCCAGACTCTGGCACCTTGATTTACGAATGACATGCAAAATTTGCTTTCATCCGAAAAAAGTACTTTGGACCACTGAACAACAGTCCAGTGCTGCTTCTCTGTAGCCCAGGTCAGGCGCTTCTGCTGCTGTTTCTGGTTCAAAAGTGGCTTGACCTGGGGTATGCGGCACCTGTAGCCCATTTCCTGCACACACCTGTGCACGGTGGCTCTGGATGTTTCTACTCCAGACTCAGTCCACTGCTTCCGCAGGTCCCCCAAGGTCTGGAATCGGTCCTTCTCCACAATCTTCCTCAGGGTCCGGTCACCTCTTCTCGTTGTGCAGCGTTTTTTGCCACACTTTTTCCTTCCCACAGATTTCCCACTGAGGTGCCTTGATACAGCACTCTGGGAACAGCCTATTTGTTCAGAAATTTCTTTCTGTGTCTTACGCTCTTGCTTGAGGGTGTGAATGATGACCTTCTGGACAGCAGTCAGGTCGGCAGTCTTACCCATGATTGCGGTTTTGAGTAATGAAACAGGCTGGGAGTTTTTAAAAGCCTCAGGAATCTTTTGCAGGTGTTTAGAGTTAATTAGTTGATTCAGATGATTAGGTTAATAGCTCGTTTAGCCTCTTAAGATCCTTGCCATTTTTGGGGATTTCCGCCTGGATTTGGCCTACCCAAATTAAAAAGCTTCCCATTCCCACATACTTTGGCCTAAATACACAGTTTTGGTGTCATTTTACAGGAAACCCTTTGAAGTTGCATAAAACACTGCTAAAAATTAAAAACAATTTTTGAAAGTGTATAACTCAAGCCCTGTAAACCCTAGCAGCAAGCAGACAGTTTTGGCTGTTTCCACTAGATGTCAGCAAATACCTGAAAAAGGAATTTTGTCTGTATCATGTTTTATTTAATATCTATTTCAATTTATTTGAAGGGAGGAATATTACTTTTTTTGGTGTACTTTCCGAAAGCAGAGGGTCTAAGCTTTACGGCAATATATGCTTTATCCGGATCGGATGTTTACATATTTTCCTGGATTGTTGAATATCATTACTTTGTGGTGTTTCTGCACTCGAGGGATTACTTGGGCACACAACCACAGAAAACTCTGAAAAACGGCTCATTTTGCAGAGAATAACCTAAGGTAAAAGATTATGTAGCATTTGTGGCTAACTGTGCTGTCTAGTGCGAGTAGCGCGGCAAATATTCAATAATTTCACTTGCATGATTGTATACTTCATGATTCATTCGAAGTGTATTAGATATGTGACTATACCTCAATAAAAAGACTTATTGGAACTTCTTACTGGCAATGAGAGCTTTCATTTGATACATGGTTTGTACATGTGCGTCATATTTGAGCGATATGAGACATATGTATTCAAAAACGCACATAATTATGACACGACTTTTGATGGGTGGAACTATGTAATTTATTGTAAATAAGTTACTTAGTGTAAAACAAATGCCAAAGTGATGCATATCTCAAGAAAGTACACATTCTAAGCTTTCAAATGGTACCAGATATGAGCTCATAACTCCTCCGCATACATTTAAAATTGGAAGTACATTATTACTGACGTAATTTTAAATCCCAGAACCGGGATCGTGGATTTTTAAAGACCCTTTTCATGATATGCTAATTTTTTGAGATAGGAATTTTGGGTTTTCATGAGCTGTATGCCAAAATCATCAGTATTAAAACAATAAAAGACCTGAAATATTTCAGTTGGTGTGCAATGAATCTAAAATATATGAAAGTTTAATTTTTATCATTACATTATGGAAAATAATGACCTTTATCACAATATGCTAATTTTTTGAGAAGGACCTGTATATATATATATATATATATATATATATATATATATATATATATATATATATATATATATATATGGTATCATTTTTAATATTTAAAAATAACTATGTATAATTATTGCATCATTATATATTTAATTATTGTTATATGAGGGGCTTTCTCAGAAAATATTTGTATCGGGACACCATGTAATTAATTCGATTCAAAATGTAATCCATTGACAGCCCTAATATATATATATATATATATATATATATATATATATATATATATATATATATATATACACAATGGAGGACAAAAATTTGGAATAATGTACAGATTTTGCTCTTATGGAAAGAAATTGTTACTTTTATTCATGAAGTGGCATTCAACTGATCACAATGTATAGTCAGGACATTAATAATGTGAAAAATTACTATTATAATTAGAAAAATAAATAAATAAATCAGAACATCTTAAACTACTTCAAAGAGTCCTCATCAAACAATCCACCATGTGCAGCAATGACAGTGGTCAGTTTATTGTCAGTATTTTCCAGATACTCAGGTGACATTTCACCGTACGCTTCCTGTAGCACTTGCCATAGATTTGGCCATCTTGTCGGGCACTTCTCACGCACCTTACAGTCTAGCTGATCCCACAAAAGCTCAATGGGGTTAAGATCCATAATACTCTTTTTCAATTATCTGTTGTCCAATGTATGTTTTTCTTTGCCCACTCTAACTTTTTGTTTTTGTTTGTTTGTTTCAAAAGTGGCTTTTTCTTTGCAAATTCTTCATAATTCTTCTCTTTACTGTTGTACATGAGACTGGTGTTGAGCGGGTAGAATTCAATGAAGCTGTCAGCTGACATGTGAGGCATCTGTTTCTAAAAGTAGAGGCTCTGATGTTCTTATCCTCTTGTTTAGTTGTACATCTGAGCCTTCCACATCTCTTTCTGTCCTTGTTAAAGCCAGTTGTCCTTTGTCTTTGAAGACTGTAGTGTACAACTTTGTATGAAATCTTCAGTTTTTTGGCAATTTCAAGCATTGTATAGCCTTCATTTCTGAAAACAATTATTGAATGACGAGTTTCTAGAGAAAGCGGTTTCATTTTTGCCATTTGTGACCTAATATTGACCTTAAGACACAACACTCTATTGCACAATGTAGAAACTCAAAAACAAACACAAAGAAAATGTTAAGCTTAATTTAATGAAATAAATAGCTTTCAACTTTGTAAAGTTGGATATGGATATAGATTGACAAGTATCTATATCCATAGAAAAATGAGTCCTATATTGACATAACCAGAAAGGCTGCGCAGCAAAGTAGAGGTAAATGGTAAATGGTCTGCACTTATATAGCGCCTTTTTAACCTTAATGGTATTCAAAGCGCTTTACACTGTGACTCATTCACCCATTCACACACACATTCACACACCAATGAAGGCAGAGCTGCCATGCAAGGTGCTAGCCTGCCATTGGGGGCAACTTGGGGTTCAGTGTCTTGCCCAAGGGCACTTCGGCATGTGGAGTCGTGTGGGCCGGGATTCAAACCACCAATCCTGCAATTAGTGGCTGACCCGCTTCACCAACTGAGCCACAGCCGCCCACAGGTCACTTCTCCAAAACCGCCATAAAAAAGCCAGACTACAGTTTGAAAGTGCACATGGGGACAAATGAAGTAAGAGAACTGTAACTACAGTAAGGTTGCATTTATTAACATTTGTTAACTACATTGGTTAATATGAACTAACATTGAGCAGCACATTTAGCACATACTGATCTTGGTTAATGCTAATTTCAACATACTGTATACTAACACATATTTAAATTTAAAAGTGGTACACATAAACATTAGTTAAGGCAATATGAATATGAAAAATATTTGTATAAATTAACATTACCTAAGATTAATAAATGCTATACAAGTATACTAGTTCATAAAACCCTATTTATGCATAAACAAATGTTAACGAATGGAAATTTTGTTCATGATGCATTTAGTAATGACATGCAGGTTTATTTTGGTGTCATCTAGAGCCCCAGATGTACGTGCTTCTAAACATCACATATGCAGGAAAACTACGGTTTGATGATTTTACATGTCAATCGTACGTGTGCTCGCAGGTTCTTTATGAGGAAAACAGGAGATCATTTTAGTCAGATCAGAGGTTTAGTCAGAGAGTAATTCTCTTCATGACTCTAGACACTCTCAGCTGTGACTTTTCATTCATTTTCTAATCCACATTTAGAGTTTCAGTTTAGTTTGCGTTTTTTTAAAGCTCACATTTGTATTTTATTTTTGCTCACGAAAATACTTTTTCAATGCTAGTTTTCATTTTATTAATCTTATTAAACGATAATATCCTTGGTTAGAACATTGCAATACATTTCAGTATTGAGTAAACTTTAATTTCCTACAAGAAAATAAAAAAAATAATATATATATATATATATATATATATATATATATATATATATATATATATATATATATATATATATATTTTATTTTATTTTTTTTTAAATCTGACCAGGACAGAGAGAGAACTGGACAGCCTAAAAAAAATCAAAATTAAAAAAATTGTGATGCATTTCCAGATTGTTCTTCACTGTTGGAACCCTCTATATTAATATTCAATATCCTTGATACACATTGTTTAACCAGAATAACTGCAATAATATTATTGGTTCGGAAGTGAGGTGACATTTAAGTAAAAAGACGAATGAGGAGGAGACGAATGAGCGAGGAGACACAAAACAACAACAACAAGGATCCAACAGGAGCTGTATAGAAAAGAGCGACCTCAGACACTCTTGCTCCAGATTTCTGCATAATCCACTGCTCGCAGGCAGCCCAGAGATGCAGTCAGGATGCTCCATTACCACTCACATTTATTAATCTTTATGAGCAAGTAACAGATAAAAAAAACAAAATTTAAAAAACACGGCCCTATGGCCCCAGTACGCCACCCCACCCCACCTACTCCCTGCACCACAAGATTTCATTTCTCTGTATAAGAGGAAATCACAATAAAAGAGGCTGGGTTGGTGACAGCTCTGGAGGGAGAGGAGCTGAGAGTGACTTATTTCCCCAAGGAGCAGCGCAAGGTGCTGTTGATGAGGTGCTGCCTGTATATTACCTGCTTTGAGCTCAGTCAAAGGAGGAGCCTGTCACAGTGTGCTTCATTACGTCCTCCAAAGTCACAGTTAGTGAAAGACATAGCACAGCGTGAGAGGGAGGGGGGCATTCTGTTACTTGCACTGAACTGATTTCTATAAGAATCTGCTGTCAAAGACACCAATGTCAGAGGTGCCATAATATCAGTGAAGGAATGCATATGCATTACAGAAATACATCTGGTAACAAATGTAAGGCAGAGGTCCTATGCAGAATATGAATTATTGGAGTGCTTGAAAGAAAAGTTCACCCAAAACAGAAAAAAAAAAAAACAATGTCATAATTTATTCACCCTTAAGTCATTCTTAACTTCTATGATGACTTTTCTTCTGTGGGACACAAGAGAAGACAGAAAGTGTCAAATGCGCTTAGCCATACAATTGAAGTGAAAGCGGACTGTGATTGCACAATATTTTGTGCAATGACTGTACACATCCCCATACACTTTTATTGTATGGAAAAGAACAGAATAAACACTCCGTTTGTCCGTATGCTTAACTTATCCGTTTGTGTTCCATGGTAGAAAACAAGTCATACATGTTTGTTAAACATAAGGTGAGTAAATAATGACAGACATGTCATTTTTGCATGCATTTTTCTTTTAGTCTAGGTGCGAGTCAGATCAGGCATTGACTCGTGCAATGTGCAGAACTACTGATGTGGAAAGAAGCTTAAATATTTGAGACAAAGTCAAGGCCAACGTTAATGGAATTTGATCAATATAGGAAGAAAGTCTAAAAGCCCTTCCAATTTAGAAACTCAGAGATCTAATCCTGCTCTGTAGTAAAATAAAGCTCTGCCTCATTCTTTATAATTCATCTGAATCATAGCTTCTGTCAGTCACGACCAGGATACCAGATATGACTTGTCATAAAAAATGCCCTTTATATTCTTGGCCTTTTAATTATATATTACTGAGTCTCTTTATAAATTGAATAGTGCTGATCCTGCATGGAGCCTGATGGCAGTCTTCTTTCTCCAGCTCACTTTCTCTCTGTCTTGCTCAATGCTTAATTTCCCGGGACCCCTCCCAATCTGCTTTCAGCCCAAAATCCTTCACACGGAAGTAGAGAGCAATTGGTGCGAACAACAGGAATGAAAAAAAGGTGATTTTAGTAACAGAGAGAGAGAGAGAGAGAGAGAGAGAGAGAGAGAGAGAGAGAGAGGGAGAGAGAGAGAGAGAGAGAGAGAGAGAGAGAGAGAGAGAGAGAAAGATGAGGAAGTGGTAAAGAGAAGTGTGAAGGGTTATGCACTGAAGTGTGACAAAATTAGAGGAGAAATACAGAGTGGAGCCAAAAGGAGAGAGAAGAAAAGTGGAAGAAAAGACTAAGAAAATAAGAATAAGATTGACAGGAAATTGAAATGCCTTTATAGAGTCAGATACCCATTTTCGATACAAATGGTGCTGGAGTTTGTGCCAAAGCCGACGCTAGGCCAGATGATATGCAAATCTCTCTCAGAACCATCCTGTGATTCCACTGACTTGAATGACGAATGTAAATGTAGCCGACTAACATGCAGCACAGCCTTTGTTTATGACTCTTAATACTAATTTTGAGAACATAGTATGGCCACGTACACACTGAAGCAAAATGTGGTTGTCTGTTCACATTTTAGTGCTTAATCCTGTTCTGTACACACAGTTCAGTAAATTACAGGAGTGAAAACTGCATTCTATATCTAAATTAACTTCTGAAATTTTCCTAAATTCCACGCAGTGTGTTCAGAACCGAAGTGAATAACTAGTTGTTAATGATGTGATCAATGGCATGTGTGAGAGGTGTCCGTCTTCTTCTGGTGTAAATCACACAAACAGAGGTACCTGTCTTTATTCATTCATATATTCCAGTCTCACTCTCATCAGCAGTTTCTCACATCAGCCCTGTGGTCTCGTGGCAACCCGCACATTAAAGTCCAGAGAGAGTGCAGGCTGTACAACAACAGCCCCTTAGACGTGCATAAACAAAGCATGGCGATTATTTCAAATGGCAGCTAACTAAACATTGTTAGTTGATAATACAACTCTGGCGGATAATCCCTTGGCTCAAAAACAAAGGACACAAAACGGGTTAAAACCCCTTAACCTCAGATGGGTCTCTACAGGCCCACCTGAATGCCATTTATATTTACTGCATGTTTAAAAGGTGAATTGTTAGGCAAACTTGAAACCAATACATCATTTGGAAATCTAAATCTCATGCATTGATGGCTGAAATCAGTTGCATGATCAAAATGTTATAGCTAATGTATTTCCATAAATGATGTTAAGATTTAAAATTAACCATTTGTATCATACATCCCATATTATAAAATAATTATGGAAACACATCTCCAATCATGCAAGATTCAATAAACGTCATCTGATGGCTTCACTAAACAACCTCGATTAATCTTTTAGTCCAAAAGTGTGCACATTTAGGGAAATGATGATGGAATTTTATATGTAATATTTCTTTAGCCAGAAAAGTAATTAAAATGTAAAAAAATACAAATAATAATAATAATTCTGGAATTATGAGCAACAGTTACATGAAATCTTCTTTACAACCTGAACCTCTTTAAGATGTTGAATCTTCGGGAAACCTGCATTAAAAAAGATAGACTCGGCACAATGAATGAAACAGAAAGCAGGTTACTCAAGAAGTGTTTATAAAATTCTAGTTCTATTTAACTTGACACAGTGTCTAAAAAGACTCTATTTAAATTGACACGGTGCTCTGCGTGAGATGCTAAAAAAAAAGCAGCAGCACAATGGTCAAAGACATCTGTCCAGCGTATGTTTACATTCCTAGTTTAAAACCAGCAGTTAAAGGCACCGGCGTAGAGCAGTGTTTTCCAATCTAGAAGGCCTTTTTCAGTGAAAACGTGCAGAATGGTTCTAGATTGGGAACCGGCTCTGGCACAAGCAACGTGACCATGTTGGTGAAAAATGGGGAAAAAGTCTCAATGGGTAGTGCCAGTGGATCTGGGTACTAAGAACTCAGTACTCACCACAATGCCAAATTGCTCTGACTCACAAAGCTCCTCGTATTCATTCTTCAGCTCAGCAAGATTGCTCAGTTCCTTTTGCTCAGGAAGGTTCTTGATCAGGTTCTGCAAAGAAAACACACACACACACTATTCAATGCCACAGGACAAAACATCCATCCTAAAGACAGTTTGATCATGATCTGTCTTATTCGCCTACAAAGCAGCACTCATCGGTGTAGTGCATGCCAGGGCTCTGCTTTCATCTGATAAGAAATAATTTCAATTAAACTCAATGCTGTTGCTTCTCATTTGGTGAACTTTCACAAGGATGTGAGTGATGGCAAACAGTAGAGCAGCGTATAAATGAGGCCATGGCTTTAGATGCTACTGTGCCTTAAGCTGGTGGTCTGAAATAAACTTGCAATTCACACAGTCTCTCTTAAGTTCACATCTTTCCCCATTACTGTGCACTGCCAATCTGATTGAAGAGCAGAGTGAATAAAACATCCTTTCTTTAAGCGAGCACAGCCTGATTGGCCTTTAAAAATCTACGGATGCTCAATTCAAGGGGAAATATTCATGTTGATCTTGACTCCATCTTTTTTCTTCAGCTTGCTAACTTGTTGGTGGATAGAGTTATTGCTCTACAAGGTAAAATCATCCCTGCACAGCTCTGCTCTTGGAGCTCAGCCGAGGTTCAAAGTTTTTATGGTGCAGAGAAAATGACGTTCCAAGGTGACATAGAGAAATAAATACCCCCACATCATTTACTATGTCACTGAAATGTCCCTGATGTTTATGGCTTTCCTTTTCATTCAGACAGTTTGAGATGGAGGGCTTATTTGAGCCAAGTGAAAGACAAGTTTGCACTAAAAAATTTCCACTTTACAGATGTCAGGAACTCTATTGACTCCTTTTCACCAAAAATAGTTTCATATTGCTCGTCCAACTTTGCAATTATCTCTAAGAGTAAAGGTGTGTTGTAGGTGACGTGGGTGTGTGAAAGAACCTTAACTTTCTTTAAATGCTAATTGTGCTCATGAAGGTCAGTTGAGCAAATGAAAAGGAGCGGGGCAAACTGTTTTTTTTTTTTTCCCAAAGAAGTGATGCCCTTTCCATGGGTAGACTTCTGGAGGCTTCCTCTCTCATTATATCTGCTAATTTGGCTGGCATAAGCAGGCATGCTTGCAGTCACATGGCTGAGAGTAGTCAGACCGGCCCAGGTTACCAGCATATTACCAGGTTTAACTAATGGGATGGCTGGTAGGTCTCATATCTTCAATATATCCACACAAAACTGAAATATTAAGCCCTAATATTCATTTTTTTTCCCTCTCCATTGGTAGAATGTCCTCAACACGGTTAAATGCATTTATGTGGTATCTTTGTGCAATAACTTCAAATGTCCTGCTGACAAAAAGCCTGACGCAATATGGAGCCAATACACTGACACCTTATTCTTGAAAATATGAAGAAAATAGAGCCATTTTTGGTTGAACCTTTGATGAACTTTACCGATAGAAATATTGGATTTTCACGTACAAGGGAATGTTAAGAGATTGAGAGAATGAATATGTGATATTACTACAAACTACACCTTTAAACTCAATTGAGTTTGGTGCTATTCTCTATAGTAGAGAGAGCATTGTAGAAAGACGCTATGTGCTTCTGATGAGATAATCATTAGCTTTGTTTATTTTGCAAATAGAGGAATATGTGGATAAGCAAAGCAGGATTATTAGTTAAAAAAAAAATATATATATATATAGAGCCTAAAATCCCCACTTCCCCCTAGAAAAATCAGTTCAAAGCCAATCTTGTGAAAATAATAATTTAAAACAATGTCAAAAGCCTGTATTGTCTGGACAATAAGATAAAACTGAAGGTTGACTCCATCATATCAGATGTTATATACAATAAATGTGTAGAGAGGCTCTGAGATGTTTCTGGAAAAAAAAAAAAACTGCTATCGAGAAGCAAAGATCAGCTGCGTTAGGGGGAGGGATTACGGTAAAATGGCCTTTCTCACGTTTGAAAGAGTCTGAGAAACATCAGCCTGGTGGTTCGGCTAAGGAGCAAAGCTCCCCTAAACAATATATCATTTATTTTGAAGGAAATGCAACAACACAGCAGTACACCATTCAGTAACAGCAATCATCATTGCTAATGTGCTGCCAAATCTCATTTTTGGAGTTGTATTTCTCCGTTGCCACTTGCCGAGACGAGACAAGCGATTAGGTATTGCTGTTGCCTCATTTCCAAAGCCATCTATAGGACAAACCACCAAATATAGAACAAAGATGGAGGGGACACATTAAAATAAGGGATTAAAGTGAGAGGAAAGTAAGCATTGTTGATAATTACAGGGTTCGTACAGATGTTTCAAAGTAAAATTCATGGACTTTCAAGGACATTTTCTCGGTGGGCCGATGCACTTTGGGGATGATCAGGGGGACTGGCCATCAGGAGAACCAGGCGGGCCGGCCACGAAACGGGCTGAATGGGCTGCGATAAGCTGAAATGAGCCACCGCGTTATACAGAATGGGCCACAAAACGGCGCAGCTATATGCCTAAGGGTGCAGCGATATGCAGAATAGAGACCCCCATCCCAAAACAACTTTTGGGCCGATTTCTCTTCCCACCTTTAACTACAAATTCTCAGTACCAATTCTTGGTTCAAAATTGATGTGTGCTCCCTTAAAATGCACTTCGCTTTCCAACAAAAGTGAATAACTGGATCTGTAAACTGTAGTCCATATGACTCGTGTGCTATGTTCCATGTTTTCTAAAGTCAAACAACAGATTTATGTGAGGAACTGACCGAAACTGCAAATGGGTCACTCTCAAAAAAATTTGACTTTCCAACTTATAAAATTTAAAAATGTTCCATTCAGTTCATGTTTTGCCTAGAAATGCTGAGAATAAACATTTTGTAATATGTTGACATCATTTTTAATCATAAAGGATAACTTGGCTGTTGTCCTTTCTTTTATTATTTAATTTTCGTTCAGGGTTAGGTGCTCTAAGTTAACACTAATGAGGGTTAAATGGGTACAACACCAAACATTTTTTATTTGAAAATATTAGTTAAATTTAGTTAATTTTAACATGCTGGAAAAATCACTATATGCATATTTAAGCAGCCTCTGCATGAAATGCCATGTGGAAATGCCAACAGCAATGCCATGAAATCAAGGGACAAATATTATTTTTAAATTATTTAGATTATTAATAATACATTTATTTGCCTTTTTGCACAATTGTTCAGCCTTGCACTAATGTTTGTCTTAAAAATAATTACACAATAAATACATAAATAACTTTGCATGTCATAGAAGTGGTGTACCAGAAGAAGGGGACAAGGATTTATTCTGGCACTTAACAATTTCAAATATATTTTCTAAAATAAATGGCAAAACAGTCAAGCCATTTCACATCATTAAAGTTTAGGTTATAGAATGATAATTTTATTAAACATTTTCACTGTTTGAAAGCATTTTCATGACTAAAAAAGTCAAGGGGCATGCTTGTCAACATATTTTGATATTAATTAAAATGCTGTCAGAAATAACCGATTTTGTGTGGCACAAAGAAGGCAGTGCTAGACGGCTCTCAAAACTGAATCCTCCATTGATCTGCATTTAATTCTCAGAACGTTTAACATCTCATATATTTTTTTTACTCTGAAGAGTCATTTTTTATTAAAACTGATAGTAGCAAGAATTCATACTTGTTAAATCCGCAACAGCAATATCTATTATATATATATATACCTTTTATTTTTTTTTATCCTACAGTAACACTTGATTGTGATTGGCCCATTCTGAACAGCACTGCCAAAAGTAACAGGTGCCACATAACAGTGCCATCTATGTGCTTCAGCAGTGGTTTAGTGGTCTGATTTCGTGTTTTTCGGAAAATAAATCATTTCATTTATTAAATGATTTAAGCAAAGTTGTGGAGTGGAGGGGGGCGGGGCCGGGTCGGAATATCACGCGCCCGGTCCCCAATCGGCCTGATGAGGCGCGCGAGGGATAAAGGTGGCCGGTGACGATTGTTCGAGAGAGAGAGAGAATTACGGGCATGTCCGCATGTGTGTTTGTTTATGTTGTGTTTTAAGTTTCTTATTAAATTATTATTTATGTTGACAAGCCGGTTCTCGCCTCCTCCTTGCCCATCCTTTAACTGTTTTACATTGGTGCCGAAAGCCGGGAGGGAGGAGGGATGCCCATCGCGGAGTCCTCGACACTGCCATCCACCCTGGGGAGTGCCGCTGCCATCTGCTGGGTGAAGGAGTAGCCCGACAGCCCGGATGCGGGGAACGGCCGTCGTCCGCGGGGCAAGTGGGGACGGGATACCCCGACTGCCTGGAGCGAGGGAGCCGCTGCCGGGGATGGAGGAGTGCCCTGCCGTCCCCAGAGACGCGGAGGGGTCGAGAGAGACTGCCGTACGCTAGGGGAGGAGGGAAGAAACTCTCCGACCGCCAGGAGCGGTAGGGCCGCTGCCAGGGGCGGAGGAGTGTCCCCATTTGCTGCCAGGAAAGCGGAGGCGCGTTCTGCCCGCTGGGGGTCGAAGGTTTCACTCCGGTTCACCCGGGGTTGGAGCGGCTGTCGTCCGCCTGAGTGTGGAGGAGTGTTCGAGGACCACGCGACGGTACATCAGAGAACCGGTGAGTGAGCTTTTTCTCTCTCTCCTCTCTCTCTCCCTTTCGCACCGTGTTGCCCTTTTCCCTCGCCTATTTTGTTGTTGTTTGTCCCCTTCTGTCTCCTCCCAGGGCGAGGAAGGCGGGGATGACCACGAGATACACCCGCCCAGGGATGGGGGGGTGTAAGTCATGCCGGTGGCACCCCGGCCTGAGGTAACGCCGGGAGGAATGTGGAGCGGAGGGGGGCGGGGCCGGGTCGGAATATTGCATGCCCGGTCCCCAATCGGCCTGATGAGGCGAGCGAGGGATAAAGGCGGCCGGTGACGATTGTTCGAGAGAGAGAGAATTACGGGCATGTCCGCATGTGTGTTTGTTTATGTTGTGTTTTAAGTTTCTTATTAAATTATTATTTATGTTGACAAGTCGGTTCTCGCCTCTTCCTTGCCCATCCTTTAACTGTTTTACAAACATATTTTAAGATTTTCTATATTTCTTTTTAAGCACCTGCTATTTTCAAGGGTTTTCCAGGACTTAAATTTGTAAAAGCCAAATTCAAGTACTTCAAGCACTTCAAGCATCTTGTACCAACCTTATTGTTAATACACTCCTCTATGGTTAAATAATTATCAGAGCCCCCATATTGAGTACATGACATGCATGTCATATGGGAAGGTTAGTAAGAGGCAGCTGAACTCTGAATGAGTCAGTCTTCTCTCTCCAGGCCTCCAGACACATCTGGGAGAGGGGTTAGAAGCGCATGGGCCCTAGCACACAGGCTGGTTTGAGTATTTCTATAACTGCTGATCTCCTGGAATTTTCACGCTCAACAGTTTCTAGAATTTACTCCGAATGGCACCAAAACAAAAAAAACATCCAGTGAGCAGCAGTTCTGCAGACGGAAACACCTTGTTGATAAGAGAGGTCAACAGATAATGTCCAGACTGGTTCAAACTGACAAAGTCTATGGTAACTCAGATAACCCCTCTGTACAAGAGAAGAATAGGGTTGGCGTTGTTTTGGCAGCATGAGGGGGACCTACACAACACTATGCAGGTGGTTATAATGTTGTGGCTGATTGGTGTGTGTGTTATATATATATATATATATATATATATATATATATATATATATATATACATATATATATGTATAGAGAACAAAAGAGCAACATGACTTTCTAATCATCAGTGCGAAGTAACTTCAATGGCGAGTGCAGCACGGCATTTAGGTGCAATTACTCCTGCATGGTACGTTTCCATTTATCTGTGAAACAATAAGAGTATGCAGTTGTAATGACTGCCAAGTACTTAAGTGATAAAGGGACTTTAAAGGGACTCTGCCAGTGCTGGAAGAGGATAGGAAAACAGAGAAAGAGAGGGATACAGAGACGGCTCTGGATCAGAACACATTTTCACTGAATGACAGTATTTGTGGGGCTTCCAGCAGGCTACTTTGATCTCTGATGTTGACTTGTTCCAGGCACGCACTCGACCTTTGCCAAGTTACTAATTGTAACAGTGATGTAATGGTGAATTCTACAGTTAGAAGAGGCACTCCAAGTTGTTGTAAAAGGTCCCATTGAATTATTTTACCATGTAAATAGCCAACAGCCTTTAGTTTACTTTACAAACATGAACCATGACAACTTGCTAGTTGGTTGCAGATGTTAATCAGAAGGTCGCTGGTTCGATTCCCACAGCCACCACCATTGTGTCCTTGAGCAAGGCACTTAACTCCAGGGATTGTCCCTGTAATAAGTGCACTGTAAGTCGCTTTGGATAAAAGTGTCTGCCAAATGCATAAATGAAAATGTAAATGTAAAGCTAACAAACTAAAAGACACAAAACTCCAATTTTGATTCCATGGGGTGAGGGGTAGGGTTTAAAAAATTCAAAATAATAATAATCTGAATACCAGCACAATGCACAGAGCATCACAGCGTCTGTTAACCCAATGAGCATGAGCTTGGGAAGTTGAGGGAAAGAGAACAGCCATTACAAAAAGCGCACCATGCTTGGGTAGATGGAAATAAAGTACTCCCACGGACATCTCTCTCCTGCTCAACAGAGCATATGCCCAATGGTAAAGTCAGAAACGAGGGAAGATCAACAAATCTCAAATTACCCTCCCAGGGACAGCACAATCAATAAAAATGTTCTCCCAGCAATAAACTCTTTATTAAACTGAAAGAATTCACAAAAGGAGGGGTGCACGAGGGGGCTGTAACCTTGCCTGTATGTGATGCCAAAAACAGAACTCCTCATCTGAACCAGTTGTGTATGTTGTGGATAAGTGCTGATAGATGTGACTGTCTATTTGCCCTCCTTTTTTTCCTCCTAACTGATCTGTTCTTCATTTTTTGGGACTCTTCACAGCAATCAGCTCTGTCTTTCTCTTGGACAAGCACACTAGTGAAACATTATACAGTCGCCTTCCTGCCGCGCATTCTCAGCAGGTCTCGGCATGGCTTTCGGTTTCAGGGACCTCTGTTCAAATCAATACCACAGAAAACTACGGAACATACTCAAACCAGCACAAAATACTCTTTCATCACAGCCATGTGTTTGTTTCAATAAACATTTACTTCTATTGGTAAATACAATATGATATCACATTTATAACAGCATTTTCATCCTTTGATCTCCTCATGTATCATGCAGAGTAAATGACACAATGTGTTGTCGCTCTGGGAAAGAGCAATAAAAGGCTCAAGATTAGAGTAAATCTGTTCTTCCATGTAATGTAGAGTGCATGATTCAGCTCGACATCAGAGGTGCACATGTTGAATGGCCTATTTGATGAGTTAGTCACCTTATCTCTCTGAAACCTGATACACACGCAGTCCTTATCAAGCTTACAAGGAAAGAGATAAATAATAATAATAATAATAATAATAATAGTTCTAACTAAGCAGGGTAATTATCATGACAGTGTCAATGCAAACAGCTTCTATCCAATTAGTGTGCGATACAGCATAGGTCTACAAAATTAGGTCAT
Organism: Xyrauchen texanus; assembly: GCF_025860055.1. NCBI lineage: Eukaryota > Metazoa > Chordata > Actinopteri > Cypriniformes > Catostomidae > Xyrauchen > Xyrauchen texanus. The sequence continues at coordinate 24,321,547 of NC_068298.1, read as the reverse complement.
AATTTTATCGCAGCTGTGTCTCACAATTTAATAACACAGCACTCCCCTTGCCAGTGTAATCACACACTTCCCAGGAACTTGCACAAAAACAGTTATTTTAAAAACATATGCATTGGCAAGTAGGAATGCAACATTTTTAATAAAACAGGCATGCAAAAGGAAGAACAACCAATCACTACTTAAGGTATGAGGATTTAAAAAGTGGCGTTCTAACAGACAGAAAAACTCATCCAATATATCCAATACCACACATCCAATACCATTCATGGGGTTGATTTTCCTCGATGGGCACAACATATGACACATTAGAGGGTTGTGCAGTTGGCATTAAACTAATCTAGAGAGCGGCACTCTGACAGATCCGAAAGGGATATATATACTCAGTTAAATCAAACTAACACCTCTGACTGTCACAGACACCAGCCACAGTTGGTGACTGACTGGCGACAAACCTGGGATGACAGATTCCAAAATCGCATTAAACTAAATGAGAAATAAAAAAATATATTATATTTGGGGTGACGAGGGATAGAGCTGGCAATGCTGACAGAACTGTCATGACATTAATTTTGTCTTTCTAAAGACATTTTTTTCAGGAGATGAAGAGCATGAGCACCTGTGCAGTTTGTTACCTTTTTTTCCCTCCTGGTATGTGTGGAGGGCGAGGGGAATAAATGAAGATAATAAGGAGAGAGATGAACAAAGGGAAAAGTACATGGTACATCGGACACAGACAAGGTGTGTTTTTGTGAAAGCCTCTGAAATGAGTCCAAAAATAATATAAGAAGCACTAAAACAATTTGTTATTAAATCAAATGAAAAGGTTTAGAATGTAAAGGGTATTTAAAAAAATATACATCAGAAATACCTTTAAAAAAAAAACATACATCAAGGCATCCAACACAGGGTATTAACTCTGAGAGACAAGCATCATGCAGAATTGATGTAGTATCCAACAACAGCAGTCTAGCACTGTGTCCTAACTGGGTGCAAAGCAATAATGTGACAAGAAATAAAAGCTCTCGTCAATGTAAATCTGTGCTTTTGTCCTAACCAGCCAGAACAGCTTCTATCCAATTAGTGTGTGATACAGCATCGGTCAGAACCCTGGACGACAAGCAACGAGTGATGGGACATTTTGTCGATCACTTGGTTTCTAATCCTGGGCATTGCTCTAGATAGCCCTGCTCAAAGTGAAATCTCATTGGTCCAAAATCTCACTGCACATACTGTAACAGTACATTATTACACCTATTGTTGTGTGACATTATGCAGCAGTTTCGCATTCAATTTAGACAGAGACTTTGTTTTTTCACTTGTCAATTGAATAATATTCTTATTTTCTGTATATTTATTTATTTCAATATGTATGTTTTTTTTCTTCTTCTATATGAGGGTGAGCACTTAATTGTATTACACACTGTCTGGCCAAAAATAAATAAAATGCATACTTAATATTTTGTTGGACCGCATTAAGCTGTGATTACGGCGCAAATTCATCGTGGCATTGTTTCGACAAACTTATGCAACGTCACAACATTTATTTCTATCCAGAGTTGCAAGAATTTTGGCCGAGATCTTGTATTGATGACAAAAGAGTCGAACCACTCCATAAATTGTACTCCAGCACATCCCAAAGACTTTCAATGGGGTTATGGTCAGGACTCTTTGGTAGCCAATTCATGTGTGAAAATGATTCGTCATGCTCCCTGAACCACTCCCAGCCAGGCAGTGTACGTTTTGTTTGTCCTTAAATAACAATAATAATAAAATCAACAAAAAAAAAAAACAAAAAAAAAAAAACAAAATATATATATATATATATATATATATATACACACACATTTTATGTGATGCATCTGGATAGGACAGGTGCAGAATTAAGAATAGAATGTGTGTTTCATCCTGGGCTCATCTGTGTGTGGTTTAGTCCTAATTTTTTACTCACTTGATCAGTATGACACATTTTCCAATGTGCTACTAAATTAGCATTTGATGCCGAAGTCAAAACCAAGCTTCAATTAAACTCAAAGGGGTGTGTAGTCTTACTGCTTAATGTAATCTGAAAACCTGATGCATCATCACCCAGTCCTGACACACTCTTCAGAATATGCAAACGACAGGCAACACTACACCAGCCTGCTCCAGTCACCTGTTGTTAGTCTCAGGAACAAAGACTGGCATCGTCGCCATACCCTGCAACCAACCAGCCAGGTAATGAGGGCTCATGAATATGTATGAAGGCAATGCCGAAGTGGCAAGCGATCCAGGTGATTGACAAACAAGATAAACAATAATAACAAGCAAGGGCAAACACTAAACCCCTAACAGGCACAGCCAAGCACAAGCATGCTGAGAAGGCCCGAGCAACGATGAGGGGAGTCACAGCGGGAGGGAGAGCTGACAGGGCATACATCAGGATGGACACCAGGCTTCTCAGAAAATGCTACAAAGATTTCAGTCAAGGACACAACCTTACATCACCCAAATAAACTAGTAATTCAAAGCTAGATATCTAAGGACTTGGTAATGTGATACTGTCATGTCTAACACTGAGGCAGCTTTATAACAAAGGACAGTGGGTTCAAATATTTATTATCATTACACATTATGTATAAATTCTCAATTTTAATAATTTGAATAATTAACTAGGCCCAGAAAAGAATTTAAAGAAACGCACCAGTTGTTACAAATACAAATTATGGTGACATAATAAATTCATTTTGAATTGCTGTGGCATTTTTGTCTGTTTGGTGACTTTTAATAATTTCTGAGTCTGAATGAGATCATTATCGCAGATCACAGTGTAGCACTAATGCTGCATTTTGGCATGATTTAATACTTATTTTCACTACAAAAGACAAGCAAGGCAAAAAAAAAAAAAAGATCTTAATTTATGCAGTCCAGTGTAGGTGTGTGAATAGAAAATCTGCACTTTGAAAAGTATTCCGACCAAAAGGACTCTTAGCACACTTCTAATGGACTGAGTGAAACAGGATCAGGCGCTGTACATTTCCATCTTATCAACTCTGGGATCAAAAACACATGAGGTGCTAAAATGAGAAAAATGGGAGGTAAGGATTTCCACTGAATACTGATTTACACAAGGGTACGTTACATCAGTACATTTCCTTTGCAGAAGTCGAGCGGTCAACAGGGATGAATCCTAAAGAATGACTGGCATAATTCATAACAAGGATTGGGTAGTGTTGAGGCATACTAATGTGGCAAAGAACATCACTATTTTATTTTTTTTCCTTTCACTCAATACATCCATTCTCTCAGGAAATAGCCTCTGATAATAATTAGAGAAACGCACCAGTGGCACTATTCTGCAGTTTAGTCGATAGGATGACACACCATAGCGATAATGTCACTCTGGCTCTGGGGACGACCTGATTGTTAAATACACAGCTGAGACTGTGCAGAGAAATGAAGGCATATACATGTTGCTGGGCTTTAAGCACAGGGCATTAGCCCTACATTCAAACCATTTAGGAGAGGAGAGGGGAGGGGAGAGGAGCTTTTTTGACAGTGATAGGCAGATATAGTCTTGGTGAAGATCAGAACATGAAGCAGTGCAGATTAAGCAGTAATAGGCAGTGTTAGGAGTCCATAGAGGGAAACTCTGGGGTGTCTGCACCCTATGCTGATGGAAGAACAGACAGTCAGAGAGTATTAGAGGAGGCCGGTAGACAAGGCCAAACAACTAGTCTCAGTCTCAGATGACACATCCACAGACTGAGCTACAAAATCATGTTTACAAAGTACAGCGATGACGATGTGTATGAGGAAAAAGTCGCTCGATTTTCCAAAGTTTGCAAGATTTATAAAAATGTGTAGCTGAAAGACATTGAGAGTACTGTTTGAGGAACTTAGTACCAATTAACCTTGATATCCATGAGCATAAATTCTGTTGACAGAATATCCACACATGTTCCACTAATTGATTTGGTTCTTTGCTAATTTCTACATATAAATGAATTAAACTGTGGTTGGACACTTTACGTGTCAATCAGATTGTCTCTCTCTAAATGGATGGTTCTTGGCCAGAATGAGCTCCAGAGTGGTCCAGATATTATACCGATAGTCAAAAATCTGGCAAAACGAGACTTCACATGTGTATCACACACAACTAATATCAAATGTATTATCATATAGCTGCAATGGGAAATAGGTAATAACTTAATGAACAGAAGTGGTACACCAATAACATTTACAATAATTGAGGTATATGTATATATATATATATATATATATATATATATATATATATATATATATATATATATATATATATATATATATACAAATAATTTTCTATAAACAGTCATGAATGTTTAATGATATGCTCAGTTGTAACAAAAAGAACAAATTAATGTTGTGTGTACTATAATACACTTTGTATTCGTATTCAGTGATGAATTTTGGAGACCTTACAGATATGTCAAGTTTGTATTCTTGTTAAAATACTTCTATCAATTATTCCATCCAAAAGTCATATTTTAGCTGTAAACAGTAACTTTCTGAATCCCTTGCATATATCAAAGGGAAGTTCTCAGGTTTACAGATTTAAATATTGGATATTATGTTGTACAGAGCAGGTAAATGTACAATGTCTTGCTACAAAATCTGACAAATACTTCACAATTTCCACATTATGTGACATCTTTTTAATGAGTACATATTAGCATTGCAAAACTGAAACTGTAGCTTGCATTTAATTGCTAAATAGCTTTGCATATGGTGCATGCATTAATTTATTCTTACACTGACACCTTTGAACCTAATGTGAGCAAAAATCTGAATAGTAATTAACAGCATTTTATCAGGCCATGTAGTTTTTAAATAAATTACCCATTTATAGACCCATTTAAGTTCAAAAAGAAGAAAGATTATTCAAAGCCACTGCAGAAGTATCAATGCCCACAGTACTATTTACTCTGAATAGGCCTTTCTCTGAACACATTAGCTGAGCTGATTTGAGGTTAGCCCTGCCGTAATAAGAGTCCATGTGCACAGATGAGACGTGCAGTGGGTCATTTTCAAATGAAAGTTATTAGTGTTCATAACACAGCTCCTTGTTGATTGCGCTATATATAGAGCTCAAAGGTTGAGTTTATCTTGAATATGATGTGGGTAGAAAGGCTTATTACAATGCGAGAGATAAAGTTTTGCTCCAGGCCAGTACAGTGCCAAAGTGCAGCCCTCGTTTGGAGAGCAAATGAGAAAAACATCCATCTATGAGAAGGTAGTGATCGTGCAGTGAGATTGTTTCCTGGTGTGTCTCCCACACATGGATAAAACTCCTCTCCCGAGAAAATCACAGACAAAACCATCATTTATCCTTTGTCATCCACCTCCATTATCAGGCGTAACCTGTTACCTTGCTTATCATAATATCGCATTGCGATTGAAGTGTGGTTTATTAAATCACATCGAGAGCTGTTTGTCTATTGTCCTATCCTGAGCACAATATAATGCCACTGGTGCATTATTTAAGTGAGGGCCAGAGCCTTAGAGAGCTTATTAATTATATCTGCATTGTGTTAGCTTTTGGATTTAGTGTGCTTTTGGCATCAGCAGTAAAAGGGCATTGAACCAAACACCACTATCCCATATTAAAGTCTTCCCAAAGGGCTGTGGAGGGTTCTTCCAGAGATTAAGACACCACTGGAGAACACAAACTTAAGATACTGCTTCACTGGCATTGATAGGGCAATCCCAATATATGTTCCTTTAATTATAGTTTACACTGATAACAAAGACTGAGGACTATCTACAATGCACACACAAGTTTTTCCTTCAGGAATTTGCAACCTGCACTATTATCTCCACATGCTTCAAATGGGCTCTGTTTACACTTGGTACTAAGACCCGTCTCGGGTGATCTGATCACAAGAGATCAGATGATACATATTGCCGTTTATGCCTGGTCGTCCAAATGAATCTTTTCAGATTTTGAATCACAAACATTGTCAGTATGTTATTGCATGACAATTAAGCTCCAAACAGACTATAAAAGTGCAGAACAATTTCTCCCAGATATACTTCAAATGATGACACTCAGAGCAGAATTCTTCATTATTTAAGTGGGGTAACTTTTTTAAATGGGCGTGAGATTTGCATTCTTTTCATCAGTGTCAATGATTGTTGATATCAGGAGCCCTGAAGTTTGCAAAGCATCAACATGTTCATGCTTTTAAAATGTTTGTATAGGACATTTATTTCCTTTTACCCACCAAAGTTTAAAACTCCTGTTTTAGTGTAGTGTTTGATTGCAAGTTAAGTGGGTGATGCTTCACAGTTGCCGGAGATCCATCAAGATGGATTAGTGTTTACACCTAAAATGCATTGTGAACACTTGTATTTTTGCCTACATCTGTATGTGGCCTGTGTGATTCGAAACAACATTTTGAAACACGTTTACATCTATTTTAGTGCTTAATAAACTTAATAAATGAATTAATCTTAATAAACAGGGTCAAGGATACAGCAGGGCACAGCTGCTGAACTGGAGAAAAGGAGGACTGTGCATGTATTTATATGGTGAAAATGAAAATATAAAAGCAAAATGCCAGGTAAAGGGGATTTTCTTGGGGTGAAGTTTTAAGGTTGTGGCCTCATTGGTGGTTTGAACAAAATAGAGCTTTGCTGAACCTGGCTCCTTTGGAGCTGTGAAGTGGCCATTGTGAAAGACGAACACAAGGGGTGCCGACACAATGCCAAAGTATGTACTGAGGACTCTGTTGCATGTGCCCAGTCTTCAGTCGCTTTCTGCGTCTGAGTCACAAATCTACAATAGGGTCTTTATCAGCACGTATGCCTTTTTCGTTGGGGGGGTGGGGCATTTTATTTTTTATTGCAGGCTCTTTGTTGTCAAAGGGATTACTTTTTTGTTTCCCTTGTGTGATGTGAAAATGTGAAATGACATCCACAAAGCAATACAAACAAAAAGAGAGAGAGAGAGAGAGAGAGAGAGAGAGAGAGAGAGAGAGAGAGAGAGAGAGAGAGAGAGGGATGAAGTCAAAAATAAAAATAAAAAGAGAGGTTCTAAGACTGATTCCAGTCAGAAATAAAGACTGAGAGAGGGAGTGACTGAGTGAAGCATCCCATTTTTCTCCATACAATAGTAAGTGTTTGAGTGCTTGGCTGTGCAGGCAAGCGTTAGATGAGAGAATTCACACGTCTGCTGTATGGATGGAACAGGCTGGCAAGCCTGCTGGGATTGACAGATCTGTGCATCACTCACATGAACTGATTGAGATATAGAGTAGTAGTGTATGTGTAGGATGGAGTATTGGACCAATCGGCTCCAACACATCTGTAGGTGACTGTTTAGCAACACTTTTGCCCTGAGATATTATTTGCATTGCACATTGAATTCACAGATATGCAACATTTCCTCTTAACATTCACATCTTTTTCTTGATAATTTTCATAGTTTGACTAGAGTCAGAGTCAGCTGGCATTTTAGTTTGATGCAAAAGAAAACAAGAAATCTGTATATTTATACAATATACACTGTATATTTATAAACATCAGCCACAACATTAAAACCAACTGCCTAATGTGCCTAAAACCAACTGTGAAAACATATTTCACTGTATATATGTAAAAATCTATGTATAATGTGTGTCTAAAATAAAGTGTTCTTCTACTTCTTCTAATATTGTATAGGTCCCGCTCGTGCCACAAAACAGTGCCAACCCGCATCTCAGAATAGCATTCTGAGATGCTATTCTTCTCACCACAATTGTACAGAGTGGTTATCTGACTTACCATAGACTTTGTTCGAACCAGTCTAGCCATTCTCTGATGACCTCTCTCATCAACAAGGCTCACTGGATGTTTTGTTTGTTTTTGGCACCATTCGGAGTAAATTCTAGAGACTGTTGTGCATGAAAATCCCAGGAGATCAGCAGTTACAGAAATAATGAAACCAGCCCATCTGGCACCAACAATCTTGACATAGTCCAGTCCCCATTTTGATGGTTGATGTGAACATTAATTGAAGCTCCTGACCTATATATGTACGAATTTATGCACTGAACTGCTGCCACACGATTGGCTGATTAGATAATCGCATGGATCATTGTTGGTGCCAGATGGGCTGGTTTGAGTTAGTTTGAGACCTGGTCAAGATGGGCCCCCAAGATGATTCGGAGGCCTTCCTGGAGCTCTTTAAGCAGACAGCGGGAGCATGAGGATGGCCGAGCACTAGGGCCGAACAATTAATAAAAAATTGCGATTACGAATACGGCTGCCACGATTATGCATTCGTGAAAACTGACGATTACAGCACTCAATTTATGTCTGGTCCTGTTGCGTCAATGGTTTCTTATTACAACGCGTTTTTGCAGCGGTTCAATCACTAACATGTCCGTTGAGCAATGAAACATCAATGGCCAATCAGAGCCGCTTAGATTAGTCCTCCATCCTATCTGTAATGACAACTGATCCTAATGCGCAAGTTTTAAACCATCTGAATGCTCAGACGCTTTATGTTTTTACTCTGTTCACGCAGCACACAAAAATGAATACTGAAGAAACATCACTTGACACTTGAAAAGAAGCTGTAGAACAAGAGTGAAAAGCACTTTGGAATTATTTTGGATTATTGCATATTAAACCGCTCGCTTTGAACGTAGATGTTAAATATGCTGCAAATGAGCAACACGACAAAACTAAAACGATCCCATTCTAATCAATGCACAGACGTGGTGTAAATAATGTATTTATTATGCTGATTAGACAGCTTTGTTTTTAATTAGAGCATTCGCGAGAGTGCAGAACATTGTGCGGAGCGTCACTGAGCTTGTGTCGAAATGCAGGTCTCAATCAGTTTAAACCTGCAGTGAGGGACAGCAGTCATTGTACTGGGAGAGTTTGTCACGTTGCTCGATTTCTGTGAACAATGCATTAAAAATGTAATAACAATTATGTTTTGTCACGTTAATAAGTAGGCCAATGTGAATTTGATTTGTACAAAATAGCAATTAAGTAATTTAGTTTAACTTTTCTTAGTGTGTTTTGGAGGTGTATAAAACATAAATAATATGGCATGAATAGCATATTTGAGGTATCACCATCCGTGTTATCGTGTCTGTTCTATTAAGACCCATTTGCCACGCAGCTGGTATTGGTAGATTTAATATTTTCAAGAATCGCACAAACTCCGATCAGATATGACTGTTTTTAATTTTTAAAGTGCAACCACTGAGGCCAAAAATGATCTAACGATGATCTTACATGAACAAGATCACCATTGAAGATCTAACAGGATCAATGGTCCCATGTCTCGCCACCAAAGGGCTTACTGAACGCAGTAACATGGTCGATTTAAATTGGCTGTTAATAAGTTTGAATATTGAATATGCCATATTATTTACTGTACGTGGACAAATAATTTAAGCATTAATTTAGCAATAATTTAATTTATTCTATACCATAGATATCAATTCCAAATAATTTGTATTTGCCTTACCTAAACAAACATTATTAAAATATAAAATACAATACAATATAATGTTTAAAAGAAACTGGATCGCAGCTCATATCCACCATTGAAATCTGCTACTCTGAAGAACCACATGGTTGCTTACTTTGTGACATCATGGTAATTTAATATTTTAATCGACATTTATAATTGTGATTACAATATCAAGGGCAATAATCTACAATTATGATTTTTGCTATAATCGTGCGGCCCTACCGAGCACCCAGTGGGAAGTCCGGTTAATCCCACTGTTGTCTGAGAAAGCCCATTTCGCGGCACCACAGTTGCCAGTGGAGAACCTCCTGGTGTATGCTGGCTTGAGGAAAGCCATCCTGCAATGGGTCGTTCAGACACCGAGTGCTTCTGCTCACTGACCACTAGTGAGCACAGCCACCCATTTGCCTTCGCCCAACAGCTCCGGAATGCCTACCAGAGGTGGTTGCTGGCTGAGCAATGCAACGTTAAAGCTGTGATCGATCTGGTAGTACTGGAGCAGTTTACCACACATCTTCTGAGAGGGATGGTAGAGTGGGTCTAGTGCCCCCACCCGGCATCGCTCCAAACTGCCATCCATCTGGCAGAGGACCATATGGTGGCATATTCTGAGCCGGCGAGCCCTGAGATCATTCTTTCTCTCTATCTTGTCTTGCATAGCAGGCCTTGGTGGATTCGGGTCACAGCCAAACCTCCATCTATCAATACCTGGTTAAAGATGAGCTTTTGGAAGCTAGTCACAAGGTGAAGGTAAGGCGTGTGTATGGGGATATCCACGATTATCCTATAGTGACTGTGTCGATTCAATTTCAGGGACAAAAGCATAGTATGGAGGCTGCGGTAAGTTCGCGCCTAACCATCCACTAATTTTGGGCACAAATTGGCTAGCGATTTTTGCTTTATTAAGGGAAATTTGTGCGGATGGGTCCTGTAACAGAACGTCTAGGTTAGGGATTTGTGATGAGTTGGCTGGGTAGGTGGAGCAGGGGCCGTCTATGTCAGATCCGTGTCAGGATGATGTTAGGAGCCCTTAGAGGATTCCCCACGGCAGATTTCCCTGTAGAGCAAACGAAGACGAAACTCTTATGCATGTCTTCGACAAGTGAATGATGGTCACAATCTTCAGCCAGAAATTTCACTTGCATATCCCCAATTTCTATTAAAAATTATTAGTTGTATTGAATGATTCCTAACAAAGGAAGCTACAACCCAGATACCGAAGAACCATCACAAAATGTTATTCAAGACGGCTCATTATAATCTGATGGCTGGTTCCTTACAGCAGGAAAAGACACTGAACCGTCTAATGGCCCGTTTCTTTTGACATTTGCGGGGATGTTCACAGATGGTGTGCAGAATGCCGTAAATGTCAGCTGGTGAGTTCACCAGCCACCCCAAGAGTGCCTTTTTGCACAGTTCCTTTGATCGAGGTCCCCTTCAAAAGAATTGGTATGGACCTTGTCTGGCCATAAGAGCGGACGGCACGTGGGCATCACTTTGTGTTGGTTCTGGTGGACTACACAACCCGATATCCGGAAGCTGTGCATTTGCGCAATATCTCAGCATGTAGTGTTGCAGAGGCACTCATTAGAATTATCTCCCGAGTGGGGATTCCAAAAGAAATCCTCACTGATCAAGGCACTACCTTTTTGTCACATACACTACGCAAGCTATACAAATGATTAGGTATTAAATTAGATTTGGACAAGCGTGCACCACCCACAAACAGACGGCTTGGTCGAACAATTTAATAAAACCCTGAAAAACCCTAAGTTTGTGCGCGAAGATGTGTAGAGTTGGAATAAGTGGCTTGAACCCCTGTTATTCACAGTTCGAGTTCAGTTCCCCCATTTGAATTATTGTCTGGGCACAAGCCTCATGATCTTAGATGTAGTCCTAGTATTACTACACACATCAAGCACTAAATTATTTGCAAAGGGCCCTTTGAGGTCACACAAATGAAAGGATACAGGTGGAGCACGGCACGGTTGAACTTAAAAGCCAATCGTGGCACCCCTATCACTTGCAGAGACCACCTCTCACCATCGCAAATCACAGACATGGCCTGAATTCTCTGACGTGTTCCTGCCCCTTCCTGGTTGTGCGAACCTCACCATATCGAAACAACCCCACGGGTAGTGGTACACAGTCATCCCTAATGATTACCCAAGAACAAAAAAAGTGGTTTGAAAATAGTTAAAGTCCATGCTCGATATGGGGGTAATAGAAGAATCCTAGTGACTGGGCCAGCCTGTTTGTGCTGGTTCCGAAGAGTGATGGCTTGGTAATGCGTGGATTATAGAAAGGTCAATTCGGTGTCTAAATCTTATGCATATCCAATGCCTCATATTGACAAACTGCTCGATTGGTTGGGTGCGGCTCGCTTTTATTCGACACTGGATTTAATGAAGGGCTATTGGCAGAACCCCTTAACACCAATGTCCAATGAGAAAACAGCCTTCTCCAAACCGTATGGCTTACAACAATTTGTGACCCTTCCTTTTGGTTTATTTGGGGCCCCCGGCTACATTTCAATGCCTTATGGACAGAGTCCTTAGACCACACTCTACATACAGTATGTCGGTATACAATAATGATTGGCAGTGGCACATGCAGCATCTGAGGGCGGTTCTGAGGTTGCTACGACAGGCGGGACTCATGGCAAACCCCAAGAAGTGCACAATTGAATGGGTGGAGGTACAGAATCTGGGGTTCCACTTTGGTCATGGGCAGGTGCACCCCCAAATTGATAAGACCGCAGTGGTTGCAGCCTGCCAGAGACCCAAGACCAAAAAGGAGGTGAGACAGTTCCAGCGGCTGGCTAGCTATTATAGGAGGTTTGTGTCTAATTATTCAGACATCACCAGCCTGCTGAGAGATCTTACTAAAAATGGAGCCCCACACCCGGTCGAGTAGTCAGGGCAATCCCAACAGGCTTTTCTGCAGGTGAAAGCTGCGCTTTGTTGTAGACCATTGTTATATGCTTCTGATTTTTCTCTCCCTTTTTGCTGTACAGACCGACGCATCGGACAGGGGGTTGGGAGCTGTGTTTCCCAGGAGGAATGCCTGAGAGGCGAGGTACAGCATCGCTGAGAAGGAGTGTCTGGCCATCAAGTGGGTGGTTCTCACCCTTCAGTACTACTTCCTGGGATGGGATTTCACCCTCTGTTCAGACCATGTCCCACTCCAGTGGCTCCATCGCATGAAGGATACCAACGTGCGGATCACCCGTTGATATAAGACACTTCAGCCTTTTAAGTTTAAGGAGGTCCACAGACCAGTGGCAGATGGCTGTTGCTGACTTTCTCTCCAGAAATGGGGGGCAGGCCAGGTGGCTCCCTGGCCTGATTCGGGTGGTGAGAGTATATGGTGGTGGGGGCATTGTTGAGTGCCAGCTTGTGAATGGAGAGTGAGATCAGGAGATGAAAACAGTGAGAACCATCACCTGGCAATGATTGTCTCTAACAGCTTTTTGTAATTTCAGTGAGAGTGGAGACGGGTTTTAAGCACAAGCCAGATGCCAGTGAGGGGAGAGACGATCTGCAGAGCAGTATGTGTGTGTGTGGAAAAGTCTTCCACTGAAAAGCAGACATTTGTGTGTTAAACATTGAAAAGTGCAAGAATAAAGATTTATGTTGGATTGTTTATCCGACTCCTTCCTTCCTCCGTCCAACATCCCATCAGCCACAGAGCCACTAAAAGCCAATAAAATTACTGGATAAAGGCATAAAACAGACATATGCATTACCTCTCACTCAAGGATGAGGATATCATGCTATGGCTATTTGAGTTCCAGGGATGAAGATGGGGGTAATGAAGATGATAAATGTGAGGGGGCGGATTCGACCGAGTGAGAGAGAGAAAACTGAAACTAAGAATAGAGACAAGGAAGGAGGTGTGCACACTTGGCAGATGAATATCCCCTATAAAGCGGAGCTGAATGTGGGAAAAGGTCATCACTTTAGCTGTCCTGCTACTGTCACCCCAGTTCAGGCTTTCCACACTGAGCCAAAACCACATGGCAATTAAAGGTCATATCTGCTGCCAGTAACAGCCAAGAGGGGCCCAATGTTGACCAGGACATCTAAAAATCCCTTATCTCATCCACCTGTTTCCAGCCTTTCAAAGATGAACAAAGGAAAAAAAAATAGAAGAAAATTAGGTAAGATCCTTCAGTTTGCACTATGTGGACAAACGTTGGAGATGAATTATGGTTTAACTGGATGCGGCCCAAATATCTGCAATGTAAATGGCTAGGGTAAAAGTCTAAATTCCCCCAAGTGGTCTCTAAGACAGACACCAGCCTGTTGATTGTGTAATAGAGTTGACACTTTCATTCCTCCTAATTCACTGTAGTGAAAATACCACCAGACACTTTGAGGGTTAGAGAGGGTGAAGGCTTGTGACAGAAAGGGTGGTCTTATGAGATCAAGTATTTCAAAGACAGCTGAAGTATCTTTAGCTTAGGAAACACATGCCATTTGCAGTTAATGCGTTTAAGAAGAACAAAAACCACTGAGACATTTAGGGCTTGAAGAGCTTCCTGAAAGATCATCAATCTTGCCTGTTAGACAAAGGGCAGTGGGAGGGAAGGTGGGGCGGCAGGACTTTTGCCAAGTCCTGTCCCAAAGCAGCTATTATGAGAGAATGAAAGCGGAGCTTCAAATTGCCTGAGTGAATAAGAGCAGACTTAGTATTGTAAATGAAGTACTGCCTGGCATCAAAGGCGCCACTGTAATGAAGTCTTTCGAACGTACACACAGTCATCTGTAGGCATGAAAAATCTCTGAGCAAACACAAAAGTACGGTAGGTAGTTTCACCAATTAAGTTCAGGTTCCTAATAAGAATCCATAGGAATTTCTGGCTTTTGTAACACAAATGTATTTGTTTAAGGGTAATGCTAGGTATAATATATTTCTTTAAGTCAAAATGTTACACATACTCCTTTAAAACCTGAAGTGTATGATTTCTGTGACACTAGCATCACACCAAATGGACGTTTTCAAAAAGATTTCAGAAAACTGCTCCCATCTTCAACTGGTGCTAACAGATAGTCCAGCCCCAAACCCACCCCATTGGTCGAGGCAATGTTTGCTAGAGCCACAGAGTCATATAGTTACACTTTTAGGTGAAATCAGCATACAAATGGCTTGCTTATAGTTGCATCTTCATATTAAGATGGGATACAAGAAATACATTGAACATCGAAAACATTACAATCAGCACATCAGCTTAAAATTTCCCAAAAAAATCCAAAGATTCCTGGTATCTTAAACTAGGACCTGGACTCTATTTTGACCAGGATGTGTTTGCATTTTACACATTCCCCTGTGAGTGGATAAAGGTTTGAAATGGGAGATCAAGCTGCATTATATGAAAGTGTCTATGCACATAAAACTCACCTGGATTAGCGCTTCACTTAGCCTCTCCTCATCCACCTCCAGCACGATATTCCGTATCTCTTCATAAGGCAGCCGGAATGATCCGAGGAAAATTGCTGTTGGGAGAAAAAAATTAATAAATATAGAGAAGTCATTTTCTGTCCTATTTGTTTAAAGATTTCAACAGAGGCTCACTTACTGTCCCTCAGAAATGACCATGGAAAAAAGTCAATAACTTCTCTGTTTGATCTATTTCAGGGCAATTGGAAAGGAAAGAGAAACACATTTCTCTGGCAACAATAAAAGCTGCTAAACAGCCTCAGATTTGAGGCCCTAATACCAGATAATCATCTTAATCAGCATCTTAAACTTTCACCTGGGATGAAATGCAGATAACCATGGGTGCAATTTCACCTGAATTTGATAACCCAAGCTCTATCACTTCTGAGAAAAGAATAGTCTGTAATTATAGTATACAGTATATACTTTAAAGCACATCAGTGGGGAACCAGACATAATTGTACATTAATTTCTGAAGGAGTCTCAGAATTGAGTTTAAAACTACTTTAAAGGTGCACTCAGTAACTTTTGTCTTTGTGTCATATTGGACTTGCAGTGACACCTAGCGGCTTGGAACCAGCGTAATTTAAAATCAATAGTTTTCAGTTTCAGATGCCATTGTAGAAATTTAGCATTCACAGTCAGCCATGATTATTTTATTCAAAGAGTGAAAGTATTGAATACAGGACGGTTACTGAGATTAAGTGAGTAGTATTCGGCTGGACATAATATCTAAAATGATTCTAAAATGGCAGCCTTTAACATGTCCTTAGATTAAAACACTCCTGTCACATTTTCCTGTAGTGTCTGGAAACAATGTTGAGCTGAACCTGACCTTGTTCTGGGAAATTCGTATGGTACAGAAACATTCAAAATGTTGCTCTTGTTTTGTACCACCTACCAACAGCAATTTTAACACGTTTTAGACTACTGATGGGAATGCATGGCTGAGTGGATAATGAAGATGATGCGTTTGAGTCTGTTCTCTGAAAGGTGTTTTTTATAATCAAATTCCTCCATCCCAGCCAATGAATCAGACTCTTCTGCCTCGCCCCACCATCCAAATCTATTGAGCAGGTGAACCAGGTCCAACTTCTGATGAACAGTGATTTAATAAACTACCATTCCCACTGCCTGATTGACCGAGTCTCTGTGAAACTCTGCTCTATTTTCTGCAATTCATTAGCAGACCATCTGCATGTGACAATATGCAGGTTTCTTCAGTTTTGTGCTTTTATTCAGGAGAGGAAGGAAAAGCAACAAGGCAGCTTTTCAAAGCAGGAGGATCATCTGGCAAAAACAGGACACAATAGCAGAGAAAAATATTTCTATAGCAGATTTGTCGCACCAAAACAGTATACAACAATATAACAGGGTTTAAAACTAGACAAGCATTGAAATGTATGAAATCTGGTCATGCTTTAGGGATATGCTAATTGAGAAGCTATCAGCATGATGATGAGCCAATCATCAAGAGTATCGCATGCCAATAAACAAACAAATGGTTAGTCATCGAATATAGTGAGTTTAACAACCCCCAAAACTTATCATATTTGCTGCAAAAATATGAATTGGACCACAAATGCTTTCGCCTCATCTGTTGATTCATTATCATGCTTTACACATTCACAGCAAGTGCATTTTCCTAACTTTTTCCTCTAACAAGTTTGCCTATGACAGATGCATCCCATAATTAATTTCCATATCATATCCAGCCCTAAGATTTAGTTACTTTTTTTGTGTTTTTCAACATAGCATATACCCTGCAAGTCTGCAAATTTCAAGAATTTTAGCAAAGAGAGCATTTCCAGCATTATCTGTTAAGTTGTTTTGAAACTATGTGTGTTGTGAAATGTGCTATATAAATAAAAACTAATTCCTTACCACCTCCACATAAAAGCATTATTAAAAGCAACTCTTACTCTGTTTGTTTAAATGCAATCCACTATATTTGCAAAAAGAATGTGGAATGCTGACGCAGGGCCAATGTGACTAATCTGGAGCGATTTGGAGTGGAGCTGGACCAGGGATGGAACAGAATGCCAGACTGTTAAACATGCTAATGGAGCACAGAGCTCTTCTGGGTGTCACATTGTTAATAGAGGAGATGACTTCATGAAGCTGTTGGCTGCTTTGCTTTCACTAAAGTAAACTCAGTTCACCTCCTACATTAGCCACTCTCTTGAGATTCACAGCATCTCAACTGGATTATTGTTTCAGCTGTATGCAGAACCCCACCCAGGCCCCTGGTACAAAGTAACAAAACAAACAACTTTTCTATATATACTCGCAACAAAACAGCGTGTGATTATGTGTCTTTGTGCTTGCGTAGGATAACTCATAGGCCCCCAGGATCGATAAACTCAGCATCTCTTTTTAACCAGACAATTTCATGGCCAAAAATTGAAAGAGTGGACATTGTCCAGTCAGCCTACAGAGTGTACTCACAGCATGAGGGGGAGAGAGCAATTGATACCTGGGGTTATGAGTATCTTTCGCTAACTAAGAAAAGAGCAGCACTGTATGTTTTTAAAAGTGCTTTAGGTCATTCCCCAAGTCTTGTCTGTCTGGGCTCCCCCTCCCTCTTACAATAAAGGCAAAATATATCATCCCCAACAGAAATCTGAAGTGGACTCAAATAGATGTATTTTTCACTCTCTTTGTGCTTTCTTATCCCACTTCCCCATTCCTCTTCTCTGTGAAAGATGACAGATTGTTGGCTGAAATTAATGTGTAACAGCACTTCCAATCTTGCTCTGGTATTAGTTACTCTTAAGCCTGAAGTGATGTGCATGTGTGGTGCATCAGAAGCAGGGTAAGGAATCAGCGAAAGTGACATAGAAAGCAAGAGAACATGGATCAGGTTGTGAACATAATGTAGAGAGTGAGTAAATCAGGAAAAGAGAGAAATTTTACAGTATCTCTGCTCATTCTTAATTATCTGTCTATTTGTATAAGAAGAAAAATACGTTGTAAAATATTAGGAACACTATGGTTCTAAAAAAGTAACCAAGTGGTCTTCTGCTGTTGTAGCCCATCTGACTCAAGGTTCGACGTGTTGTGCATTCTGAGATGCTATTCTGCTCACTACAATTGTACAGAGGGGTTATCGTATATGAGTTACCATAGCCTTTATGTGAGCTCAAACCAGTCTGGCCATTCTTTGTCGACCTCTCTCATCAACAAGGCGTTCCCATCTGCAGAACTGCAACTCTCTGGATGTTTTTTTGTTTGTTTTTTTGGCACCATTCTGAGTAAACTCCAGAGACCAATATGCATGAAAATCCCAGGAGATCAGCAGATACTCACACTCACAATACTCACACCACCCTGTCTGGCATCAACAATCATGCCACGGTTGAAATCACTGAGATCACATTTCTTTCCCATTCTGATGGTTGATATGAACATTAACTATACCTCCTGACCTGTATTATGCATTGCACTGCTGCCCAACGACTGGCTGATTAAATAATTGCATGAATAAAAAGGTGTACTGTTCAGGTGTTCCTAATAAAGTACTAAGTGAATGTATGTACACCTGTGACCTCACATCAGCTATATTCTACATTACTCTACACATCACACAGTTACACTGTGTTTACAGCACACTTGAACAACGTGTTAACACTATTTGACTCTCATTTTAATGAACATAACTGGAAGTTTGAAGGTAAGGCTTGTTGTATTTTTTCTTTTTTTTTACATACCGCTGGCATACCACAAAATAAATGGCATAGCAGAATCCCTAAAGCATGACAATTCTACTGTCAGCTATGACACTTTCTCTCTAAGAATGGGACTGGAGCGCATTTAAAGATTCTCTTGTTCATTCTGCAAGTGCTGAATGAGAAGTGTATCTCTATTATTGTGGTATTATATCTCTATTATCTATGCTGAATCAACACTCACCTAAGGTAGTATAAAATGAGTTCTCCATCGGCAGCACTATAGCCAAACTCTGAGCTTTATCTTCCTCTATTAGCACATACAAATTGTATTGATGTATTCAATTGGAATCCAAGTACTCTTCCGGCTTAGATGAAAACAGGCACGGGTCGGTCATATACTCAGGTGGCTGGATATTTTTGTGTTTGACATGAATATTTCATGAAGTGAGATATTGTATATCTAAGGTGTTCTCCTCTTCAAGACAAAGGACCAACATTTCCAAAGAGGAATAAAATTGCATTCTGATGCTGCTTTCATCAATCAGAGTCCAAAGAGTCACAGACACTCTTCAGAACACAATGAATTCATACACACACACACTCTCCCTGAAGATTCAAGAGGGGGAAAAGAGAGTGTGACAGCGGGAGAGAGAGACAGTGTTGCAAAACACCACTAGGGTCTGCAATGCTGATCAATAGTGGCCAATAGGCAAAACAATTTTAATAGATAAATACCATCCATCCATCCATCCATCGTCAACCGCTTATCCTGTGTACAGGGTCGCGGGGGGCTGGAGCCTATCCCAGCTAACATTGGGCGAAAGGCGGGGGACACCCTGGACAGGTCGCCAGTCCATCGCAGGATAGATAAATACATTAAATTAAATTAAATTCAGCCCTACTTGAAGCATTAACAAGTGTTTCATATAATTGAGTATAGGGTTGAACTACTGGGGTATAAAAAAGGAAATTCTAAAGGGCATTGGAATTTGGTTCTGTGGTAGTAATAGCATGGAGAGTAGCAGTGAAACAACACATTTCTGCTAGCAATTTCATGCTAAGCTTTGTTTTTCTTGCTGCTAGGCATCTCCTCCAGAAGAATTGTTTTTTGATGTACTGATATGATGATGGCGTATGTAATGAATATTAAATTATTCATTATTTATTGCACAAATCAATATGTGACATTTTATTCGCTAGCCTAATAGTTTACATTTTGTATTTAAATTTTTTTATAGAAATGGTAATACTTAAATTATAATGTGTAATAAACGGGACGCCCTATATTTTAGGGGACACCCTAAATGTAGGAACAAAGTGAATATGCCCTAAAGTTCATTTAAAAATTGTGAGGTTTTTAAATGTTTTTAAAAGAGAAGACTGAAGGATAAAGGAGCAACTTGCAGACTTGTGATTTCCCCCTTTAAGAATACAGGAGAACAGCAATGGATACTGAACGTTCCCTTGGTTTATCCGTACTTTTTGATTCTGCTTGTTGGTGGAATAAAGCAAAGACAAAATAAATGGCTTGTCCTTTTCTGCTGTTATGTGTTAATGGCACAATTGATATCAGAGGTATCGGGTAGAATCCATTATCAAAAAACAGCATCCACAAATCCTGTAGCAGAAAAGCAAATACTCCCGGATGTTGCTTGACAATACAAGAGGATAAGAGGAATTTCAAATATAACATGATATTTATGAACAAGCAAACAAACAAACAAACAACAAAGAAAAGGAGAAAAGTGTCACTCAATGCCTGACAACATTGTGGCTATAGATTCAACAGACTGAACTCTTTTCTGTATTGAAAAAAAACTTGCTTAGACCTTTTCTAGTGTGGTGCAAGACTAGGCCTTCTTTAAAAAGGTAAAATATGATAAAAAAAAAAAAAGCAGTTCTTTAGAGACAAATGTACTTCTTTGAAAAAAACAAAACAAAAAAAAAAAATCAGATCTGGAGTGAGATCTTTTGGCTGGGTGTTAGGGGACACAGATGCTATGGCATGCCAATAACTTACACAGATTCTGGGCTGTCTTGGCATCCAGAATTCGTAGCTCTTTCGCTTTTTTCTTGAATTGTGTCATCCTGTCATCTGTTTCATCCACTTCCTTTTTCACTGTAAGGCAAAGAAATGTTAACAGAGAGTGAGTATTAATTAACAAAATGCTGAATGCATCTGCTCACTGCAAAACAACTGCACTGCATTTCTGTCTTGTTTTCTAGAAAAACCTGAACACAATTTAAATGCACTGCAGAAGCAGAATAGTCTAAGTCTATTTAGACTTGCTTTCAGAAAAAAAATAATTGAAAAATTGCATTTTGTACTAATAAATTACAAAAAAAATACTACTAATAATAATAGCCATTGAACACAAACACACTTATTTTCAAGATATATCATTTAAAAACAAGTCTAAATATTATATTTGGTATTACTTATCAAGTAACTCTAACCTGTTTTTGTAATGGGGACAAAAAAAAAATGTAAATAAAGATTTATTTTATAATAATATTTATTTATTTTCTTATTTTGTTGCAGTGCTCTAGAGTAACAATCCAACACAATTTTGTGACAACTCATAATAACTCATTCGAGATGGAAAAATCTTGTTCTAAGTATTATCACTTGTCATGAGACCAGGTTGAGAATATAAATAGATTTTTGTTTTAAAATATAGTGAGCAAGTAGTCAGGACCTTAAAAATTCCATACAACATTTAATATACATACATATATATATATATATATATATATATATATATATATATATATATATATATATATATATATATATATATATATATATATAACATCGACACAAACTTTTATGACAAGAATCAGAATAAAAAGTCACAAAACCTAAACAAACATTGTTTAAAAGTAACTGTATTGTTCTATTTTCAATGACACATTGACACATTGGTAACCGATATCCCAAACATGACTCCTGTGCTTTGGACCACACATTTTATTTTGTGATTAAACCAAGACTTTAATGCATGTCAGACTTACATTTTATAGCATGACATATAAAAACATCAGATAGAGAGGAGGATAAATGGAGAGAAAAAGGCAGGAGCAAGCACTAGAGACAGACAAGTTAGGCAAGGTGAGACAGAGGGATAGGGAAACAGACAGAGAGACAGACAGTCAGAGACACCGAGAGATGATTTGCTAAAGGGACCATTGGCGCATGACTGCGGCTTTGCTCAGTATATTGGAGGGAGATTTTGTTGGCTTGCTATTGACAAACACAGGGCTAGCTCTGTCAAGGCTCAGAGCCCCAGAGATAATTGTGTTATTTCTGTAATCCTGAGGAGCAGCAGGCATGGGAACTTGGAACAGCCCCTTGGTATTCCAGGGACTGTCTACCTTTGAGGCCTGCTTGAAGAGAGCCTCTCACCATGTGGTACGATGTGTCAGCGAAATCCTTGGCTGAGCCACTGTCACAGTCAGCTACCAACTAACTAAATTACAGAGCAATCAAGGCCATAGCTCTGGGACCCACCCGAGGAGGAGAGAGAATTTCTGGGTAATACTCAGGTGAAAACTGAGACAGAAGAATCCTTAGTTTGGCAGATTGCTTGTGGGAGTGCGAGCACACCTCAGCGCTAATCATCAGAACTCCGCTATTTATTTAAGCCCAAGACGGAAGTCTCTCAGGAAATCTCAAACAAACAAGCCTCTCCCAAGAAATCTGCATATCTGAAGGAGTTATCAAAGCAGGAGCATCTCCTAAGCAGGTGGATTTGCTGCTGGCTATAGGCCCTTGCTGTTGCGTCAACAACAGCACTTTGGTACAGATGCCTGTCTGGTTTGGGTTGGAAGTGATGGTGACTCAACTAAGTATTCTCAGTTTGATGTTCTAGAAGTTTGTTAAAAAAGCTCAGGTGTGCTCAGACTGAAATTATATCAAGTAATTAATTTGTGAAAGCAACTCAACACAACGACAGGTGACAAACTTACAGATCCAAAAGCTATTAAGTAAATTTCTAATTACATTACTCTCACAAGCTGATCACAGTGCTGTGGTCTAATGCTATGGATTTTGACTCTATCATTTATATAAGCAATTTAAGTATGTCAAAGAAAAAAAATGAAATTTGAATATGCTGAGATAAAAATGCACATTCAATTGCATTACATTTTAGATGTGTGCCAAGCACTGACAATGACTTGTGCGTGAGTTCATGTTTTTGGACATTGTTTCTTGCTGTTTGGATTATTCATTGAACCCTCTTGTCAATTAAAAATCTGGTGATTACCCCCATTACAATTTTAAGTAAAACTTAAAACATGATACAAATTTAGTTTGTCATGCCTTTTGACATCCCTACAGTATTCCGAATGTACAGCAGCTCAATTGATCCATTTCAGAAGCTTGTAGAAGTTTTAATTTGACTTTTATTGCAACCTGTTTCCCCTCTCAGCATGTGTGGTGTCTCTGCTCTCATAGAGTGTGGTGCCTCAAATTTGTCACAATGAAGACTTCATTAGTCCATAATGCTTAGGGGTCAAACGGTCTGCGATCTGGTAGGCCTCATTTAGTGGTAGGCTTGTTTCAACTCAACAATGTGGCTCAGTGTGTCCCACTAAAACAAAGCTTCAATGTGGGAAACTTGAGGACTAGAGAAAATACAATTTGAGGAAAAGGGGCTCCAGGAAAATATACAATTTTATTTAATTTTTTCAGGGGAATGAGTGCAGGTGAGGTAGCAGCTTTTAGCCATTTTGTAGGACTCAATATCCCCTCATCGCCCCCTCAGGCGCATTGTCACACCCTTTTACCAGCTGGCACGCCCACCTGGGTGGCTCACGCTCTCAGCAGGATGCTCTCAACACACCCTGAGGCTCTTCAGCTGTTAGAGATCCAGAGCCCACCAGGCCTGCGCCGCCTCGCTCCAAGCAGTGCTGGATTAATGTGAAACAGAGACAGCTCAGCACGAGTTGTCCCAACACTGATTTCATTTATGGTGGAAAGGGCAATTTGAGTGGCTTTGGTTAGTCCACGTGCTGATTCAAATTTCATTCCACCATATGTACGTATTTCCTCAATATCAAGCAATGCATGCGGAGAGAATCTCCTGCAGGGCTTTGCTGGCTGCTGGCTTGCACTATTTTGTCATGTTACGGGAAGTGTGAACAGGAGGACAGCAAGGCACGCAAAATCATTACTGCATGATTGGCTACAGCTCCACCCTCTATCCATCATTGACGATGGGAAGAAGACTTCTGCCAGAGAAAAATTTGCGTGCAAGGCAAACAAGGCAAAATTCAAAACAGCCAAGTGAGCCAAGCCTCATGATCTACCCACTAAAATATGCTAAAAGGGGACCTATTATGCAAAATTCACTTTTACATGGTGTTTGTACATAAATGTGAGTCAGCAGTGTGAAAAACAGTGTGTCAAAATGAATGGTTTTTGTTTCTGCTCTAAAGTGATGTAACGTTTGAACAGGCCTCGCCCATGACTGGTGACGGTCTCCACCCTCTTCCCCTGAGTGATCTACACACAGTCCGCCATTTTTTTCCACGCTGGAGCAGGTACAGTGAGAAGAAAATATGTCTCAGCTTCATAAGCATCATAAGTGTTCTGTTTTTGGCTGTAAAAGTAAACATTATGTTCACTTTTACAGCCAACAACAGAACACTTATGAGTCTTCATGTAGCCACTGAAGACGCAGTGGACAAGTTTTGTTTTTTAAGAAAATGTGCCCCAAAACATTAAAAAAATGTGCGTTTGTTCGTGCAAGTCATTTTACACCGGACTGATTTGTGAATGAGTGTCAATATAAAGCAGCATTTTCAATTTTTTTTATTCTCAAGCATGGATCAGTAACAACTGTTCATGTTCTAACTAAAGCTGAAGTTACCATTGTCTCTGATTGTATTAATGGAGACCAGAGCTATGTCTTTATTTTTTTACTTACTGTCTGTATAACCGCACCTTTATTATGTACAGTACAGTAAGGTGATTGTCTTATTGAACTGAAATATTTGTATGTTTTCTGTGAACATAAGAGAGCTGTACTAAAATTAGAATGTTTACTTGCAAAGGCCAGCACATCTGCACAACATATCAGTACCACGAGGGATGTTGGAAGCCAGATTGACTCACCACAGCTGTGTAGTGTCAATTAACCATTCAGAAATGTCCTGGTTCATTCTCACAGTTGTGACTTCTGCCGGAGTCTCTCCTTCATTATTGTCCGACTCAGGTTCATATATATGGTTGAACTCCAGTATTTACGCTGTAAGTCATATGGTTCTGATTTGTTGTTGCTATAGTCTATGTAGTATGCTGTAGTGACCGTCATCGGCGAGCCTCTTCTTTTTATATAAATGTTTTTTTTGCAGTTTCTGTGAAACCTGCTTAATAAACATTAGCACGCAATACTATGTACATTTTTAACTAAATATCAATAACTTTTTTTAGCCAATTTTGTCGCCTGTGAAAAATCCACCTGAAGTAATGTGAGGCAGATACTTTTCGTAACCATTGGTCCATATTTAAAATGTCAATCTGCTGCTGTATTCAATTTATTTTGGAGGATTTTAATAATTGGACCAAGACTACTTATTCAAATGGAATTAAATAAATATGTGATCATTTCCTCAATGTGTTTTTTAAGAATGTAAAACAAAGCTGTAGCTTGAATAATGAGAAAAGAATCATAAATTGATCATAAAAGTAATCCTTTCTTCATGTGCTTTCTTCTGGATCTTCCAATGCTGATTGATGACTTTGTGTGATGAACAGATCAAACTGTAAGTCTGCCACAACACTAAAATCCTGACATGCACACATTGAAAGGGATAGTTCACCCAGAAGTAAAAATCTATCTAATCATTTACTTGCCCTCATGCCATCCCAGATATGTATGACATTCTTTCTTCAGCAAAACGAAACACATTGGTTGCACTTTATTTTACAGTGCGTGTACATTCAGTATACAGTACTTACTGTGTATTTACACAAGTACTGAGTAATATTAGGTAACTACAAGTATTTATGGGTTAAGATTAACGTTGGATTTAGCATTAGTGTTAGTACCTAGTAAAAACTTTAGGTGTTGTAATTATATAGTATGTAAATGTAGAAACGTACTGTTAAATAAATTGCTACCAAAAAATCTCAGCTCTGAAGGTCCATACAATGCAAGTGAATGGTGATCAGACCTTTGTTGCTCCAAAAATCACATAAAGGAATCCATATGATTTCAATATTTAAATCCATATCTTCAGAAGTAATATAATAGTTGTGGGTGATAAACACAATATTTAAGTCCTTTTTTTTCTCTAAATCTACAATTTAACTTTCGCATTCAGATGTGAATGTTAAACTAAACATACACCACATGTGACTTTCAGATGTAAAAGTGAAAGTGGAGATGTATGGTTAAAAAAAGTCTTACATTTGCTCTGTTTCTCACCCACACCTATTATATCACTTCTGAAGATATGGATTTAAACACTGGAGTCTTATGGATTGCGACATGCGAGGGAAGCGAGCCGGCACGCTTGTGAAGCTTCGTCAACACAGTTTTGAGACTCTTTTGGCGAATATTCATCTGGCGAATGTCCGCACCTTCACCAACAAAAAAGGAAAAACTCTGTTCGAGTCTGCTCACTCAATAAGGAGGACTTTTCTAAGGACTTTTTCCGCTGCTCTGTTTTTCATGGAAACCTAGCTGAATGAATGAGTTATCGGGGAAAATGAGAGGTGGTGGAACATGAAAGTTGGTGTACAGATATAACTGAATTAAAGAAGATGAGCTGTCCTAATTTAGAAGCGCTCTTCATCAACTGTAAACTTTCTACTCGCTGCAAGAGTTTCCCTCATTTATTCTGGTGAGTGTTTATATGCCACAACAAGCAAGCATGAATGCAGCATTGCAACAGCTGACTGATCACATCACAGACACGGAGCAACAACACCCGGACTCATTTATTATTATTCTGGAATATTTTAATAAAGCTAACCTCACCCGTAAATTGCAAAAGACCTACATCACATGCCACACTAAAGAAAGAAATATACTGGACCACTGCTACACCTCTGTAAAGCATGCATCACTCTGTCCCAAGTGCACCTTTAGAACTCTCTGATCACTGTCTGGTTCATCTTCTCCCGACCTACAAGCATAAACTAAAATCAGCTAAGCCTGTAGTAAGGACTGTAAAGTGATGGACCAATGAAGCATAGCTGGAACTACAAGCCTGCTTTGACTGCACTAATTGGAGTGTTTTTGAGGCTGCAGCTACAGACCTGGACTGTGACATCATTTATCAGTTTCTGTGAGACGGTTTCTCTCTCAGACAGCTTCGTCATGCCATAGAGGATGCTTATAGAAATGGTGAGGAAACATTGTACATCCAGGCCAGGAAGACACTTACTAAGGAAATCAGAGTGGCTAAAAAAAGCTACACTGAAAAGCTGAAAAAACTGTTTTCAGCCAATGATCCTGCACCTGTGTGGAAAGGCCTAAAAAGCATCACCAAGTTCAAGATACCTCCCCCTCACTCTGTGTGGCTGATGAACTGAATGTGTTTTACTGCAGGTTTGAAAAGCCAAGTCTCACACCCCTCCCCCGCTCTGATCTTTACTTCACACACACACCAACACCTCCTGGAACCCCCCTCATCCCCTCTCCTGCTACTCAATCTGCATTTATGATCTGTGAGGAGGATGTATGTCGGTCTTTCGGAAATAAAAGATTAGGAAAGCTTTAGGCCCAGACAGTGTTTCACCTGTCTGTCTGAAAGTCTTCGCTGACTGACTGGCCCCCATCTTCACACAGATCTTCAATAGATCACTGGAGCAGTGTGATGTTCCCTGCTGCTTCAAATGCTCCAATATCATTCCGGTTCCCAAATAAAACCGAAATCACAGGACTTAATGACAACAGACCTGTCGCTCTCACATCGGTCATGAAGTCGCTTGAGAGACTGGATTTGGCCTACCTAAAGGAAATCACTGGACCTCTGCTGAACCCCTTTCAGTTTGCTTACCAAGCAAACATGTCTATGGATGATGCTGCCAATATGGGACTGGATTATATTGTGCAACACCTCGACAGACCAGGGACTTATACAAGGATCCTATTTGTGGCCTCAATACAATCATGCCTGATCTTCTCTCAATTAAACTGATCCATGCCCCTCCCAGTCTGTCAATGGATCACTTTTTGACAGATAGGCAGCAGCTAGTGAGACTGGGAAAAGTCATATCCAAGACCCTCACTATTAGCACAGGTGCTCCTCATGGATGCGTGTACATGAATGACTGTGCTGCAAAAGAACCCACTGTCAAGCTCCTGAAGCTTCAAGATGACATGAGTCATCGGACTCATCTGCAACGGTGACAAGTCTGCATACAGATGAGAGGTTGAACAGCTGGCTGTCTGGTGTGGTCACAACAACCTTGAGCTGAACATGCTCAAAACAGTGGACATGATAGTGGACTTCAGGAAAAATCCCTCCGCATGTGATCCATTAGCAGGGAAACACAAGGCTGAGAGAAATTCAGAGAAAAGGCGGTTGCACAATATCTGTAAAGCATTAGCAGTACAAGATTCCTTCTGCCAACATAACCACATGTGTGTTGAATCCACAGATATTGTTATAGGTAGGGATAGATCTTGGCGGCAACAAGGGCCTAAAGCAAAAGGTGAAATGTAATAGCAATAATAGCACTTACAATGAGAAAAGAAATACAAAAAAGCAACAGAAAAACAATGAAGTTCACACAAGCCCTTTCTGTGATTTTTGGACAGAGAGCAGCCCACGGGAGCTTCTCGATTCCAAAAGTTCTCCAAATTTGGGCATAGAGATTGTTTACTGGACTCGATTCCTTCTGCTGGGAGCCTTCCATGTGATATTTCTCCCCAGGCAGCCAAATCCTTAAGCATTAGTAAGCTAAACACTACCACATGTTCTCTTCCGGAGTGAAATGATTCACCCAAGAACAGTCCCAGAGATGTTAAGCTAGAAATGGTGAGAGGAGGACTGCAAAAAGTCCTCTTAAAACGTGTTCAATGTTCAGGCAAAACAAAAGCAACTTTCCAATGGGAAATTCTTTCTGAGAATGTGCAAACTAACTGGAACGATCTGAGACATCTTCTACCTCTGCAAACTGACCATCAAAACCTTGAACAATGTCAATGTGTTGAAATCACACCGGTGCAGTGTTCACATTAAAACCGACTAACAAAAGTACTACCGCTGGTTGGACAATAGTTGGTATTATTGGGTAATTTTCGTTAAACAATAGCCAACACAATTACGCAAGGAAGATTGATTTAAAACTTTGAGCTATATTTTTTTATTAAAATGTGTGTTGTTCAACTTTTTGAAAGATGGCTTTTAAACAGATGTGAAGGGCAATATCTCTTTGGCAACAAACAAATTTCATCCGTGAATTCTCTCCATCATTGGCTACCAGTCGGGTATTTCATTGTCTGGACAAATACATCACTATTGTGTGTTGTTGCGGGTTTAATGTTGCTGTTTTATTACCTTTCATCCGAAGACCCAGTTTAGCTGCTTTAGAAGAATAATGACTTTGTAATGACCTCTGAAGATTTAACCACTGGAGTCTTATGGATTACTTCTATGTAAAACTGGTAACACCGTACTTATATACTGGCAACGCTTAATTAATATACAGTATATATATATATATATATATATATATATATACAGTATATATATATATATATATATATATATATATATATATATATATATATATATATATCAGAAGACATACAGAAGGAGGGTTTTAGTGTTGGATTAAATTTACTTGTACTAAAAGTAAAATATCAATGTGAATTGTTTTTTAAATCCATACATCAATTTACAAAAACCCCCAAATATGAAACTCACTTTCAAGGTTTGAAAACACAATTTTACCATGACCAATTTCTGTCAGTGACCAGGGCTAAAACAGGGTTTGTCACTTTCGAAAACCTGCAACCAATTAATGGTCTGGATATAAAACCCATCCTTCAACCATTTCAACCAACTAGCCTCTAAAATGCATACTCATTTCGGGACAAACCTTTGTTTCTTTTTTTCCCTTCCTCCTAGTGAACTTGCATTGATCGGATAAGGGTGATCAATAATAGAAAAAAAGCACACAAATTGAATCTGATCAGAGCATAATGAAGATTCTTGGATCAAGACAAGTGCTTAATGTTCAGTCCAAATTTGTGGTGGAATTTGTGGTGGAGTTGAGTCCAATTTGATGATGCGGTTTGGAAATTAGTGACCACGGCTATTCATTAACAGCAATTAATTACAAGTGAAGAAATATGAACTGTTCTTGTTCAAATACTTAGAAGAGCAGAGAGTTTGTGTATGTCAAGAGAGCACATAAATACAAGGAACGCAGTCTAAATGAGTATACAGTAATTCAACCTCACTCTGATGGCTTTCTGATGTAAGGTTTTTAGGAGGCATCAATCCTGTAATGACTTCCCACTTCCATCAGTCTTGACATTCAGATTGCTTGGGAGTCTTAGCTCAAGGAGAATGGAACAGAAAAACAGTTGGGGGAGAGGCTGCACTCCCATCCATGCAAATATAATCGTATCTAACGATAATGGAGAAGGGGGAGGTTAGTTAATTGTGATGGAGCACCAGGTATGTTTTGATTCCCCATAAAGACAACACAATAAGCCTGAAAAAAATGTCAAAGCATATTCAGGGGTCACAAATACATCCTCAATATATATATATATATATATATATATATATATATATATATATACACAACAGATCAATGAAAAAGAACATTTAAAAAAAATGGAAAAACTGAGTACAGTCATAAAAACACATTTGTGCATGGAACTTTCTTACATGACCGAACAAATGATGCTTCCAAGCCTTCATTAGTAATTCAAAAATGTCACTTCAGAAATAGTATCACGGCTTGTGCTGTTTCGAACAAGTTATTGGATAAACAATGATGTATGGATATGTGTGTGTGTGAGAGAGAGAGAGAGAGAGAAGAAGAGAAAGATAAGAGGAAAGAGAGTGTTTGCAGAGATACTGTCAGCTTTCTGAAGGTCAGCTTTCTTAGTGGTAAAATAGCCGTCCAAGCGGGGGTATTCCTCACTATTTTGCAGTAGCTGGTGCGCAAGAGTTATAGAAATGGCAATGTCCTCTGACATTTTAAACAGTATGTATCCAAAGTCGAAACTCTGGAAAGAGCACCTTGAGTATTGTAATCAATCAGTCTGTTGTGTCACTCAGCTCTTATGAACCTTAATGCTGTTAAAGTTGTTTGTTTAAAGCCGTTTAAAGCTATTTCTTAGCTTTAGTAGTGTTGTAGTAAGACGAGCAATCACAGAGCACTGTTATATGTAAACAATGACTAACGGATTCACTTCAAGTCACCGACTGGCTAATATTACACACAAAAATTATCTTTTGCCACCACCTGCTGGCTAACATATATAATGTCAAAAAAAAAAAAAAAAAAGATGTAAAAAGAGACACATAGTCTACATTAGCTCAAAACACATATACACTGCACTTACACTTTAGTTTAGGATGAGGAACACAAGCGGAGTGATAAACACAGTGAAGGGTGTCAGACCATCAGTGCTCATGGAACGTCTCTCGTCCAATCAGATTTAGAAGACCCATTTGTGACCGAGCTTTAACTTCATGGCTGATGTCTTGAGATTTTGCTTCAATATATCCACATCATTTTCTTTCCTCATGATGCCATCTATTTTGTGAAGTGCACCAGTCCCTCCTGCAGCAAAGTACCCACACAACATGATGCTACCTCCCCTATGCTTCACTGTTGGGATGGTATTCTTCGACTTGAAGCCTCACTCTTTTCCCTTCAAACATAACAATGATCATTATGGCCAAACAGTTACATTTTTGTTTCATTAGGACATTTCTCCAAAAAGTAAGATCTTTGTCCCTATATGCACTTGCAAACTGTAGTCTGCCTTTTTATGGTGGTTTTGGAGCAGTGGCTTCTTTTGGGTTATGTCGATATAGGACTTATTTTACTGTGCATATAGATACTTGTCCACCTATTTCCTCCAGTATCTTCACAAGGTCCTTTACTGTTGCACTTTTTCCCAACAAACTACATTCATCTCTAGGAGACAGAATGCGTCTCCTTCCTGAGTGGTATGTTGCTACATCCCATTGTGTTTATACTTGAGTACTATTGTTTGTACAGATGAACGTGGTATCTTCAGACATTTAGAAATTGCTCCCAAGGATGAACCAAACTTGTGGAAGTCCACAATTTGTTTTCTGAGGTCTTGGCTGCTTTCTATTGATTTTACCATGATGTCAAGCAAAGAGGCACTGAGTTTGAAGGTAGGCCTTAAAATGCATCCACCAGTACACCATCAATTCAGTAAACCTCCTATCAGAAGCTAATTTGGCTAATTGTCTAAAGGCTTCACATCATTTTCTGGAATTTTCCAAGCTGATAAAACAAAGTTAACTTAGTTTATGTAAACTTCTGATCTACTGGAATTGTGATATAGTCAATTAAAAGTGAAACAATCTGTCTGTAAAAAATTGTTGGAAAAATTGGTGGAGACCAAGTTGAGAAGAGGCTACAAATGTCTTAGTCTGTCCCTAATAGTTTCATTATGAGCAGGAGAAACAGTCTGGACTGAGAAACTTAACTGCTGGACATGGACAAGAACTCAGGAGGATAGACAAGCCCTGTTCCTCCTCCTCATGTCAGAAATGTTTGTTTAGAGAAACATCTATTTTGTGTTAACTACATTTCATGTAGTCAAAAGCTGTCTAGGATGCAAGAGTTGTGGCAAATGCGAAGTGCAGCAGTATGTGACAAAAAACAATGGATGTCGCAAAGCATCCAATAGATTTTGACCAATGGAAATGAAAAAGCAATGCTGTAATCTCCACTGAATTGTAGTAAAGAGAAAGTCAATGCCCTGAAAAAATTTTTTGTAGGCATTAGCTGCATCTGAAAGTGCATTATTTGAGAGTATGTACTAGATTTGATAAAGAACACACTTCTCTGCCTTTAAAAAGGTATGCTCTTTAGGTATGCATGTGAGTAGAATTAATACATTCCTAGACATAATTAATCTGGCATGATGGACATTGTCCCTAGACCCCAAGAATTAATATTGTAACAAGAACTGCAAAAATTGTTTACTCTGGTTTTGTTAAACAATTACAATTTAATCACAAGGAACAACATTAAGTACTAAGCTGTCTATGCCAAGAATGTATCAAAGAGCCGTCGGAGTGATTTTTATTTTTTGTCATCGTCTCAGCTCCTGTGGGTTATGGTATAGTAAAGTGTCCAGTGGATGCACACCTTAGAATCTCGCCAGATGTAGTGGGTCATCAGGGTATTTATCCTCTACTGTTTAACCCTCTGGGGTCAACGGACGCACCGGCGTGTCCTGCTGGATATTTTCATCATTACAGCAGAAACAACTTAAAATACTCTCATTTTTGGGTGAACAGATAAGTGTAAGACATCATTAGAGACTATAAAGGGTCTACTTTTATTTGTGTACACTCACAATAACAATAAAATCTTGTGCTTTTGTAAAATAAAGAAAATAAAAAGGGTGAGCATTCAGCATTCAGCTCTGTGTTCACGATCATATTTCAGAAACACGTCAAAAAAAAAAGAAACTCCCCGAATACTTATCATACAAACATGAAACATATGTCTAAAGAAAGCTTAAAATGTCTACTTTTAAATAAAACAATTCAAATTTAAAACAAATATTCTCCTGCAATGTAATCTGTATGAAACAAAGCGATGTACAGTTTTTACTAGGCTATCTAATTATCTGTAATGTGATCCCACCCACCAGCAGAGTGCGCCATTCATACGCTAATGTGCTGAGACGGTCAATGCAAATGTACACGCCCCCGACAGTGTTCAGAGGTTTGATGTAAACACAACACAACTCAACATTTCTGCATGTTTGTAACGATACACAGGCGACTGTGAGGTTTGATTTAAACACATTTCATTCATTTTTCTGTGCGTTTGCAACGATACACAGATGAGAAAGCTCCAGGATAGTATGGAAGATTTAAAATTTTCCTCAGAAGAAGAGCGGGACTCCAATGAACGTTTAAAGCAGGTATTTAAATTGTATGCTGTATAATATAAATATGATATGTAATTATGATATAAAATTATATGAATGTTTAGATTATATTTTAAATAGCATTTATGCTGCCTCATTATCATCAACAAAGCTTGTGCAAATATGTGTTCAGGTGTAAATGAGTAAAATGCACTTTAAATATGCCCATATTAGAAAATCTACATATTATAATGATTTCTGAAGGATCATGTGACACTGAAGACTGCAGTAATGATGCTGAAAATTCAGCTTTTGATCACAAATTGCATTTGACAATATATTCAAATAGAAAACTGTTCTTTTAAATTGTAAAAAGAGTTCAGAATATCAATGTTGTTTCTGTATTTTGGATCAAATAAATCCAGTCTTGGTGAGCAGAAGAGACTTCTTTTAACGGTAGTGTAGGTCTAAAATTAAGTAAAGTCTTTATGTAAAGAAAATATATTGTCAGATTACTTATTTTAACTTAAAACTTGATTTGGATCATTAAGTCTCCTCACATTCATTCTCTATCCCTCATTGACAGGCCCAGGGGAGGGGTCTTTTGTCTCTCATGTGTGAATTACAATGAATATTCATGATCATTCACGCCTCCTCACATATTACCTTTCAACACTAAAATTGTCTTACAAAAGTTAAATTACTATATTGTTTTGTATGAATGAGTGATCAGGATGGTTTTCACATCATTCTGTAGCAAAAAATCTAAGCTACAAGATCCAGTTCTCAAAAGTATTGTGGACAAATGTTTAGTATGTGTTATATGACTTTATTTCAGTGACTTAAAATTTTTGTTTATTCAAAAACCATGCATAAACGTTATTTTCTCAAAAATACAAACCTGTACATACATGTTTGTTCTCACATATTATTGTAGCCCAGTTTGTGCTGAATACAGTGTTATCAGACTTTAGCCATTAATGTGTTTTTAAGCAACTGAAAAAAAGCACAAATGTCAAGGCATGTCAAAACTTCTCCAGGGCCCAAAATACCCTCAGACCCCAGAGGGTTAATGAAAACTGAGGTTTTGAACATGATATTCCATTGAAATAGTGCTTGTGGCATTGTAAATAGAAGGGCAGAATGCATTTTCTAGCATAGAGTCAAATTGAGACACGCTCATGGCTTCTTTCATTGGGTAGGAGCTCACTTATCATGCACTTTCATACAGTAATCTGGTAGAGCAGCACTAACAGCTCTCTTCTTTAGAATTGCTCTGCTGCATGTGAAGCTGATAATAGGTTATCTCTCATATTAAATTCACACAATCACATGTGTGTGAAAGGAAAAGAGCCTGCTATGAAAGACGATGGAATGTACTGACATTCTGCTTTATCATAAGGTCATTTGTGAGAATGCATATCACTTGGATTTAATAGAGAGGAGATGCCCCTGTAAGGTAAAAAAAAAAAAAAAAAAAATAAAAATAATGAGCAAGGGAAATGCACTATGTCTTACAGACACGGTAGATGGTATCAGTGGTGTGAACATGAATGGGTTACTTTCCTAAGCTGTGGTATTACAGTACCAAAGCCAAACTGTCTCTTTAATTTCTGGGTAGGCAGCTCAGGAGTGCAAAGAGTGTGGGAAGAGTCATTCCTCAGGCCAGTTAACTGGCCTCAGAGAGCTTTACAGCCATGACCTCTGGATTCAAGCCCTCAGCCAATGCACTTTAAAAGAGAAGTTGTTTTAAGGGCTTCTTTACCCTACTACATTTATACCACCAAACTGTCTTGCCTTTGCAAAGAGAAAGAGAACATCCAAGTAGATGCCCACAAATTATTTGTTCCTGGTGTCTAGAAAGGATCCAAACCATCATGCAACCTCAACCGAATGATTTGGAATGCCATATAGGCAGCAACCCAGTATACCTAACAAATGCACACATAGACTCAACTTACAATTGAGTTCAATAGTTAGATTTTAGCATGTTGCTAAGCTAAAGGGGCATTCATTGAGAACAAGTTTTTGTATCTGTCCATGCTCTTTTCCAATTGTTTTCCAATGTAAATGTGCAATAGACAGACATATTTGACCTTTGTGGAGTGTCTGGCTGTTTTTTGAATGCTGTGTCAATAAAACCAGGAATCCATAGAATGTTTTCATTCTTCTCTCCATGTCTCATCCTGATGACTATTTCACAGCAAGCTCACATCCAATATAAACAGATGACATGAACATGCCAAAGCAGACACAGCCTGAGTAATGGGGGGATTAGACACAAACAGAAATTGAGAGATTAGTAATGGGTCACGATTAGTGATGTCGAACTTTTCATATAGATGTTTTCTTTTTTTATGTTTTAGTTTTGTTAACTTTAGGGATGATGTTATAATGAGAATACTGACAGTGTTTTGTTTTAGATGTTAGAGAGTTTGCACAGTAAACCATCCCAGAAAGGTTGATCCTCTTTAAATCACCACCACTACAATTCCTGTAGCAATACAAATTCAAATGGACGACTTTGGCCATTTGTCTTGCAACGTTTGTGAGCGTCCCACCACAAGTATTTTGTTTTCTTAGGATTCTGTGGAAAGTTAAAATAGTTAAACTTTTAAAAGAAAAACTTCTCAAGACCCTCAAGTTCCATTATCTTGATGTTAAATGCCCCCATAACCAGCCTAATTATACAGGTCCTCTAGTCTGCCATGCAGCAGAAAATATGTAGTGTTGCATATCACTAGGAGAGTTACAAAAACACACACATTCTTATTTTATGAAAATCTCAGAAATGAATTGTATCCAAATACACCCTCTATACTCATTTCCCCTAACTGAATTTAAAAAAATAAAAACAGGTTGATTATGACTGTGTGTGCTCATCTGTCTCATTATAAGAAGCAGATCAAAAAGCTGGGACAGTTGTGAGGTGATCTGCAGAGGGGAAGTGGAAGATGAGGGCAGGAGAAACAGAACCCACAATGAAAACATTTTCATGTGAGGGAGAACTAGGGATTGCAGCCCCTGGAATGCAGCAGAGCAGCTTGTTGTTTTTGAAAGCCTTCTATTGGCTTGGCCATGCTCTGCATGGGATGACCCTGATCCATGGGACCTTTCATCATAAACCCACTAACTTGCACAACTTTCCCATTGGTTCAATGATAACCATTTCCTGCCATGCTGATTATGGAGAAAGCTGAAATAATAATACAAAAATACAAAAATCACATATAGGAAACATAAAATAATCCATATGACTCCAGTGTTTAAATCCATATCTTCAGAAGAGATATACTAGGTGTGGGTGAGAAACAGAACTAAAAAGAAGTGATTACTGGGCTGACAGGACTGTAAACTATAAACTGTGACCTGCTTTGCTTTGGAATTAGTCCGTCCATGCACGCCTCATCCAAATTGTGTGCTCTGCCACTACCCATGCAGGCTGGATTACACGACATTTACAGGACCTGCAGAAACCCGCTGTCTGGATTACTCAGGAATTGGATTGTGTATTAACTATGCCAGTAAATGTAGTTATGAGGCTTTACACTCATAACTTCCTGCTCTTGTTTGCTTTATAAAACAGAAGCTAGAGATAACGGCACAACATTCCTGGGTGTTTTTACAGTAGTCATGAAAGATCAAAACTCTCAGGATAAGACGACAGTGGTTTAATCAAACCTTTACTGCTTTCTTTATGAAAGCAAATAGATTTTTGCATATTCTGAAGATATTTGTGAAAGATGGTTCTCTGTGTTAAGGGTGATCACAAGGGTGTTACTACAGAGATACTACGGTTTATGACAGGCTTTTAGCACATTACCAGGCAGGGTGTTTTAGTGGTTTGCTTACTCTATCATATCCCCATACCAAGATAAGTTTGCTAAGAAAAAAATTACAGCAGACCTCACCTTCACAAGCCATACAAATTGAGACATTCCCATCATGGCAAATACATTATCCTAATTACGACTAATTATACACAGAAGTTTAAAACGTATGGTTATAGGTTTGTTCAAATAACAAACACTAAGTATTAACAATTATAATTGTGATGAAGGGTTTTTTTTTTTTTTGTAAAACTGAAATTTCTCTAAACTCTATTGAATAAAAGCACAAAAATGCTTTTGAAGTGAATGGTAGTGGTGGCTTTGTAGATCCAAGAGTGGAGTGCATTTAGAGGTAAACAAATCTATAAACAACATCAAATTAAAGCCGGACCTTTACGAGCAAGCCTTTGGGCCAGTCGGTTTCTGCAGAGGAAATGTAGCTATTGACTCCGCTCAGGAAACAATTAAACCTAAACAGATATATTTTTGAGATCTCCTCCAGCATTCCGGTAGAGAAAGGGAGAAGAAGTGCAATTTGAAGGCCTGTAATATGATCATGGAATCATACGGAATTCTTTGAAGGCAGTCAGGATCAATAGAGAATAAGAGAGGTCATGGTTAGGCCG
Source organism: Xyrauchen texanus (assembly GCF_025860055.1). Classification (NCBI taxonomy): domain Eukaryota; kingdom Metazoa; phylum Chordata; class Actinopteri; order Cypriniformes; family Catostomidae; genus Xyrauchen; species Xyrauchen texanus. The sequence goes on along the minus strand of NC_068298.1, from coordinate 24,283,411 downwards.
TGGCGCTCTAAGTCGTGGCTCTGTGATCTAACCAAATCTTTGCTCTCCATCAAAGCCAGACTAAATTAAACTTGAATTGCAGAATTTAAAACCCTGGACTGCAAAGACACCATTTATAAGAGATAACCACACATTGACAAATGTGTGGTTATCTCTTATTCAGGTCTCTTTTCCATTGGCCCCACACAATGACATCTCGTTCTAAGGTTACGTTGATATCAAATGGTTTTTAACTTGTATGTGATATTCAGCACTATCATATATATTTACATCTTAACTTGTTTCCGATAAGTAAGAGTCTTATTAAGGCTAGAAAAATCATTCTGTTCTCTGGCTTGGAGTAGACCAAAAGCCCAAGTCCTATGTGGTTTTTGAAGCATCACAGGGCTAAAGTAAGGCTGGCAGTGAGTTATGGTATGTATTCAAACACACAGAGAGACAGGTCAGCTTTGCAGCAAGTTTGTGATCCTCTCTGACTCTTTGCTCATTCTTGTCTGGATCTGTCTCACCTTAGCAGCACACAGATCTACAGTGTTCCCGGTTTTCTTTCATTATACACAATTCATGTCATTCATGGAGTGAGCTTTCAGGACGATGGAAGAGAAATCAACAGACATCGACTTGAGAGAGTAATGCACCCTAGACTAACATGCACTCTGCCATGGATTACAGCAATATGTGCAAAATGTTAAAAATATATATATATATAATAAAAAAAAAGTTGCACATGACTACCAAACACAGAATGCTCACTGAAAATAACCAAAATTTTAATCCAGTGTGATATGTATTCTGATGGCTATCGAGGTACGTTCACACAGCAATAAACAGAAATATACAAAAGCAGGGTGAGAGAGGGAGAAAGAGAGAAAGACAAACTCAAAAGGACTGAAAAAAGAGAGTGGGAGGGAGTGAGAGAGAACAAGAGAGAAAAAGAGAGAGCAAGAGAGACTGAAAGATTGAAAGAGGCAAATTCAAAAGAAAGTGTAAAGCCTCATTTCAAACTGAGGTTTGAAAACAAAGTACTTAATGTAGTTTAATGTAGCCTCGTATCAAACAAATCCCTCAACATAAAAAGACAGGAGAGAGATGATGATAATATGCTTTCATCAAGTTGTTGTGTTAAAACACTGTGGCCAGAATATGGCCATTACAATCCATAAAGAGCTGAAGAAATGCAATCCCACACTCCAGCTTCAACATGCAAGTACAACAATTTCCAGCACTTCACCACTTAAATGGTTACAGCTGCCATCTCTTTAAATGCTGCTCTCAGCTTTGATCTATTTTCTGTTTCAACTTGTGCTAACTGCTCACTGTGAGGCCACTGAACACTGATATAAGAATACTGACAGTGGTATATGGGTCTTTGATTAAACACAAGCACACTGTTTACTGTGTACGAGAATGTGTATCTCACCCTGTACATTTCAAACTGTGGAATACTTAAAGTAGGGATGGGTGTTATGACCAAAACCTTATGTCACAGTAAGTGTCATTTATATCAAGGTAATGGTATATATATTATTTTTGCAGGAAATTCAACCCCCAAAATTGTTTATATTACTTTTATATCAAATTTTTTTCTCTCTTGTTCTGGACACAAAATAAAAGGTAAGATTCTTAATAACACATCAATTATAAGTCTAGCATCAGTGCAAAAACAACTGCTTCACCCTTAAATTACAAACAAGACCAAAGTTCCGGTCCTCAAATCTGATTGGACGAGAGATGTTCCATGAGCACTGATGGTGTGACACCATCAACACTCAGACGCTTCACTTTGTGTGTGTATCACTCTGCGTTCATGCTGTTCTAAACTAAATTGTATCTGTTAGGAGTTACTGGCTTTATTTTTGACATTATATATGTTAGCCAGCAGGTTGTGGCAAAAGATCATTTTTGTGTGTATTATGAGCCAGTTGGTGACATGAAGTGAATCTGTTAGTTATTGTTTAAACATAGAACAGTGCTCTGTGATAGCTGTATTACTAATACATTACCAAAACTAGGAAATAGCTTTAAACGGACAACTTCAGGATTAAGGCTCATCACAGCTGAGCGACACAACAGACTGATTTATTACAGCACACACGTGCTTACCTTTTAACGGAGTTTCCACTTTGGATACTGTTTAAAATGGCGGAGGACATCACTGTTTCTATAGTGAATGACACTTGCGCACCGGCTACCGCAAAATACAGAAGAATACCCCAGCTTGGACGTCTATTTTCCACCGAGAAAACTGACAGCATCTCTGATTGGGTGTGGCAACAGGTGATTGCACACGCTCCATTTCTCTCTCTCTCTCTCTCTCTCACACACACACACATACACACACACACAAACACACATTCAGCCGTCTCTCCTTGTTTATCCAATAACTTGTTAGAAACAGCACAAGCCGTGATACTATTTCTGAAGTGACATTTTTGAATTACCAATGAAGGCTTGGACGCATCATTTGTTTTGAACCAGCAACGGCAGATTCTGATTCGCCACGTAAGAAAGTAGTTCCATGCACAAATGCATTTTTATGACCGTACTCGTTTTTTCCCAATTTTTTAAAATGTACTTGTTCATTGAACTGTTGTATATAAGCAATATCACACTTGCAATCGTGCTATATGGCCCTACATCAGCACTGCTGTAATTACCTACGGAACTCCGCCTGTGGCCTTGTGCCTGCACTCTTGCTTGTGTGATAATGCTTAAGTATTACATTGTGCTGATATATGCACAACACATTGCTTGTCAACTGTAAACATGCTACATTTATTCTGCCTATAGGCTACAGTTAAAAAATGTGTATTAAAAAAATAAAGAATATTTTAAATGTTCATATATAAATCATTAAAATGCATGTTGACTAAATTAGCTCATGAGCAATGGGTTCAGATGGATCCATAAAATTGGACGTTTAAAATGTAAAGAGAGGCAGGTTCAAAGATTAGCTCAGACAGAAGCAAGGGAGCTGACACACGGCCAGATACAGATGATGTTAGAAAGAATATGGACTACTACTGTTCCATTATTAATGGCAGCCAGTGCTAAGCAGGTCAGCTGTAGTCCAAATGAAGTTTCATACCAGCCTTCATCCCCCTCAGGTCTTATCTAGACCTGCAGCTCTGGGCATGTGGGTGACTCACCCCGAAGATGCTCCATGTAGAACTATGAGAGCAAAGCGGTGATGATATTTGTCAGAAAAGGCCTAAGCAAACAAAACTGCCAGAGCAACATCAAATAGAGCCAAAATAGAAGGAGTCTTTAATCTCTCACAGCGAGTTCTGGCAAATCCTTACACTGGCTCACATGGACACTTCATTGGGCTTGAAAGGGAGCTTATTTTGAAAGAGAATTGGTAATGCAAGAACAGTGCAAATTCCTAATTCACCCAACTCCCACTAGTAATTCTGAAAAGCAATAGTGTGTGCGGGGTATGGAAGAGATAGAACATTAAAATAAATAAACATGAAAAATTTGAAAATGTGTATATAATTGAATATGCTTGTTGAATACACTGAATATGTTTATATTAAAATGTCATATAAAAATGTAATGTAAAAAACAAAACAAAAAAAACATAATTACATAAAAATAAGCGATTAGTTCCATTCATCTAATCTAATTGGACAAGTGGATATCAATAGTGCTTTTATTTCAGTGGAACAGCACTGGAACACTTCACTGTTTGTCTGAGATTGTCTGTATTTGCAGCATTCCACAATGGGAACCGCTGAATTGTCAGTCTGCGCAACACTTCATGGTTGATCCACTTTTGACTTCAATTAGAAATATTTTCATTAGCTGAGAAAAATAGATATAACAAACAAAGAGCCAGAGTTTGTGTAAAATATATGTCGATATGAACTTCTTATTTATAGAACTGTTACAGAATAATAACAGTTGTTTATTATTGTTTAGAATAATAGTTAGTCTCAAAGCATGAATCATACATTTAAGCAAACCTGGCCAAAACAATTATATACATTTAAATAAACATGATCATTTTTATCATCCTGCAGAACCTCAAATGGCAGTAAGCTTCAAATCTGAGTGTGCAGCCAGTCTTCATTTTCATGAGATAAATAATTTCACACAGAATTTATTGAGACTCATCCAGGTAAGATTTGGAGTTTAAGAGTCATGCCTTCCTTCCTGCCCACAATCATGAGCTCCTACTGGGACATCAAACACTCTCTACCCTCTTGCTGATCGTTTTGAAAATTCAGGCACCTGGGCACACTGTTAGCATTCCACTCAAATGCCAACCTGCCATATTGCAAACTGCAGATATCCACACATATTAAGTACTATATTGGCTTTCCATTTTCCAATGGTTAGTATTACACAGTTTCAAAGTAGGCCATCACTTGAAGACAGAACACTTTTCCTGTCTGCCAATTTCTATCTGACGTGAGGTATGAGCATCAGACGCCCTTTGCCTTGCGCTGCAGGCTGAGGTCAGCATCACGGCACGAGCAGTTTCAACAGACGTCATAGCAGAACGTTCCCCCGTACATATCCAAATCCCAACTCAAATTAGCCATGTGACCTTTTCAGACTGTGCTTAAATCATGTAATTTATGTTTAGCCTGCGTGTTATCGGGCTAGTTCAGTATTCCTCTGAATTTGAGCTGTCCATTTTGTTATACATTTCTTTGAATTGAAGTTTTCATCATGCATCCAAAAACGTATGAAGGTTAATGGCTGTAACCTTCATAAGAGCTGAAGAGGGACTCAAGTATTGTCACTATCAGGCTCAGTCTGTCTTAAGGCTCTTGTTTAATGTGCTTCCCAAGTAAAACTCGAAAGAAGAAGAAAAAAAAAAAGAAAAACGGACTTGCTTTCTCCTCATTAGTCAAGGACATGGACATTAAATGCCACAAAATGTCTGCAGGCATTTCCTTGCACATTATAACTAAATCTGGTCAAACAAACTATGTACAGCATAATCAAATAAGGTGTCAGCTTGCAGCCATGGTGACTCACTGAGTGTTACAGTACTGTGGTAAATGACTGATTTTTATGACACATCTCAAGTTTTATAGAATTTATGATATTATGATAATGCTTCATTCCATGATCAGTGCAGGATTTAGTCTATGTTAGATTGCATGACAGGAAAAGGGTTTTGTTACAATCATGTTCCCAAAGCCACCTCTTGTCTCTATGCACTGCTAATTTGACAAGTCAAAATTTGCTCCTGTGCAATCAAAATGTGTCCCTTTGTATTACATGCATGATTACATCCATGGTATCATTAACAAAAGTGCACATTTGATCAATTTTCTATTATGTTAAGTGTTAAAACAATAAAAGTGTAATGCTTATTTCAAAATGTTTTGCACTCTTTATGATAAGAAACACATTGATATAGCTAGGGATGGGAATTGTTATGATTCCGACACAAATTCAGCTACCTTGAAATAATTCTGGTTCCTCTGTGGTTCTATTGATGATTATTTTAGTGCTATTGAGAAATAAATATTTGAAAAAATAAAATAAAAAATGCTATTTTAACCATCCAGTCTCACGAGCCTTAAGTAGGCCTGCACATAACACAGTAACAGTTCTCGGTTCATTTTTATTTAAAAGATAATACAATGAATGACTTGTAGTTCAGTAAGCTTTATATTCAATTAAAAGACCCGGCTAACAGAAGTCATTTGTTCAGTAAGAAGCACAGTATGTTTAAAATTGTAGAGGGAAAAAAAGCGGCTCATAAGAGTCATTCGCTTGGGTATTAGCTTCTCAACGCTTGATATAGAACTCTTCACTTCAACCAAACCGAGACAATATTTTATTGTCACTGACTGCAGAGGAAGAGTGTACATTATTTTTACAGTTGGGATGTGGTGATTACCCAATTTCACAATTAACCGTGATTAAAATGGTCACGGTTATAATTTTTTTTAAATTCCAAAAATGAGTCTTTCGGTGTGGCTACTTGCACTGCGTGTGCCCTGCCCTCAGCCTGGCTGGTCTGTGAGGATGTTACTATGGTAACGGAGTTCACGAGGTGATTGTCTCTCGTGAACGCGTGCAGAATGTGAACTTTCAGCGCACGTGAAACTCTCAAAATAAAAACATAGCGGAACAACGTGATCTCCCGGAGATGTATGCGTTATTTAGGAGCATTTTGTCAATCTAAAAAATGACAAGATGTTGTTGAAGACGGGTATCCAGTATGCAAAATGTGCAGATGAAAAGTGCCAGCAAAAGTGGTGAAAACATAAAATATGTTCCAGCACCTGAGGGATCACCATCCAGAGATTCATGCCCAGATGAAGGTAACCAAAGAGTGTAAATCAGAAGAGTTGTTTATTTTAAGTTTAAAAGAGGAGTGGTTCAGCATTATATTGTGAATGCGATGCTTCCAAATAGTTTTTCCTACTTGAATAAGATTTCAGTGATTATCTGGATGATCGTTAGATTACTCAATAAAGACAGTTCTCCTAGCCTTACACCGTTTTATTATAAACATATGGTTTAAGTTATAGTCGTTTTTGGTTTTGGTTATTTATTTTTAATTTATATAAAATTGTATTTGTATTTATTGAAAGGGTGTAAAAAAGTATTTATTTTTTGTTGAAAAAGTACAGTACGGTGTCAGAGGGCTGATCATTGCAAAAACTTAAATATAAGTAACTTACCTACTTGTTTTCAACTTGTTTTCAGTTAAAAGTAGGAATATATATAGATATTAACTGCAAGTCCTAACAAATGCTGCAATAAAACTTAAGTTGTGATATGTTTGTGGAGGTTTTTATTGGTGCACAATACGTATATTTGCAGATAATCGTAAAAATTGTGAAATCGTGATTTTTTTTTATCAGACAATAATAGTACCATCAAAATTTCACATTGTGACATTAATTGATTAGGGATGTTAATGATTAATCAATAATGGATTCATTTTCATTAATAGTTTGATCGATTAAGCTTATCAATCATCGCTGAACTGATGTGTTCAGTAACCATGCCAGCAGACATTAATGATGCTTTCTAGACAGTCATCCGCTGCTAGAGGGCGCTTGAATGCTGCATGTCACGTCTTCTCCACATACCAGAAGAAGACACAAATGAAGATGTATTAGGCTCAATGTAATCAGTGTTGGAGTGTATCTCTATAAATACACATGACATTTTCTGCATAAAGTACAACATGAAAACAAGCACAGTTGATATACTGGTCTCCTTGTATCATCCCAACCTAGAATTACATCACTGATCGCCGGGAAAGCAGATTCAGCTGACATCTCACCATCACAAGAGAAAAGGTACAGTATGTTGTATAGGCTACTGTGTTTATGCAGTGTATTATGATTTGACATAATGTCAAATAAAAAGAAATAAAAATAAGGCCAAGGTCTGAAATACTCCATGATCAACAACATGGTGTTATTGAACTCAAATATGTATAAATCAGTCTATTTTGTATAAACTTTATTATTAAAAGTAATTCCTAAACAGTAATTAATCAAGTCACATTTTTGTGCTTAACAAAATTTTTGTTGAACTAAGAATATTTTAAGAAAATGACAATATTTGCATTTCGTAAGTGTTTTTGTTTAAATTATACTTAAGCAATAAGCTGTATGCACATATTATTTGGAGTCCTCCATGTGCATTTCACCTTATTAACGTTAAAGATTAATCGATTAACTGGTCACGAATGTCCACACCGATTGATTATGAACATTTCTGAAAATGTACATCTCTATAATTGATCTTATGGTAAAACCATAACATTTCCAGATAGAAAATATCATTACAAGAACATCATACTAGGTGGATAACTTAAAAGGGTTCAAGGTCTATGTAATATTTCACAATCAAAAGTTAGGACAATACATCTCCAACCAATGATATTGCTCACAGTTTTGATTAGGATCACCTCCGCCAAATTAGTCAAAGATAGTCTGCCGTATTTTGTCAGGCATGGCAATATGTTTTGCACTTTAAGGCATTTTTCACAGGAATTAAAATAAATAAATAAAAATCTGATAGCAATGCAATTGTGAGCTAATAAGAATGAACATGGGCACAGTTTCAGTCCAGTCCACTTTAGATTATACAGTTAAAGTGCAGTAATTACAAACATTGGCTGCAGTTAGCAGCTGCTGTCTGCTCCCTCAGGTAGGAGAGTAATATGGTTCCAGATAGCACCATGCAGGATTCTGTCTCGCACCCATCCTCTTACAAACCTTTCATATCTCACACTTCCCCTACGTCACACTTAATAAATCTGTACTGAAACAGCTCACTGTAAGAGCCAGTTTATGTTAGTGCAACCTATTCCACCCAACAGAGGTCAACATGGAGTAGAACATCAGAAAAATAGGCTAACAAATGAGCAACGCTAAATAAATCAATGTCAGCACAAAATGGGATAATTTCATGTCTGCTTATACAGACAAGCCTAGCACGAAGCATCTATTTAAACTCCACAATCTTCCTCATGTCAATCCAGTTTAAGCTATTACAATGTGTCGTGGAGAGTGTATCATCATTGCTTTCCAGAATCTGCTGTCCCACAGTGAAGATCATTGTATATCTCTTCAACACTGATGCTCTACTCTACTATTAGTTCTCCTCCATTCTCCTCTCTCTTTCCTTTTCCCTTCTTCTCCTCTTCTCTCGACCACAAAGGGCAGCTGCTTTCCATTTAGAATGTTAGACTAATGGTACATTGCTGTCGACATACGCAACACCATTCGCACCTTAGGATGTCTCACCATATGACACCTGATGGCTGGTAAATAAGAAAACATTATGGTTATGGAGAGTCCGAAGCACCAAACACATATTCCTGTTTATCTGTCTGGCATCTAGAAATGAAAATGGCCGAGCACTTTTTGCAAATGACCACAAATCATCCACTCATTCCTTTGCAATGTGCTGGTTCTCGCTGGAAGATGGCTCCGATGTTTAGCAGGCAAGAGGATGCTCAGTTGCTTACTTGAGTTACTCAAGATGTAATCAGCACTGAAGACACAGGGAAACATTTTGCAAACCACAGGGTGTCTTCAGCAATCTTACAAAAGAAGAAAAGAGATGGAGAAAACGGATCTTAGTTTCTCACCTCATTTCAAACACCACACCTCCTGCAAAAAAGCAATGCGAAATTTCAAGGGAATTTGGTGTCGGAGCTGTAAATTACTGTGAATAATTTGACAATATGTCTTAAGGAGAGCAGGTTGGTTTGTGTCCAGGGCAGGACAGTGGGGGATCAAGGTATGAGAGAGGGAGATTTAAGGTGAACACTTTTTTTCTTTCTTTTCAACCATTTCCTGTCATACATATGCGTGAGCCCACGAGAACAGACCTCACTCCATTACAGACGCTACTGTTCTCTAAGGGACCAGCTAGACACAAGATGACATCAGTCTGTTCCTAAAAATATCCCGGTGTCTGCCCAGATACACATTTTAATTCATAATGCACAGCTACTCACCTCTACGCCTGAGCATCTCTCTCATCAGTGCTTTCACTCAAGTTTTGGCTCTAATTACAAGATTCTGGTCTGATGAAGGTCTTAACGACGCTCTTACACTGCAGGGATAAGACTATTTGTGAGGGCAAAATTGTTCACTTGAAAGCTTCAATTAGGCAAGGGGAGGAAATACGGATGGAACGTTTGGGGGCAGAGAGGGGAGTTGGCAGTCAGTAGAAAACACAACACCAAAATTGGCTATTAGATGCTGAATTTAATCCACTCCATATCAGAGCATGGCATCTGCCTCCAGCATCAAAATGCCCAGATTAGCAGTGGAGGATAATAAGCTCTTAACTGTATGCATGAACTCCACTTTAGATTTCTCTTGTATACTTGTGATATAGTGAATGGTGAAAAGAGTGGATGTTCTGACTAGGCACATGGACAAAAACCTTTGTTCTCTCCCTGTCTACTCTGCAGGACAAATTACGGAATTGTCTCTTTCATTTCAGTCTTTCAGTTCTCTACTGAGGGGGCAATGAACGTGTGAGCAGACTGGGGTGAGGTGTAATTCACTATTAAGGATGCATTGCCCTGATTTGACCTAGGGTGAACTTCTGGCTATTTTTTGGAGAGAAGCTTGATTGATGCAGTACGGACTGGTTCTGCTTGTCAATAATCAGCAGACAGCAGATGTCAACTTTCCTCCAGTAGATATGTCAGCTGAAGGGCAATAAGTCATCCCCTACTTCCAATAGGAAAATATCACTGCACAGAGCTGACGCTTTCAAAATATGGCCTCTTAGTTTCAGGATCAGGCCGTGAGGTTGCTTTCAAGTCAGGGATGGTGCAAAGCAATTTCCAGGAGCAGACTTCTTTTTTTTTTTTTTTTCACTTTTTGTGAGGTAAGGGGGACACCGACTTTATTAGACGTGTGCCTTTGGGTTTGCAATGGCTCCCTTCAGGACAAAACAAGCAGCAAACGATACTAACTTTAAAGCTCACTACAGTACACAGTGCAGTCATTCCACCTTTTCTCTGTTGGATTAAAAGCTCCTAATAGTCCCTAATTATACAAACTCATTTCTTTTTCTCAGTGCCTCTGTATTTATATGGCTTTTTCACAACATTGTAAACACTGTTTTGAGGCCAAATTTAATAAGCTAGCCTAGTGAGAGGCCTATTTAATGGGAGCCAAGCTTGTTTGATAAGTCTCCATTTCATCACTCACTTTATTAATTAATTATATAAACTTAAAGCAATTTGCCTCCTTAATGGCTTATTTTAGGGGGAGATTTGTGGACAATTAATTGATGTTGCTGCAGCACAAGTGCTGCTTTGTTTTGCAGTGTGTGGCGGAGAGGGAGGTAATCGTCTATGGGTATGCAATGGCTTTAGAGATTTTTCAAGGATTGCAAAATATACTGTCATATGAGAAAAGAAAACGAGGCATTGTAAACATCAGTTGGCAGTAGAACGATTAGCGAAATGAATGGCAATCTTTAAGTTTCTTACGTGTTTCTTAAGTGTCCGTATTCTAAAACAAACTACTGCTTTTAAACAAACTGAACCAATAGGTTCTTGAGTTGTTAAATACAGAAGAAGAGGGTATGTATTTATTATATTCATGGAGCTTATGCAATAGTAACAAAATATCCATAATATATCTAGAAAGTAGATATCACTAAATAGAATATCAGTAGATAAACTAATGGAATACACAGAAATTCCAAAAACAGATTCTTGTGTCATGAAAGGGATATTTTTTAAGAACATTTCATATTTGTTGTGATGTCATAAAATCAAATGGTTAAATTGTTTAAATGATTTATAGGGCTAATAAAATTGATATGAAAAAAAAAAAAAAAAAACTATTCATGCACGTCCAAGTTGGTTTGTCTTGAATATGTGATTTGCACGGAGAGTTAAATGGGTATTGTCGCAAATGTCAAACGAATGTCAAATATAGAACTAACTTTACAGCACTCACAAATACAGGGCATATGTGACTTGAAGCTTGAAGTTACTGCCAATGATCAAACAGTCAATATATAAAAAAAATGTAAACAAATAAAATCACAGAAATGGTAAGAAACCTGCACCGAGGGAGCACAAAAGATCAAGTCAGAAAATGAGTGCATTGGACGAGATGAGGTATATGCATGACTGACGTCACAGATCCGGGAGATCATTTTGTTATTTCTTTGTAATGGAATTAGTTAGATTGTTTCTTTCAACAGCACAAATTCAAGCACAAACAAATGACATCAGTTTGGAGTGATTCGGACAACATGGGATGGAGAGTGATATCACTGTTCTTAAAAAAAGTTTTTGGTTATATTTAAAAAACTATCACAGTAACAGATTTTTTTTCAACAGCACAAATCGAGCACAAACGAATGACACCGGTTTGGAACGAGATGGGGTGGAGAGTGACGTCACACAGCCCAAAAAAGAATGCTTAATATCTCAAACATCAAACCAGCACAAAATGTAATTTTTTGCGGCACAAATCAGCACAAACACAGCATAAACAAATGAATTAGTTTTGGTGATTATTTAATATATGGGGTGCCAACTTCACAGAGGTTCTAAATTGGTTATTGGTAAAAAGTAAAACAGTAGGAGGGGGGCATTTTTGAAGTGCATAGAAATTTTTATTTAACCATTTTATTTGTTTGTTTTCCCAAAAACTGTATTCCAGCACTTTCCAGGGAATCATGTATTTCACACTATGGAGCCGTTTACATTGAATGCATTCTGGCACTAAAAAAAGCTGAACACAGCACAATGAATGGATTAGAATGCAGGTGCATCAAGACATGTTTTTAAAAGTTTAAAAATTATCTAAAGAAACTTAACACAGTGTCTATAAAAATGCAGCACTCCTGCACAAGATGCTGAAAAAACAGCGGGGCACAGGCAACAGTCAAAGGAAACCATTTAGCATATAAATATCAAGTTTACATAGAGCAACTATGTACAGAGTAAACGGAGGCAAAAATGTGTTTGGTGTCAAGACTCACTGATGTCTAGTTCCCTTTACAAAATGCTTCACTACGATGTTGCGCTGCTAAGCGCTAAGGGGAACAGCTTTCGCTGTGAGCCGAGCTGAATAATGTGTTGAACACGTCAATGGACATTGACCGGAATTTATAGCCTCGGCTGATGTAATCATTAGATGCACCTGAGGCCAGGCTATAAATGGATACGTCACCAGGTGTCGTCAGAAACTCTTTTTTCAGAGCGATTCTGTTTCTGTGTGTTTAACACACCCTGTCAAAACTTTCTTTCCTCTGTTAGGAGTTAGAATCAGTTAAACAGTGTGCAGTGAACTTTGTTCTTTGTTCTCTTTTCTCTTCTGTTTAGAAAATATTATATATATATATATATATATATATATATATATATATATATATATATATATATATATATATATATATATATATATATATATTTCTAAAAAGAGAGAATGACTGGAAGCCGTAAGCGGTGCGTGTTCCCCTCTTCTCGCTCTATAGCTGAAGACGACACATATCAGTTTTTGCTGTTTGTTTGGGAGCACGCTGCTCTCGTGTTGCAGCAGGGCGGGTGCGAGCACCGCGATTTGCTTTAACAGGCAGAGTGCGTCGTGCTCGCCTCGCTTGCTTCCGGGAGTCAGCACTCTCGAAAAGAAGATCGTTCGTGGGGCTCTTGCATGGTTTTGGCTGAGGAGCAAGAGACGGGTTGATCCCTTTCTCTCACTCTCTCCCCAAACCCAGCTGTTTCTTCACATGATTTCGACGCTTCTCGGATCATGAGGTGGATCGCTATTCTCTTCCGCCTCCGAGCTTTCCGTCCGCGATAAAAAATCTCACGGAGGAATTGCTCGATGTTGTTACTCGTGCGGTTGCCAGATTGGTCTGGCCACGTGAAAAAGAGACCCCCAAACGCTCCAAATTAGGGGATAGATTTTATCTTCCAGTCTAAGAAAGGGAATGCCTCATGGGTTCCTTCCCTTCTTTGATAAACCTCCATTAAGAGCTTTTTCGCTCATGGAGAACGCCTTTAAAAAAAAAATATATATATATATATATATATATTTTCTTCCCGTGTTCACATACCCTCGACGTCATTATATTTGACTGTCGTGGGTGCTGAGGCACGGTGGTATTCAGTGATGCCGCCGGTCGAAGAGACGCTTGCGGGCTATCTCTCGCCGGGCTCGGCATCGTCACTTAAGTAGCCCTCTCTCCCCTCAAAGCCTTGTAGGACAACCTCCACTTTAGTGGGAAGGGCTTATCAAGCAGCAGGTCAGGCTGGTGATGCTCTGCACACTATGCTGTTTTACAGGCGTACCAGGCTGACCCCCTGGACGACCTGAGTGTGGGTTCTGCACTTGACGAGCAAGCCGCAGACTCGGTCCTGACTGAAGGGAGGCTCAAAAACAAAGCGTGGCGAGTCGTGCTCCTCCTCCCAGGGATTGGGGACAGTCTCGCCGCCCTCGCCAGCCCCGAAGCAAGACCCAAGAGAAAACCCTGACGGTCTTGAACCTAGATTAGGGGGTAGCTCCCCTCGGGACGGGGCGCGTGTTTCACTTCACCCCTCCCGGTACCCCTCGAAGCCCCCCATTCCCGCCACCTCTTGGTGTTTCGGGTTGCAGAGGCTTCCATCAAAATTGGGTGTTTTCGCTGTTCCTGCATCTTATTCAGGACGCTGAAGCACCCGACAACCCTCAACAGGAAGTGTTAAAATATAATACCCATCTCAGAGATCCTGGCAGCGTGGAAACTCCTGCCGGATATATTCTTTTTGTGGGTCTTATAAGGGCGTCAGGATTTAATTCACTCGCCGTTTTTCCGTGTTTCAACGGCATGTTCTCACTACCGTAAACCGGATTTCTTTATTTGTAAAAACAAAAACTCATTCTCCTGGTTAAAGGGGCCACGGTATGTGTTCCCCTTCCAGAGAGAGAGTTAGGTTATTACACTAAATACTTCCCGTTACACATGGAGGGTGAGGGGTGGCGTCTGGCTTAGAACTTAAAGCTTGAACTACCCGTGGGTGTTCAAGTCCAAGATGATGCCTGTCAAGACGGTCGTGTCTCAAGCCCTACAACTCGTTTGGCTGGTCACCATCGATCTTATGACGCACTTCTATACTTCATTTAGAAGTTCTGCCACAACATGGAAAGTTCCTGAGGTTCACTTCCGGGGGCGAAGTCTTCCAGGGTCAGGTTCTTTCACTCAGCCTAGCCATTTTTACCCGCACATTCACAATGCATGATGTAGCGCTGGCTCCTTGCGACTCCGGGGCATCTGCATTCTGAATTATGTAGACGACTGGCTGATCCTAGCGCAGTTCCAGGAACTGGCAGTTCAGCACAGGGACATCGTCTTAGCTCATCTGTTTATCTGGGGTTGAGGCTCAACGCCAAGAAAAGTGTCCCCTCTCCCACTCAGAACACTGTCTATCGGGGCATCGTATGGAGTTCAATCTCAATGCGGGCACAACTGTCTCCCGCTAGGATTGAGTCCATTTAGATCACCCTGAGCAAAGTCAGGCTAGGTCAAGGTTGCACTGTTATCAGTATCAATGATTTCCAGGTCTCAGGGCTGAATGCGTCCACAGTGATCCCTCTGGACCTTCTGCTCATGAGACCGTTTTTGTTGTGGCCAAAAGCCAGGGGATTCTTCCAAGGGCCAAAACCCCTAGGCTAAATAGGGTTACGCGCCTCAGGCTTCGTTCCCTTTCTATGTGGTTCAGACCCCGGTTTTCTGCCTTGGGTCCCACTCTAGGTGCGTCTTGTTGTCGCAGGCTGCTAATGACAGACGCCTCCCTGATGGGCGGGTAGCGGCCTTAAGTGGTCGTCCAGCTTAAGGGGATAGGAGGGTCGTCAGCTCGGTTGTCACAGTCACTGTCTCGGGTTGATGGCTGTATTTCTGGCCCTGAAATACCTCCTCCTGAGGCTGCCATGTCTTGGTGCTGGTGGACAATGCAGCGGTAGCCTCTTACATAAATCATCAAGGAGACCCACATTCTTGTCAGCTGTATTTCTGACACGTTGGGTTCTCCTTAGGGCCCAGGGCAAGCTCCTGTCACTCAGGTCAGTTATATCCCTGGATGCCCGTGATATGGGAGCAGATTTACGGTCCAGACAGAAAATACCAATGGGGAGTTAAGAACTCCACCCTAAGGTAGTAGTTGCCCAGAGTTCAGCCAGCAAGGGTTTTTGCCTCTTACTGATAGCACCGGCTGGCCGAACAGGGCTTGGTTCTCGGAGCTAATCTCTTCCCTCGACGGCTCGCCTTTGGCGATGCCGAACAGGAAGGATCTTCTGTCTCAGGCACAGGGCAATATTTCATCCCTGCCCCAAATTGTGGAATATTTCATGTTTGGCCCCTAAGGGTACCAACTGAGGGACACAGGGCTCTCTCCTGAGGTTATCGAGACCTTTTTAAATGCCGGGCTTTTTCCACTTGGAACAAGTTTGGGTGAGATCTTAGGGCAGAAGAGGACCTCTTCGCCTCTATGAATAGCGCAATGTCTCCTCTACTTCTCCCTGAAATCACCCAGCCCCCTTGGGTCTGGACGTTAAGACACATACATGACCCAGAATGCGTCTGTATGCTTTTCTTTCCCCGGTTTCTCTGCTCCCGGGAGTCTTGGCAATGTTCACCAGCAAGGGTCTTGCCTCCTATTAATGGCACTGCGCTGGCTGAACAGGATATAGTTCTCGGAGTTAATATCTCTCCTCGACGGCTCACCTTGGGCGATTCCGAACAGGTAGGACCTTCTTTCTCAGGCTCGGGGGAGATATTCATCCCCGGCCCGAATTGTGAAACCTTTCATGCTTGGCCCCTGTAGGGTACCAACTGAGGTTCACAGGGCTTTCTCCTGAAGTTATCGAGACCATTTCAAGTGCTAGGGCTCCCTCCCTTGGAACTGATCTGGGTAGATTTTACAGGGCAGAAGAGGACCTCTTCGCCTCTGTTGATAGCGCAATGTCTCCTCTACTTCTCCCCGAGTCACCCCTCGGGGGTGCTGATCGTGGTGGCGCATACATGGCACAAATGCTCCTGCATGCGTTTCCTTCTAATAAGTTCAAATTACAGAACCAGCTAACTGCCAGTTTGCTTCAGTTCTGGATTTTCTGTGGAAAGAACTGTCAGCGGGCACTTGCCTCGCCACTGCCAGGTTCTATGTGGCTCCCACTTCGGCTTGCCACGCCTTGGTGGGCGGGGTGCCCTGTAAGAGGCATCCTTGCTAGGACCTCTTCTAGAGGTTTTTAAAACCTCTAGAGTCAGCATTTGGTAGACTTCTGACTCTCAAGATGGTTATTCATATGGCAATTACGTCTCTAAGGAGACTTGGGTACCTACAGGCTCTGTCTCTTTTGCCGGCCTGTTTTGAGTTGCCCCAGGTAGGACCAAGAGCATTCTTTGCACCCTCACCCTGACTACCTGCCCAAGGTGCCTTTCTCGACCCTTGGCCAGTCATTCTCTAAGCCTTCTGCTCCCTGCCGTTTGTAATGCCGGAGCAGCTAAAGACTACTCAGACTTTGTCCAGTCTGTGCCCTTCAGAATTATGTCCACCGCATTTGCTAGTGGCGTAAAGTCAGGGCAGCAGTTCTTCACTTTGAAGCCGTGACCGGGTTGTCACTTTGGGCGAGGGACCTTATTGCCCGGGCCTACAAGGCGCGCGTTCAAGCTTCACCAGTAGGTTTTAGGGCGCACTCTTCCAGAGGGCTCCCCTCCTCTAAAGCCTTGGCTAGAGGTCTCCCTCTGCAGCAAGTTTGTGGTGCGGCAGGTTGGTCCTCTCCGCGCACATTCATTAAACTTTTATAGTTTGGATGTTCTTGCCACTCTTGGCTCTTACGCCCTTGAGTTGACACCGAACAAGTTTGTGGTGCGGCAGGTTGGCACTCTCTGCACACATTAATCACATTTTATGGTTTAGATGCTTTGCTACTCCGGACTCTTATGTCCTTGAGTCGACATCTCAGCCCATGCCTAAACAAGTTTGTGATGCGGCAGGCTGGTCCTCTCCGCTCACATTCATCAGTTTTTATGACAAGTTTGTGTTGCGATAGGGTTCTCTTCGCACACATTCATCGAACTTTATGGGTTAGATGCTTTGCTACTCTGGGCTCTTATGCCCTTGAGTCGACATCTCAGCTCATGCCTGAACAAGTTTGTGATGCGGCAGGCTGGTCCTCTCCGCTCACATTCATCAGTTTTTATGACAAGTTTGTGTTGCGATAGGGTTCTCTTCGCACACATTCATCGAACTTTGTGGGTTAGATGCTTTGCTACTCTGGACTCTTATGCCCTTGAGTCGACATCTCAGCTCATGCCTGAACAAGTTTGTGATGCGGCAGGCTGGTCCTCTCCGCTCGCATTCATCAGTCTTATGATAAGTTTGTGTTGCGATATGGTTCTTTTCGCAAACATTCATCGAACTTTGTGGGTTAGATGCTTTGCTACTCTGGGCTCTTATGCCCTTGAGTCGACATCTCAGCTCATGCCTGAACAGGTTTGTGATGCGGCAGACTGGTCCTCTCTGCACACATTCATCAAAAAATTAATGGTTTAGATGTTTATGCTACTCCGGGCTCTTATGCCCTTGAGTCGACATCTCAAGCTCATGTCTGAGACCTCTCGCGTTTTTGTGAGTACACTGCAAAACCGTAGGGGTCCGGACAGCCCCAAGTGCGGCGGCGTGGGTATTGTGTTCCCCGTAGCGCTTAGCAGCGCAACATTGTAGTGAAGCCTTTTGTAAAGGGAACGTCTCGGGTTACATGTGTAACCCTTGTTCCCTGAAAAAGGCGGAACGAGATGTTGCGCTGCTTTGCCGCACTGGGACGTCCCAGGACTGCTCTTCAAAAAGAAGTATCTGGTTACGACACCTGGTGACGTATCCATTTATAGCCTGGCCTCAGGTGCATCTAATGATTACATCAGCCGAGGCTATAAATTCCGGTCAATGTCCATTGACGTGTTCCACACATTATTCAGCTCGGCTCACAGTGAAAGCTGTTCCCCGTAGCGCTTAGCAGCGCAATATCTCGTTCCGCCTTTTTCAGGGAACAAGGGTTACACATGTAACCCGAGACGTTTTTATGTATTAGTTTTATTCATTTACTTTTTCATGGCATTAAAAGGATATGCATTATTACTAAATAAAAAGAGGGAAATACATTTGTTAATCATGTGACACCTAATTATGTGTCACAAGACTCTATTACTGCCTTGAGAACACCACAATTTCAATAAAGGCTCAGCTACACTGAGTACAAACAGCTTACAAAGGCCATCAAACTAAGATTATATGAGAATATTTTGATCAAACAGCAACAGCAAAAGACCTCTTCTAGAAAATCTACTTCAATAGACATATATATATATAGTGAGATGAATAGTCGCATGGACAGATGAATGTCTTTTGTGAAGAAGGCAAAGAATCCTTGGTGTCGTGCCATGGCAGGGAAAGACATCACTGATTCAGAGAATAAAATTTGCACAAGTGACAGCTTCGGTGGGCTTGGATATTTCAACTATATGACACAGGTGAATGAGATTTAAGGAAAAAAAGCTTCCATGCAGAAATACAGTAACATGCATCTATCTCCTTCTTCCACATCTATTCCACTACTACTTTTGTTTGCTTGATAAACAGTGCCACATAGATTAGCGCATATGGCAGGGCGGAGGGCGGGGCCGGGTCGTAAATCCACACACCCAGCCCCTAATCAGGCTAATCAAGCCTCTGAGCGGGATAAAGGCCGACTGGAGACTGCAGTGGGACAGAGAGAGAGATTTAGAGACAGCAGCATTTGTGTGTTTGTCTTTTTATTTAAGTTTATAATTAAAATATTATTTATAATGTCAAGTCGGTTCTCGCCTCTTCCTTTGCATTAACCCCTTTGCAGTGCATTTCTGGTTACCCCTGTCATGTTAAGTAATTTCCTCTTTAAAGCTTAAAGTCAACATTTTGGGAATGTTTCCTCCAAAAGTAATATTTTAAGACTTCAATAAGGTAGGCCTCTTCATCAAATGGCCAAGGGATAATGATCTGAAGTCAAGATGAATTTGAGGCCAAGTTTTTAAGCTAAGGCACTGGTGGACCTCAAAGCCTGGCAACAATGTGTATTTACAGAGATTAATAGATAAACATAGACAGAACACTGCATTTATACCAAGTCATTAGGACTCCTATTCAGTATGGATGTACAAACAAACACTAATAACTTCAATCTATTTGGCATGAGGTCCTATTTATGGAAATATCTGAATTTTAAGGACACAAATATATGTTATATAAAAAATATATTTTATTAATCAAATCCATTGCTCCGTGCATCTTTCTGCCAGATGATATGAATAGTTTGATTAATAGTTGGCCTCTATGGGTTCTGCGCAGTGACTGTTACTATATTGTATATTTTAGCATGTGATTAGAACACTGTATTGACCAATCAGCATCCAGGACTAAAACAATCCATTGTATCAACAGTTTTCTTGCACCACCATGATAATTCTAAGGCTGATGCTATTTGCACCCTGGTGCAAATAATGGTATATTTTATTTAAACCCCAGTGGAAATAGTGGCAGATTATTATTTTCACCCCAACCCTGGTGAAAATTATGGTAAATACTAATTGCACCCTGGTGCAAATGGTGTCAGATACTATTTGCACTCAGATTTAAATACTAAAATACAGTATATGGCCATCACTGTAGTGTGTTCATTGTGTTTATTTAGAGTACCACAGACACACTACATTAACCACTACCCCTAAACCTTACCTTTACCTTACCTTAGAAAAAAAAATAAAAATCACTGTGATGAATTTCGATTATTTAAAATAGTATTAAAGGAAATATTATAAGTGGAAACAGGAAACTGGATGGGAAAAATAGTGGGACAGTACTGTAACAAAGACTCAGGTAGGCTGGGATCCAGCAATGTTTTATTGAAACTCACAGATATATGCAGGCAATGGTCAGGCAATGGGGAATCAGGGCAAATGTAGGCAGAGCAGGAGCGTTGTGAGGGAAGCAGGATGTCAGGGCAGGCAGCAAGGGCAATCACGAAGAGACAGGCAAGGTTCAGGTAGGCAGGCAGTAATCAATCGTAGACAACAGGGAAAGCAAGGTCGGTAGGCAGATAAGCAAACAGGAATGGTTGTAGAACGCTCAGTAGAGTAGCTGGAACAAACATGACTTCGCCCTGAGTGTGTGACTGCGCGTAGCTTAAATAGAGGGAGATGAAATGGGGATCAGCTGTGGATTGATAAAGCCCGGTATGTGGGTAATTAGAACTCAGGTGAGTCGGATCTCCGGTGGCCGACCGCGGAGGTGCTCTCGAAAGCGTTTGTGACAGAACCCCTCTCCTATGAGCGGTTCCTGAAGCGAGGACCTGGTCGGCGCCGGGGTCAACCTCGAGGGCGGAGGGCCGGTCTCTCTGGATGGACTCTCGGACTGTGGGGGGCGTCGCGGGCAGTTGGCGCGTAGATGCCCTGCATGACCGCAGTAGAGGCAGAGGTTGTGCGAGAGGCGGCGTTCCTTCTCTTCATGAGAGAGATGGGTCCGACCGACCTGCATAGGTTCGGGTTCCTCGTGGAATGAGCGAGTCGGAGCTGCCGGCGCGAACCACCGGGTTGACTGCCTGGAGCGGATGAGGTTGTCAAGGCGTATGATGAGAGTGATGAATTGATCAAGAGACATACCTTCGTCGCGGCAGGCCAGTTCAGACTGAAGCTCGGCACTCAGCCCTTGTCGACAGTGGAGCTTGAGGGGGCTTTCCAGCCAGCCGGTCTGCGTAGCGAGAGTGCAGAAGGAAAGCGCGTAGTCAGCTGCCGTGCGATTACCTTGACGCAGGGCTATCAGCTGTTCGTCTGGGCTCTTGCCACTCTCGGGGTGATCAAAGACTGTGGTCAGGCTGCCCATGAAGGATTTGTAGGTTGACTGGGCGAAATCCTGGTTGGTCCAGATCGCGGTAGCCCAATCGAGAGCTCGGCCCGTGAGCACAGAACATACAAAGAGGATCTTACTCTCATTGGTGGGGTAAAGTGCCGGTTGTTGAGAGAGGAAGACCGTGCACTGCATGAAGAAGCCTTTGCACTTCGAGGGCGTACCGTCAAACTTCTCGGGATGTGCGAGGCGAGGGCCGGTGATCGGTTGGTAGTGAGGAATGGCGTCGGCCGCTGGGCCGGCTGAAGGCGCGGTGAGCGCCGGTGCTGGCTGGCTGAGAGCTTGTACAGCCCGCATAATTTCATCCACGGCGGTCGTCAGACGGCTTGGAAAGTATTCTGTAACAAAGACTCAGGTAGGCTGGGATCCATAAGCAGTGTTTTATTGAAACTCACAGATATATGCAGGCAATGGTCAGGCAATGGGGAATCAGGGCAAACGTAGGCAGAGCAGGAGCGTTGTGAGGGAAGCAGGATGTCAGGGCAGGCAGCAAGGGCAATCACGAAGAGACAGGCAAGGTTCAGGTAGGCAGGCCGTAATCAATCGTAGACAACAGGGAAAGCACGGTCGGTAGGCAGATAAGCAAACAGGAATGGTCGTAGAACGCTCAGTACAGTAGCCGGAACAAACATGACTTCGCCCTGAGTGTGTGACTGCATGTAGCTTAAATAGAGGGAGATGAAATGGGGATCAGCTGTGGATTTATAAAGCCCGGTATGTGGGTAATTAGAACTCAGGTGAGTCGGATCTCCGGTGGCCGACCACGGAGGTGCTCTCGAAAGCGTTTGTGACAAATACGAGGATTTGAACCATGTTCGCTAGAACAAAACTAGACATTCACACGCCGTATTTACACCCCAAACCACTGCAGCATGGTTCCAACAGACTATTGGGGTGCAAATAGCTGCATATTGCAAGTCCGATTCTGTAAATGTATTTCAGGGTATCATCATCAAATCCAGTGTGGACAGCAATGGTGGAGAAGAAATGGGAGAACTCTCTTATTGATAAGTCCGCCTGGTTTAGTTGTACGGATAATTAAACTTGGAAACAACAGCCGTGAAGGGCTTCGAGACAGGGGCAGCAGAAAACTTGGAGCAAGGAGTCGCGGAAGGCTGATCCAGTCCCTACCCTGAGGTGGTCTTTTGAGTCTCATGGCCATCAACCTGACTTTCTCTGGTATCCTTGGTCTCCTGGCCATACGCCTGATATACTCTGGTCTCCTGGGTCTTCTGGCCATCCTCCTGATCTGCTCTGGTATTTTTGGTCTCCTGGCCATCCGCCTGATCTGCTCTGGTCTCCCTGGTCTTCCGGCCTTCTGCCTGTTCTGGTCTCTGGCTCCATCTTGGCCCTGCCTCCCTGATCACCCTTCCTTGGGCTTTAGGAGCTGCCCATTAGAAGTTAGGGGTTCTGTCATGATTCACTGTTGTTTGCCTTGTGTTCCTCACCTGTCATCTGTTCCTCCCGGACTACACTTCCCATTATTCCCTGCCCTCATCACTGCCAGCTGTCACTGATTGTTTTCACCTGTCTTTCATTTACTCATGACCTATTGTGTATATAATGACCTGTTGTTTGCTTAGTCCTTGACAGTTGTTATGTGTTTTGACCTTCTGTGTATGACCAGTGCCCATCATTTATGTTTTCTCTGTTCCTGCGTTTTCCCATCGTGGATGATTCTTTTGTTTATGTGTTTACCCCGTTATTCTGTAATTTGTTTATTTGATTAAATATTGTTTCACCGCACCTAGATCCAGCTCTCATGACATCCTTCCAGATGTTACAATGGCAGATGCTATTTTCACTGGGGTGCTAATAGACACTCCATAATTCTAATTGCCACTGCACTGTTTTCTGATTCCGGTCTCCATAAGAAGCCATGTAAAAACTACTAATACAAGCATTCCATATGAAGAACAATCATTTTAAAACATTGCATAATCCTCAAAAAAATATGCTGATGCAAGTGAAAACACTGGAGACCAGAAAACAAAAACAGACTTCTGTTATAATTTGTAAAACGTGTGTTCTGAAAAAAGGGCGATAAAACAAAAAAGGTGGATACAATCACAATTCTAGTCCTATTCTAGAATGGATTTTCTCCCTTGAATGAATAACTTCTGCCTACATTATTCACATTTGTTAAGTTGATGTGGATAAAAGTGACTGCTAAATAAATGTATGTACATGTACAACAAATTGTAATGGATAAAAAACTGAACTAAAGACATACAATATACAATAATGAACATTAGACATTAACCACCGCTTTAATTAGTTTGAAGTGTGCTTCTCTGTTCATACAAAAAAAGTTCTTCTAACTTTAGAATTGTCTTCACTTTAGTTGTTCTTATTTAAGTTGCTTCTTTCCATCGTCCACCTTAAGTCTCTAGAAAACTGCTGAGGCTGCAAGGGAAATGGATACGGATGGGAAAGTAAGAATTAACAGGATTTAAAGTTGGCGCAGAGGGACAAATGAGCTCGTGAATTAATGTGGGTGTGCGGACGAGACAGTAAAAGGGACGCTTGGCTTAATCTCATTCACAGTCTTCTCCAGGGCGGCTGGGGAACTCTAACTATGGTAATGAAGGGGACGAGCTGACCCTCGGGTAGGGGTTTATATGGTTGCCATGGCCTAAGTGTTGTCTAGATAAGTCCAGTAATCCCATGTTGCTTTTGTAACACAGGCCTCAACAGGGGACAACCCTGTGGCCAGTAAACCCATACTGTGTTTATCCTGGGCATAGGTGGTGAAGGCAAGCTGGGTGATACTGGAATGTGGCCCCATTGTGTGGCTACTTTTCTTTTGTGTAGTGAAAAATAAACAGACTAACAAAAGGCCGGCAGAGGGGAGGAGGAGTTGGCTGTGGCAGCAGGTGCAAGGGATAGCCAATATTTGCACAGCGGTTTCTGTGACACATACTAACTGCAAAACAAAAGGTGGCAACTGTTTTATTGGTGCTTCACAACACCCAGATAAATCCTGAAGCAGTTAACCCTCCCCCCAACCAGCCAATCCCACCAGCAC
Source organism: Xyrauchen texanus (assembly GCF_025860055.1). NCBI lineage: Eukaryota > Metazoa > Chordata > Actinopteri > Cypriniformes > Catostomidae > Xyrauchen > Xyrauchen texanus. The sequence goes on along the minus strand of NC_068298.1, from coordinate 24,258,986 downwards.
CAAATCATTTTGTATGGCACAATTGCTCAGACGAATCCTGACAACATTACAGAGGGCTAAAAGTGTTGGGGCTAAAACTACCTTGAAAAACATGATCTCATACATAAATGCCTTGCTAGTCAAACCCAGAACATTTAGCATTACATCACCTCAACTGACGTGTCGTTATTCATATGCATTCATATGTCCATTTCCTTTTTTTTATGATCACTATTTCAAATTTGTGTTTTAACTGATATAAATATGTAAGGGAATGTGTAAAATCAATGACTTCTTTATTAGGTACACATGCACACCTACTTGTTCTAATCAGCAAATCTTGTTGCAGCAGTGCAATGCATAAAATCACGCAGATACAGGTCAGGGGCTTCAGTTAATGTTCACATTAACCATCAGATTCGGGAAACAAATGTGATCTCAGTGATTTCATCAGTGACATTTTTGTTGGTGTCAGGTGGGATGGTTTGAGTATTTCTGTAACTGCTGATCTCCTGGGATTTTCACGCACAACAGTTTCTAGGGTTTACTCACAATGGTGCCAAAACAAAATCTAGTGAGTGACAGTTCTGCAGATGTAAATGCCTCGTTGATGAAAGAGGTCAACGGAGAATGGACTGGTTTGAGCTGACAGAAAGGCTACGGTAACTCAGATAACCCATTTGCACAATTGTAGTGAGCAGAATAGAATCTCAGAATGCACAATATGTTAAACATTGAGGCAGATACAGGCTACAACAGCAAAAGACCACATCAGGTTCCACTTCTGTTAGCCAAGGGCAAAAAGCTGGGGCTGCCTTCTCTAGTTCATTTTAAATGGTCCTGTTTAGTGACAAATTAATTAAAAAAGTACAAATGTATTGCCCAGTGATTTCCCAGTAATTTGAGGTCATAAAAGCTGTGTGATAAATAAAGAAAATGCAAATTTAAGTTTAAAATAGTTTTTGCTGGTGTACAGTAACTTTCCAAAAAGTATTTCATACCATCTACTCAAATGTTAAAATAACACTCCCCTGCTTAAAACAAATTGTGAATGTTGTGACATTTTCTTGTCATGTTTATTTGGTATTGATGTCTACTTAGGCAGATGTACAGTATATTATCATTCGTTATAACAAAATTGGCGAGCGCCCAAAAAATAATGACCTCTCAGGAGAACAATAAATATTTCCCTCATCTTGCCTTTTCTTAAGTTTGAGAAGAGCTGATGCTTCCTGTAAAGATGCTGGAGCATTGAATTTAGCTCAGTCCACTTCTTGCTCTCAAGCCTCACTTCCAATTCCTTCAGCAGCAGCTGCCAACCATCCAGAGCACCAAAAACAATAACCAACAGGGAAAGATTTAACTTCAAATAAGAAATCCACTTTTAATAAGTGTTGTTACAGCCGTCGCTGCCTTGCAGACCAAGCAAGCACAATACCTGCCAACCCCCAACAATCTTCCATTTTCGTCAATGTCATGCTTGTCACTATATAATTGAAAATTATTTCTGGAGACTGGGAGGTCTTGGAGACTAGGTTTGTTTGTTATCTGTAAATAAAATCTGTTTGGATCAGTGTTGTCTTCTCCCTGTTTTTATCTCTGCATAAGAACTGAAAAGAGATTGAATGAATGAAAGAGCTGAAAAGAAAGCTCTGGGTCTGCTGAGAGCTACTTCTAGTATTAGTTGCAGCAAAAGTATTGAGTGGCAATATAAGGCCTATGGAGACTGGGAGTAAATGCATTTATGTCTAAAAGTAATGTTAGGCTGAGAGTTGATTGACGGGTAAATAATTGTGAGTGTACAAAGGCTTTCTCCCTTTCTTTCTCTCCCTCCCACTCTTTCTCCTCATCTCCCCTACTCAAGTCTTGGATTGGACATAAGAAATGAAAGCTTTATCTGTTTAGATGGAAAATCTATCACAGGGGCCCGGGCTGTGTATGAGGATTAATACGCTGATGTGCATATCCTTCAAAAGGGGCAGTCTGTTGTTCCATCACTGGCTGCACTGAGAGCAATGAATACCATCGCATAACTGTACGTAGCCCACAACTGGTTTGGACTTCCATGACAATCCAGAATGAACATGAATAAAATATCAGGGGGCAGCTAATTACATCAAGCGGAAAGGGGAATCTCGCAATCTGCCTTGGCAAGCAGGGTCAGGGGCCGGGCAGACACAACAGCAGCCCTGCCGTGTCAACACTATACACTCTAAAAGGATAATAGTGATCTCTTCAATAGGTCAACCATTAGAACTTACAGATATAGATATATATACACATATTTACAAGACTCAGGAAACAGCAGTGCATGCATGTGGTGCTGGTATTTGGCCGATTTTGCCTAGTTCATGAATGAAGTCCATTAAAAAGACTCTAGTCTTGTTCAAATGGGAGCAACGCTGGCTGTGTACCTCACATTGGTGCAGAACACTCTTAAACTTCAATAAAAAAATGGAAATGTTATATTGGTAATTAAATTTAGACAGTGAAGTATACAGTACACAAATGTTGTCTTCCTAAAACAACCTGATGAAGGTGTCTTAATAAACAGGATGTTAAGCAAATATTGATTTGTGGATGGCATTTTGCTGTAACACCTCTGTATACTGCCATTTGAAGGCATTGTTTTCAGCTTTAAGCCATTTATATGCTTAGACTGGAAGGGGAAAACAGAGGTCAAGGGGTAAGAGGAATTATACAGCGCACATCTCTCATCATCCAGGAAAATGCACCGGCTTGTAGTGCCATGATTGCCCACAAAAAGCATCAGCATCCATGCATTGACTGTTCCATAGAGACCTTCAGCAAACTGTGAAGGAGAGGGTAGTAGTTTTGGGAAGCATGTTCAATGAGCTTTGTACTTGTTCTGAGACAACTCAGACTCTGCAACCAGGGGAGAAGACAGTGGGACCTATTGCTCCATTCCAGCCTGTCCATCAACCTGCCTTGCTGATTAAGACAGTCAGTGTAGAGTCAGAGATTGGTATTCCTCCCTCTACCCTACCTACTTACAGTCTTCCAGCAGCAAAGCCCATCAGTGAGCATTGACACTCTCTGGTCTCACCTCATATAACAGAGGAAGAACAGCATGCAAGAATACGCAGGCCATCTCTCTCCTGACACTGTTGCTTATGATAAATCCTCTACATTTCACAGCCATGTGAAAGAGTCAATGTATACGGAGGGAAGAATAAAAGCAGATAGATTCCACAAATAATAATAATATATAATGTATTAGCTTGAGCCTAATGCCCTAATCATAAAAGCTAAATTAATAATTTCCAGTTGTAAATGATTTGCACTTCATATAGATCAGAAAAGAGAGAATATTAAGGGTTTTCAGATTTTAACTCTTGGCTTGAGGGGATGAATGGATCATTTCACAGTTTTAGGCATTAGACAGATCTCTGGCAGGGTGTCAACCGGCTCTCCAATTAGAAGACCCCTGAGATACTCCCCAAAAGTTTAGCTGAAATTAATGTCTGATGTCATTGAAGGATGTGATGAAAATCCAAAAGCTCCCACGACAAGAGATCAACAACTGCTCTTTAGATGGATTGCACCATTTCACCTGCACAGCTAATGAATTAGTTTTCATTTTCATATCTCAATTTAGCCACTTTGAAACAATAAAGCCATGCTGATTAAACAATGAAAATAAACGGCAGCAAAGAGGAGCTGGGCATTCAAACACAGCCATGTCTAAAAAAAACAAACAATGATCCTGTGCAAAAACAACGTGTGTGAAGATACAATTAAGTGATCTTTAAAGGTTGTTTACCTTTATTTTGTATTTCGGTGTGCATACAAAACAACTAAAATATCATAAAGCTTTTCTGAGATCATAGATATATAACAGCATAAACAAAGGAGTACACTCCCTTTAAAAATGTATGTATTTTTATTGCTAGATGACAATATGACAATGCATTAAACGTATACTTAATAACAACATATTGATATGTCATCAATATCAGTAAAACAAGTAAATTAGGTAACTATTGAAAACTTAAATAAAGGGTTGCAGAAATGCGTACATCCTTGATTAAAGGGATAGTTCACCCCAAAATGAATAGCAACAAAGTGTTTACTCAACCCTGTGTTGGCTTTCTTTCTTTTTCTGAACACAAAGGCAGAAATTGTGATTAGATTGTGTTCCCCCAAACCTTAACGTATGCTTTCATAACAATCTATGAAAGATTTTTTTCAAAAATATAGAATCAATTCCATGCCACATATATTTGCAAAAATATAAAGTATTGCAAAATAAAATAAAGTTTTGCAAAATAAAAAAAGTATTGAGCAAACAAAAAAAAAAAAATGTAAACAAAAATGAAGTATCACAAACGTAAAATAAAGTATCGAGAGAAAAAAAGAAAGTTTTGCAAACAAAAATAAAAATTGCAAAATATAAATAAAGTATAGCAAAAACCAAGATGTAATTAAATGCAAAAATCAATGACTGTTGTAAAATAATGTAAAGATCTTTTATCCTTTTTTATCTCTGCAACAGATTTTTAGGCAGCAATGATTTTGCCACACATCTTTTTCTTTGCAATGCCTACTAATTATTTTGCAATGCTCCTTTTAATCTGCATTTCCATCACGTGTGAGCTCGTGATACCGTTTTGCCTTTGCGCTTCACTTTTCTCTGTGTTTCACTTTATGGCACTGTTTTGTCGTGGGGGTGGAGTCAGGGGATTGGGGCGTGTACAACCTCTCTGATGCCTCTCTGGAAGTTACGTCATTAGCTTGAGACACGGATCAAACATCATGGCTGAGCACAGGCATGCAGGTGGATCTCAGGTATGTAAAGTTGATTGTTTCCTTTTATTTAATTAGCATTAAATGTGCTTTAACAGCGTTTGCTTCAGATAAAGACGTTAGAGATCAGTTAAAGCGGTGGATTTATTAGCCATACTCGCTAACATAGCCAGCATCTGCAGTTTATTCTCTCTCAATTGATTGGACTATTGATTGATTCTTATGTTTATTTTATAGATTATAATTGTCTATACCATAGTATGTTGTCTTCTAAAAAATATGTAAACTCCATATTTAGATGTTATAACATAATCACTGTTAAAGGAGACAATAAATGGATCACAAATAAAAAGTTAAACGATCGTAACAAACGTGCATGTGTTCTGTCTTTAAAAATAAAGTTTTGAAATATAAAATGTTCACATCCCCTATATTCTTAACCCTGCGTTATACAGCTATGTGCATGGGGGGCGTGGTCGTGTGTCAGTCTGCGGGAGAGAGAGAGCGGTAAGGCTTGTCACCTGGTTTGTAATTATCTCTAACACCTGTGTCTTGTTGTAGTGATACGGATAAAGACATTTAAAGGGACGCCAAGTGTAGAGAGGGAGGGAGAGAGAGAGTGGATCCAGAAAGCTCCACAGACTGAGTGTGATATTGTTTTGTTTATGTTTACATTTCTACGGCGGTGACCGTCGTATGTTCGTGAAAGAAATTAAAGTGCTGATTTCAAACCTGCTTCCCTGTCTCCTGACTCCTCCATTGCTCTACGAACCTGTTCACAAGCTACTTAAGTTCTTACAATGCTCACAGTAAATGTACGTGTATCTAGATCATCTCATGTAATGATTTGCCATGTCACATTTAGCAGAGAGAATATCCAGATGTGACGAATCTTACTAGTGTTCTGACTCAAAGCTTCGGTCACATTCAGGCGGGTCAGGGTCAGCGGCAGCTTTCTCCTGCTGTTTCTCTGCCTCGAGTAGAGCAGGATATAACCAGTTTATCAGCACCTATACTTAAGAATCAATCTGTTAAATTTGTTTTGCTTTTGCACAATTAACATTATAAGTGATGTTCTTTTATTTTTTGTAGATCGTTTCCTGGGATGCTTATTTTTTACGATCATTTAACTTTTTATTTGTAATCTATTTATTGTCTCCTTTAACCGTGATAATGTAACGTCTATTTATATATTTTTAAATATGGAGTTTACATTTTTTTTTTTAGAAGACAACATACTATGGTATAGACAATTATAATCTATAAAATAAACATAAGAATCAATCAATTGAGAGAGAATAAACTGCAGATGCTGGCTATGTTAGCGAGTATGGCTAATAAATCCACCGCTTTAACTGATCTCTAACTTCTTTACTGAAGCAAACGCTGTTAAAGCACATTTAATGCTAATTAAATAAAAGGAAACAATCAACTTTACATACCTGAGATCCACCTGCATGCCTGTGCTCAGCCATGATGTTCGATCCGTGTCTCAAGCTAATGACGTAACTTCCAGAGAGGCATCACTGAGCCCGTTGTACACGCCCCAATCCCCTGACTCCACCCCCACGTCAAAACAGTGCCATAAAGTGAAACGCAGAGAAAAGTGAAGCGCAAAGGCAAAACGGTATCACGAGCTCACACGTGATGGAAATGCAGATTAAAAGGAGCATTGCAAAATAATTAGTAGGCATTGCAAAGAAAAAGATGTGTGGCAAAATCATTGCTGCCTAAAAATCTGTTGCAGAGATAAAAAAGGATAAAAGATCTTTAGATTATTTTACAAAAGTCATTGATTTTTGCAATTAATTACATCTTGGTTTTTGCTATATTTTATTTATATTTTGCAATTTTTATTTTTGTTTGCAAAACTTTCTTTTTTTCTCTTGATACTTTATTTTACGTTTGTGATACTTAATTTTTGTTTTAAATTTTTTTTTTTTGTTTGCTCAATACTTTTTTTGTTTTGCAAAACTTTATTTTATTTTGCAATACTTTATATTTTTGCAAATATATGTGGCATGGAATTGATCCCATACAAAAAAAGTCTCCCAGAATAATTTATTAGACTTCTGAATTATACTGTTGCAAGCTTTTGAAGCTTGAAGATGTGGTCACCATAAACTTCCATTTTATGACATCACTGAGCAAAATTTTTTTCCCTTTGTTTTATGAAAAAGAGAGAAAGTCATATAACAACACAGAGGTGAGTAAACAATGACTGAATTTTCTTTTTTGTGAAATAACCCTATAAATTCAACAAATGTGTATTCTTCCAGTACTTTGTGTGTCCTCCATCACTTTTAAACACTGCTCTGATCCTTTGTGTATAATGCAGAGTATTGCTTAACTTGCTTCTTCAAATCCTGGTGCTCAAAAGGGTTGAGGTCAGGTGACATACTCTGAAGACTGTTTAGGGTCACTGTCATGTTGAAAAAGTGCCCAACGACCAAGGGTGTGGCGTGAAAGTATCATCTTCTCTGTGATGTCTTTACAGTGGAATTCATGATGACATTGATGAAGCACAATTCTTCCACACCTTCAGCACTTATACATCTCCATATAAGAACTTTACCACCACCATACTTCACTGTGGGAATCATGCACTTCTCAATATACTCATCTCATTTGTGATGCCATACATTTTTGGATGTCATCAGATTCAAAAAGATTGACTTTGGTCTCATCAGACCAGAGTATAGATTCCCAAAAGTATTCAGCTTTGTCAATTTGGGGCTTGGCAAAGGCTAAACAGGCTTTTTGTGCTTTGGCTTCAGCAGTTGCTTCCTGCGTGGACGGTAACAATGTGTTCCACTTCAATCCAGGGTGAGTCTTACAGTGTGAGATGCAACAAAGAACCAGCTCAGAGACACTTGCTTGCAGATTTCCCTGCACTTCTTTAGCAAAAATTGTCCATCATGGGGTGAATGAATGGTGACGGGGGTGAATGGTGAATTATTATTTATTTTATTTTTTTTGTATTTCTGTATCATTGTTGCTATTGTGTTACAACAAAAATTATATTCTGATTTTCATCATTAAGAATAATGGGAATTACATCAATTTAATAAGTAGTTAAACAAAATGTTGGCAGATGGGGTGTGTTTAATAATCATAGAAATAATGCCACAATGCAAAACATCTTAATGGTCTTAAAAAGGCTTAATTATCTTCAAGAAGTGTCTTATTATTTATTTATTTATTGTTTTTGTGACCAGGTCTACACAATCATGATTCATCAACATTATAGGCATTAAAGTTTTATATTCTGTTAATGCCTGATCTTCTGTAAAGCTGATTTGAAACGATGTGTGTTGTGAAATGAGCTATACAAATAAAATGGACTTGACTTGACTTATTCACTCCCTCAGAGAAGTGGACTAAACAATAAAGCCCGAACACATGCATTATGCATGTTTGGATGTGTTAGTGCGTATTCGTATGTGTTTCTCTGTTTCTGAATGTGTTTATATTTTTTTTCATATGACAAAGCTGTTGGTGCTTAGTGGGTCTGACTTTGAAAATGGGGATGTCACTACATGCCTCTCAAATGCATTAAGAGGCTGGCACAGACCTTGTTTCTGCAGCTATTTTGGAGGAAGCAATGCTAAGCATGTTAGCATAAGTAAGGCGATTTTGATGGGAAAAGTCACTTGGGGGAACTAAGTCAGATCACATTTCTAGACGCAAATTAGACCATGTTTGAGTTGTGCAATGAGGCTTGGATCACAGCAGAGCACAGCAGATCTTGCTCGCCCTCTCTTTCTGTCTCTCTAATATTGTGAGAAAGCAGATCCATGGCATCCCAATTCACAGGATTAATAGAAGTCAAAGGAAATGCTCAAGCCAAAGCAGCCTCTGCCTGAGCTATTACTCTTTTATCACATGGGCTTCAGTGAGTAAAAGTTCAATTAATGTTCTTGTGAAATTTTGTTACAACTGGTTGTCAAAAATATTCAGTATATGTTTGTGGTAGATCGCAGTGTAAATCTTGAAGTACATTGTGCATTCTTGAGTGCTATGAGAGAAGCTTGTTCACAGCATGCAAGAACTTGCATCGTTTATTGCTAAAATCAATGCAAGTTCTCACTTGAACATGCAAGCCACTGCAAACAAGCTTCTCTAATAGCATCACTGAATGTGCAACAGACATCAAGACCGATTTCGGGTTGTTTCTCAAAGTTATTTTTAACTTTTGGGTCCTTTTTTAACCTTTAAAATTAGGTACCATACAGCCATTGTATTGAAAACATGGAAGGAGCTATTCATTTGAACATTCCTTCTGTGGTCCACCTAAGAAAGAAAATCATACAGATTTGGAATGACACAAGGGTAACTTATGACAGAACTGTAATTTTAATGTGAACTTGTGCTTTTTATCACAATTTAATTTTGTGTAAATTGTCATGTTTATGCTTACTATTTTTTGTTTATATTTTATTTAGGGATGCATTATTTATTGAAACGTTCAATGTTTCTGTATTCAACACTATTTGGTTACTCCATATGTGCAATAGAGGTCTTCAACCTGACCCAAACCCAAAAGGAGCCAACAAATCATTGTGTTTTTGACAGTTGTTCAAGTATAGGGTGAGTTAGAGGTCACTGACTGCTGCGCCACATTTATAAAAAAAATTTTAGCCTCACATAGGATCACATTTTTTAGATATCATTTAAAAAAGTTCAAAGTAACTTGCAATTGCCTAAATGGATCTCAAGACATGTGTTCCTTTTCATTTGTTGTGCTTTGTTTTTAGCGTAGGTGTCACCTAGATTTGAGTCTGTCTGTCTGCTGTCTGTCTGTCTGTCTATCTGTCTGTCTGTATGTCTATCTAAACTGAGAGTAATGTTTATCTTCCAGCATATTTTGGCAAAGCATAGCATCAAAAAGCTGACATGCACACAAACAAGACAAATATTTCATTCTAAAGTCTCAGATTAGCTGGTAGGGCTACCTAAAATGTGCATAAGCACATTTATCCACATGGACTGGGATAGCCTGCAGAAATTATGGCCGTTTTCCCATTACAGAGAGTGTCTTTATATAAAACATCCTGAGAGGCTGAATGGCATTAGTTCTGTATTTTTATTTTTTTATGGGACATCTGGTTTAAAGCAGTGCACAAAGATAGCTCAGACACTAAGATGCAAACAAAGATCTCAAAGTAAGACCTCATGCTGATTATGGAGATGACAAGCACTCAAATCATCAAAGCTCTCATCATTCATAGATGCCACTGTCAGTATGTATATAAACGGATATGTATTCTGACTGACTTTAATAAGAGATAAGTGTAGTCTGTGAACTACTGACCAAGAAAAAGGCCCTGCCTTCTTTTTCTGTTTGTAAAACAAGCTTTTATCCAAAACTTGTAGGTTAAACATACTGAAATTAACAGCACTGCAAAACAAACTGATCAAGATATCTTAGGAAAGGTCAAGAAAGAGTCAGAGAGAGAGAGAGAGAGAGAGAGAGAGAGAGAGAGAGAGAGCGAGAGAGAGAGAGAGAGAACAGAGGCAACAATGCTGTCTATATAAGAGTATGTAAGTATGGGAATATGGATCCTTGAAACAACATGGTGAAATTATGCACATAATAATCATACAAAGAGCTGATTTAATCAAAATATTAGTTGATATTAATAATAAACTTTTGGCTGGTGAGCTTGCGTTGACAAAATCTTAAATGGATAGATCATCCCCAAATGAAAATTATGTCATATTATACCCACCAATAATAGAATTTTAGGAACCTCCTCTTGTGTTTCATGGAAGAAAGAAATGTGGGTTTGGAAATTATGATGGAATTTTTATTTGTCAGCAAACTAACCCTTTAATCAGAATTTCACATGGATAAACTTAACATACACCTAATAAACCCCTTTCTTTTTACATATTTGGAAAATTGTGGTAAATAAAATCTCATAACTGTCATTCATTGGAAATAACAAAATGCAGAAAGTGTGTGGGTGTGTGTTAATCCATATGTTTGCTAGCAGTCTGCATCTGAATTGAATCTTTGATGAAGCAAGTGACACAGGAAAAAAAAAACAGTAATTGAGTTTCCCATCAGCTCAGCAGTATTGTAAATTGGGTTCTTTGCTTTTCATGTGTGAATTGCCTACAAATCAGTTTTAGGGAACTTTATAGAGATCATAAGATGATTCCACTATCTCATTTTCTTGAACATAAAGGGACATTTTGTTGAGTAAATAGTGCAAAACTGGAGCTGATGACTGCACAACTATTCTTGAGCATTTGCACAAGGAATTTTAGCAAACTGTTCTTGAGGATATTACTCTGACTCCAACTTCAATAAAATGGGAGATTAATGTAGTTGCATGTGGTTTATTTCTGTAGCAGCCCTGTCCCCAGCCCTTGGGGCTTGAAAACAGGAAGTGAGAAGTGAAATGAGAAACCTGATCAATCATACTATTAAAAGTCAAGAACTGGATAGGTAAAACTAAATTAAATGCATTCAGTCTAGTAAAAGACAATGTTGTACATGTGAGAGATTGAGGGCATGTCCAATGGAGTGTGATGGAAGTGTTAACAACTTCAATAAGTTTGAGCAGCACCACGTGCATGAGAAAGAAAAAATGCACAAAGGTCTGCCACAACTTGAGACAAATTGGGACTGACAGGAGTACAGGAGATAGCAAACAAAGACATCTGACTTCAGTGCCATGTAGGTTTCGATTCAGGGCTCAAATTTGCTGCATATCAACAACTTGCATCTGTGTTTCTCTCTGCTAGAGTTTGAACAGGTCCTAAAAAACACAAGCTATCGTGGGATAAAGTTTGGGCTTCAGACAACTCAATGTGAATGCTTTCAGCCAAAGCCATATAAAACTCTGAGCATGCTTGTATTCCCATGTTGTTTCAAGTGCTTCCAGATAGAAAATATTATGCTACATGAACAACTATCCATCAGGCCCTCACTTCACAGTAGTCAGGCATGTTCATTAGGCCAAAAAATTATAAACATGCCAATGAATTTAGAATACAGGATCAAATATCTGGTCCTTTGGTGGCTCTCATGTTTGTACTCTCCACTCTAAGTATACCCATGTTCTGTCACAGGCAGTGGGCATATAGTCCATCTTAGTCTGTCACCCTGCTTCTCCCTGGCCAGAGAGTTGTGGCAGATGGGCAGACAGGGCCTTGGAACTGCCCCGGGGTAAGAGCACAGCTTCTTGTCACCTAAGTTCACCATGACACTGTGCATGCTGAAATCAAGCCACTTTCCCTTCCCAAATGAGGAAATGCATCAGGTGCTGAACAAATAAGTGATGAAATCTTGACAGATTAAAGTGAAAGAAAAAAAAAAGCCATCTGCCCAACCAAGCTGTACACTCATGGCAGCGCTGATTGGGAGTGAACGAGGAGAAAAGAAGAAAGTAGTGGAGAGAGAGGCATTTTTCTCAACTAGATTGAGATTTGTAGCAGAACATTCTGGTCTGTTGCAACACTAAGGCTTGGTACTGCCAACTACATCACAATGTGATACAAATCACGTCACCCTGTTTTCAAGAGAGAGTAAATATGAGGGATCATATAAAAATATTAAAGGACAGACAGACAGATAGATAGATATCAATAGACAGATTAATGCAAAGACAGACAGAAAGACAATGAAAGAGAAATAGATAGCTTAAATACAATGGAAGATAAACTTTACTCAATCGGTCCATTCTAACCCTGAATTTGCAGCACTAAAATGGAGAAACAAACTGTAACCATGCTACAAGCAAGGATCAGTACAGAACGGCATGATTCAACAACAGCAGCTGTTCATTCCAATGGTGGAAATGTGTCTTAAGATTATATCGGCATATCCCTAAATAACACTCATTACAGCCAAGCCAGGAAGCACTCTACACTCCAGCTAAAATCCCATTACTACCTGATCCTTGCTTCACTGAAGTACTCAGACTAACATGCTCCACAGAGCCACAGAAGACATGTCTCAAAAGCAATAAATAGGCTGGGTTTATATGCCGATATGGCAGAATATCTCACTCCAATATCATGGCACTAATATATAACAAATGCTTAAATAGCTTGAGTCTGTTTAAGGAGGACACAGCCCATACCGTAGCTCTTAGAAAGTGTGGAGGATACAGAGTAACAGGGAGGGGAACACCAATGAACACCTCTTGTGTGAACTACAGAGCACGCAACTTCTCAAGAGCAGATGATTTTAATGTTTGTGCGAGTGTGTTTGAAAGGCACAGATACTGCCCCACTTTTGCTAGACAGACTCCCCCAACTCAGCACATCTCTAGAGTTGGAAAAGGCAAGGTGTTTTGTTGCAGTGGTTAGAGCAGATCCAGGCACCTCCCTCAGATACCTTTTCAAGAATAAGTGCTGGAGAAAGGGAAAAAAGGAAAGTGAAGAATAAAATGCTTTCCCTGCAACAAATTAGAGCTGAGCAGAGTGCTCCTTTTCAAAAGGCCCTTTATTTTGACCTTGCTTGATGTTAAATTCAATTACAGCACTTTTCTCCAAAGAGGATATTCAGAGTGGCATCGCCTCCGAGATAGCAGCAGCAACATCTGAGGACTGTATTTCAAAAACACGCTCTTTAATATACCGACTCTCATAACTAGACACAAACAGTGGCTCTTGCTCTGTCACTGTAGATCAGTGCTGGCACTGCTATTCCGTGTACTTTCAAGGGGTAAATTACCCTGCACTCACGATCTGCACACCTCAACATGATGAAAACACAACAGCACTCAAGGCAGACATGAAATCAAGTGGAATCTTAGAGTAGAGAGCAAACAAAATATGTTAGAAAATCTGAGGAGCTCTGCACTCCTAATTGGTCGATGGTGACTGCCTTGGAGGGAGTTCTAGTCATCAAGGTGATAACCGAGGGTGTTGTCATAACAGGTAAAAGAATAAAGTCTAGTAAAGACTCGAGAAGATTGTATTTTTCTAGAGAACAAGAGAAAATATTACTTTGTCTTCTTTTATACCCCTTGAAAAATATTTAAACACAATGACTGGCAGGCACAGAAGGAAGTGTTTTCTGTATTGTAAGCCATGGCAGGAACTAGAAAAGCATCCTGCTGGCTGCTGGCCCTCCCACAGATTCAGCAACAACACCTGATTTATCCGCCACTCGGCCAAACAGCACCTCAGCCAAAGCTCTGAGCTAGCATCTGCCCTGCCAAAGGTAGGAGGCTTTTTTTTATTGTGGAGGTAACACAAATTTTACCATTACAAGCAGCAAGGGATGGCACAATCTCACTAGAGTAAAATGGCACTGGTCCTTCAATGCATCGCTCCTTTTTATTGGCCATGTCTACAGCAGCTCTTGTGGCTAACAGTCCAATGAGCCTAAAGGTATCATGAACAGGAAATAGTATGCTCATACTACAGAACCAGAATATCCTTGCATCCAATGATCTGGGATCGTTTCTGAGTAGCTAGTGTAATTGCCTTGAAAGCACTGTAGCATCATTAGAGGATAGTCTGAGACGGCATTTGCAGGAACGAAAGGGCAAAACTAACAGCTTCTCTGGTGTTAAAGGTTATTTTTAATCTAATTTTCAATGACGAATCCTGGCCACTTTTATTTATCTCCAGTTTGTTCACCGTTATGTTGCTCCTCCTTACATCAACTACCTTGCAACTGACTAGAAATGTATTAATTACACAACTCTTTGTTTGTGGTAGATATTAGGGGTGTAATGGCTGCCAAACAAATTTACAGGTTCGACACCAATGGTTCAATAAGCATTTGTACCTTGGTTCAACTCAATTTTTAATGATGCATCTGGAACAAAAGGTTTGGTGAAGAAAACAAAAGGGCAAAAAAACAGTCTAAACAAAGAATAGGTAATGGAGTAAACATTGAAAAAAGCAACACGTGCAGTGTTGGATGTCGTGATTGCTGATGACTGAAAAGACTGACACGTTATTAGTTTGCTTCTCTTTTTCCATGTGGACCACAATCTAACAGTAACAATGAAAAAGGGGCAATAAAAATTGTCGAACTAAACCAACAGTTCTCAATCCTGTCTACAATGGAATTTTTTTCTGTGTTATATGCTGGAATGTGACATTACAGTCTGCTAAAATGTTTATTTTCTGTTCATTTTTGTTTTCAACAAAGGTCACAAGTGAGTGTCCCTCTCATCTCTAGTTTTGTTTGTGCACAAATTATAATACAAAAAAAAAATAATAATAATTATTGCATGTCTCTCTCTCCAAATAAACAAGAGAAATGCAATTAACATATAATTTTTCCCCAAACCCTCACTGTTTCTCTTCCAATAAAAGAATGGAAAAAATAAACGAAAAAAAAAAAAATACAAGACACTTGTTCACACAGTGTATTTCTCTTCTTCACTCCAATTGAAGCACTGTTTCCTCAACTGACAGCAGAAAGACTGACATTCAAGACAACCGCATGCATGCACATATACACGAGCTGCTTCAATACCGAATCTAGGTCAGAGACATAACAATTTAAACAAAGTCCCTCTGACTTTGGAGGGAAGGTGAGGAGAAACAATTCAGACAGAAATGCCTGGCATCACAGTGCCATTGTGGGGCCTTGCCATAGCCTGGCTAGGCCTGATGGGTGCTGGTACATCAAAGACAATGGAAGAAGGTTTTAAAGTGTGACACCAGATTTAGACAGAACCAGACTGGGACGTAGGTTCAAAAACACTACTGAGAATTCCCATAGGGGATGAATATTAATCCAGTTTCAATACTCAATCCAATTTCTGTATTTTCTCGAATACAAGTCAAGGTTTTTTTTTGTTTTTTTTTTCATGATCTGAATGTAAATGTAATTGATGTTGGCTGGTCAAACAGGCTACACACCAAAACACATACAGTATGCTTACAAACAGACAAAAACATGTCACAGAGACAGAAGTAGAATTTCAAAGTAGTCTATTCAGAGTATTTTGCCTTTACAAAGTACTTTTTTCAGAAAAAGTTATATTCCAATAAAATAAGGTTTCATCACACTCACAGAAAAAACACTCAGTATACAGAATTAAATTACTTATGTTATAAACAATACAATTTTGACCAGGTGTGACTATTTCCGAAAAATATGGTACTGCTCATAGGGAAAGAATGCTTACAATAAGCAGACACTACATAGATATCTACACAACATCCTCAGCTGTGGGAAAAGGTCTATTCCACCCCCAAATCCTTTCTAAAAATGATTTCACTAAGAAAACTTTTTTCCTCTTCATATTTCTGCACTCTTTCATGTTTCTTTCTAGGTAAATAAATGATCCGTAACACCAGGATTTTTTCCAAAAAACTACCCCACTTTCCAGTGAATGGAGAAGCTTGAAATTATGCAATATCAGTGACTGTAAAGAGCAACTGATCACTTCACTTTGGCAGGGGGGCTGTTCATATGCTAGTTTGGGAAGCAAAGGCAAAGATGGATGGTTTCTTGAAGTGTTCACTGCCACCATACAAAATAAAGGAATCAAAGTAGCTTTAATGAAAACATTTAATTCATTAATAAATAAAATGTGTTTCCCTTTCGGTTGACTCGTTTGACATCTTACTATGGGGCACGGCTCTTGCATGTTCATCCATGAAGCCCTATACTGTACAATCACGCCTAACACACTGCTGGCCCAAAATGGCATCCTACATCTCTTCATTCTTCCAAGCCATGAGCCCTTTTTCAGGGCACCTAGTGTTGAAAACTGTTGGCTTGATTTAACTGTCTGAAAGACAAGCTTCCACTTATTTTAGGATGCCAAGAGAAGTAAAACAAGAGTTGTTCTGAAGAAATTGGAAAATGCTTTACAAAGCAATATACATTTAAAATAAGATCTAAACTTACCAGTTGAACATGACTTCTCCCAAGAAGTCTGGTGAGACCAAACTGCGGTCTCACACGTGTTGTGGAGCATAAGACCATTTGTCTCACAAGAAAATTCACCTGGACACCTTACAGGGTCGGAGGAACAACCACTGGCAACAGGGTATGAAACTCTGCATGATGCTTGCCGACGGGCAGCGATTAGACTGTCCGTCGACTGGCCAACAGCTCTCCACACCGCAAAACGCTCAAGACATATTTTGCGTTCTTCTCGCTGCCTAGCTCAGTCCACAGGAAGAACTCTAGGTTTGGCGGTGGAGGCCAGAGAAGTTTATGGCTGAATTTATCCACGATGGCCGAAAAAGATAAAGGACATTTTCTCGATCAGCCAGTGGACACAAAGGGCCTGTAAGGACTGGCTATGGCAGCGATGCAGCAGCAGTTCGAAGTGAAAAGGAGGGGAAAAGAGGCTTTCAGGACGTTCGTGCCCCGGAGAGCTCCCATGCCGATGCAGCAACAGGTAATGCGCCATCCCGCTTTTAACCAGATGGGGCCGGCGAGAGGACAAACTTTGTGGCAGGGACCAAGAAGGGCTAACACGTCCTCTCGGGAAAGGGTTCCTCATGATCAGGGAAAACAACCTTCTTCCTGGCAGCGAAATCTTTTGCTCAGGTGGCAGCGGGCCCTCCCCCTTCTTCCCTTGTGGTTGGGGTAGAAGAAAGATACATACAGTATGCTCTGATGTTTACCTCAGTTTGCCTCTGAAAATCCCACAGAGAGCATTGATGAGATACAAAATGATGCATCAATCTCCGCACATACCCGGGGGTTGGTCAGAAAATGTCAAAATCAAAAACCCTGCATAGCAGTATTTTCTACTAGTATCGAATAAAGGAATTTATCAGCCCATCTGCACAACTGGGAAAAGTGTACAGACTCCCAGTGGGTTTTAAACACAATACAAAAGGGGTACAGACTGCAATTTGTGAGAAAACACCCACATTTCTTGGCAATAAAGCAGTCAAATTTTAAGAGAGAAAATGGCAATTTTTTGAGAGAAGAAATAAATTATCTTCTCCTCAAAAAGGCAATTTGAGTAGTATCGGCAGAGGAAACACAAAGATATTTTAAGTTTGGTTCACCTCAATCGATCTAAAGGATGCATATTTTCACATACAGATCCATCCAAAACACAAACATTTTCTGAAGTTTACATTCGAATACACGATTTACAAGTTTAAAGTTCTTAATTTGGCTTTTCTCTAGCGCCCCGCATTTTCTAAATGTGTGGACGCAGCCCTAACAGTGTTAAGACAAGGCACGACAATTCAAGTGCAATTCTCAACAATTGGTAAATTTGTGCCAGGTTGAGAGAAATGGCAGAAGTGCATATGGGGACCGCATTGGCACATTTTAATGCTCTGGGTTTAAAGGTGAACCAGAAGAGTTTGTTTACCCAGCACAATCGATTGTGTTCCTGGGTTTGAATCTAAACTCAGTAACTTATCAGGAACCCATTTCCGAACAGAAAAGAGTAAGTCTGTGGAACTGTGTGGATCAGTTTCGTCTGGAAAATATAGCCTCTTTCACAGAGGGGAATTATACTCTTAATTGATCCATTATGGCCAGAGAGGCCATGGATAGAGGAAATAATTCAGCTGCTATATTAGGACCCATAACGCCTTCCTAAACTGAATGCTCATGGCCTGCCCAGAACGTGATTTTTACTATGCAGAGTACTAGAGCGGGCTCCACTAGGTTTCAGTACGAGATGAAGTGGAGGAGATGTTCACCTGTGTCTGCGACTGTTAGGTCTTATGGCATCTGTTATAGCAGTAGTGCCTTTGGGACTGTTGTTCCTGAGAGGGATTTTCAGAGATGGGTGATTTCTCTTAAACTGAAGGAGGTCATGGAGGGATGTCTTGTGAATGGAATGTGGAGGAGGTTGGTCAGACTGATGCATATATACTATCTGGAGCTCCTCGTGGTGTCTTTGGCCCTCAGACAGTTCCTCCCACAAATATGAGGCTGTCATGTGTTGATCAGGTCAGACAACATGGCAGTTGTTGCATATATAAACAGTCAGGGAGTCACTTGCTCGAGGCACCTACATGCCCTGTGTTGATATGGAGCAAAAAACACCTGCTATCTCTCAGAGAGACACACATTCCAGGCCTGTTGAATATCGGGGAAGATCTGTTATCAAGGGTAAACCTTAACCCAGGAGAATGGAGGCTCCACCCAGAGGTGGAACAGCAGATATGGGACAGATATGGCCAGGAGGCCATAGATCTGTTACCCCAAGAGATAATTTGCATTTTCCACTGTTCTTCTCACTGAAGGAACAAGACGCTCCATTAGGGGTAGATGCACTGCCGCATCCCTGGCCAGAGACTCTGCTGCATGCTTTTCCACCAGTCAGTCTGATCCACCCCACACTGTCCAGGTACTTTTAATTGATCCGTATGACCAGGGAGGCCATGGATAGCGGAAATATTTCAGCTGCTATATTCGGACCCATGACGCCTTCCTCAGCACTGATACCTCCTCTCTCTAGAGAGAGGGATGATCTTCCATCCACATTTCAGAGTTTGGCCTATGTGATGTCTAACCTGAATGCTCTTGGCCTGCCCCAGAACATGAAATGTACTATTCAGAGTTAGTAAGAGCGGGCTCCACTAGGTCTCTGTATGAGATGAAGTAGAGGAGATTTGAGCAATGGTGTCAGGAGAAACAAATACTACCTTTTCTTTACTCGGTACCAGACATTCTTAATTTTTTAAGAGATGCTGCATGAGGGGAAGGAATTCTCTACTATCAAGGTCTACCTGTCATGTAGGGTTTAATGACAAGACAGCAGGTACAGCTTCTATCATATGTAGATTTATGAAAGGTGTGTACAGTCTTCAGCCAGTCATTAACCCATGTTACCATCATGGGGTTTATCTTTGGTTTTAGAAGCATTTGGGGAAGCTCCATTTGAACCACTGGAGGAAGCAGCTATAAAGATCGTCTCATATGAAATAGTTGTATTGCTTGCTCTAAACACTATGAAGCATGTTGGTGAGTTGCATGCATTTTCAGTTAACTCTGCATGTATCAGTATCTCAATAATTTTCTCAATGGTCATTGTATGCCCAAACCCGGCATTTTTGCCCAAGGTGATTAAACCTAGATATTCATGTATGGAAACAGAAAATCAAGCATTCTACCCTCATCCATTTGGTTCAAAAAACAAAGAAAATGGCATTACATATGTCCAGTGATGGCACTGCAAATATATCCGAATAAGACGCAGAGCTTTAGACTATCTGAAAATATATTTGTGTGCTTCGCAAACCCAGTGAGGAGTAAAGCATTATTGAAACAATGACTCTCTCACTGAAGAGTGGAAGACATTAGGTTGGCTTATTCAGTGAAGGGACAGTTGTCATCAGGAAGCCTGAGAGTCCATTCTACAAGGGGAATGGCTGCTTCTTGGGCTTTATTCAAGGGAATCTCCATAGAGGATGTTTGTGTGGCAGATGATTGGGCTTTCCTACACACATTTGTGAGGTTCTATAAGTTGGATATCACAAAATCCGCTTTAACACAGGCAGTGCTGGAGACACAGTTTTAAAAAATGACCCTAATTAGAACAGGTGCCCTGATGGTAGGGCTGTTCTGATGACTGAATAAATGGGCTTTATTTTTATGGTTGTAACCTCAGTTCTCTGAGGGAGATGAGAGAGACATCTCACCATAAGGCCACTTATTCATCCGATCAGAAGAGATGTAGCATATGCCATTTTGGGCCAGTGCTACTGTTTATATAGGGAGGGTGTGGGGCTTTTCTGGTGCACTGGCCAGCAGCCTGTTAGCTGTGATTGCACAGGGCTTCATGGATGACCACGAAAGAGGCATGTCCCATAGTGAGATGTCTCACTCATCTCCCTCAGAGAACAGAGGTTACAAAAGTAACTCAAAGTTGTCATTAATAAGTCATTTGTAACATCAATAATTCGGTCTTCAGCCGAATTACAATTTTGTCTCTCCCTCTGCATTTCTTACCAACACCACAACTCCTAAACAAGAAACAAATGGACATGTACATTTTAAAATGTATGAATGGCTGCTGAATAATTTATGTTGTGCAACTTCACTACAGGTCATCATCTCTGACAAAGGAGTTCTGTGACTTTTTGTCCATGTCTATTAGCTTTGAGACCATCTATATACAAGTGTACTACAGAATTGTACATGAGAATGCACTCCCCCCAAGTTTCTGTAATAGGAAATACATCAAAATATGAAATAAAATAGAGTCTACTATAGGGTTTTAAACAGAGCTAAAGGTCTTCATCAATTTTAAAGGAATATCACAGGTTCAATACAAGTTAAGCTCATTTGACAGCACTTGTGGCATAATGGTGATTACCATGGAAATGTATTTTGATTCATTTCGATAGCACACGTACATCACCCAGACATCTATATGATATGTGTGTTTACATCTGAAAGATTTATTTTTTAGGTTTGCTCATCTGCAATATGTCTATACAATGTTTCCTCTCAGATGTCAATAAGACATTCAGAAGATGTCTTTGAGAGATTAATGATTTAGAATGTTTGTAAATCTGATCTTTTTCAGATGTTACTTAAAATGTGATGCTTTCCAGATGAAAATATCTAAAACAGACACATCAGAGACATACGTGTGCTATCTGGGATCCCTCTATATCTTTAAATGGAGGTTACAGTGAGGGATTTATAGTAGAAGTGGGGGGCAATTTTTGGAGGGTTTAAAAGCATAAATGTGAAGCTTTTAATTTTATAAAAGAACTTACATTATGTTTACTTTCACTGTGATTTGAAAAACATTTATTTCAAATCACAGTGCTTGCTGATGACATCTGAAATTGGTGTCAAATAATGAGCACGATTTTCACTGGGGAACAGAGGGGGTACTAATTAAGCACAAGCTCATTTTTGGGAGATACGCTAACCATTTTTTCATTTTTTTTTTTTACCTGGAAACAAAGGCCCTTGGTACACCTAAAACTCTATGCATATTTCATGCAACCTCTTTCTTGCTTCCGAGTTGTACAATGCACAGACACCCACTCAACGTGTCTTATAGTGTTTAAACAGAATAAAAATGCACAAAGCACTTACTAGTGTGCCAACAGATGTGAAAACGCACACACAAGGTACACAACATTTTCTCCTTTTTGATGTTCTGGTAGGGGATTGAGGAATTCCATGCAATGTCAGATCTCCTAAGGCAAGGTCTGTTTCCCTGTTTTTATCTGGCACAGGCTCTATGTGCATGTGCCCATCACCCCCCAGCAGCTCTGGAGAACACCCATATCTCCCTCCACAGACACTGTCATTGCACCTGCACAAGGAAACATAACCAGCACATTTATGAAACAATTCCCACCCTAACTTTATCACGATCCGGAATACTATTTCCCAAATAAAATGAAAATTAGACCAATAAAGAAGCATTAATGGAAGAGGAAACACTGTAAATATTTTCATTTGCCCCCCTCATTTTCACAGCATAATTCGGCTTGTGTGATAATGAAGGTCAAAAAAGCAGAGCAGTGCATTGTGGTATATACCTCTGTTACCAAATAGAAAGGGTCATTGCATATCCCTCATTATTGGAGGATTTTCTTTGATCCAGATGGCCACACCAATGTCATTTCACATGAAAACCAGCCACGCTAACTATAGTCCCTCATCTTCCACAGAGTGAAATGGGGCCTGCCTGCAGACTCTACCACAATGAGGGTCTTGCATTAATGTATTCATCATTAAACCAACTTGCCGTCCTTCTTAATGACATAAATAGCAAATAATAAAAACATAGCAATAACATTGGCAGTATAGAGGTTGATTTTTATTTCAAGTGGTCTTCTAAAAAAATTTATAATAGAGACAATACTAGAGACAATACTACAAAAAAGAGAGAGAAAGAAAGAAAGAAAGAAAGAAAGAAAGAAAGAAAGAAAGAAAGAAAGAAAGAAAGAAAGAAAGAAAGAAAGATTAATCTGACACAATGTTGCAATTCAACATTGCTCAAAAAAACGTTCTGACTGGGCTGGATATTTCACATGCAACCTTCATAAAGTCAGTGGGATGTCCTGCACATTCCTCTGAAAACCTGTTTTGATTCTCCTGAGAAGATGTTTTAATCCTGTCTGATGCAATGTTCACATTTTCTTTGTAGGTTACTGGCTTCTTATCTGTGCTTTTTTTGTGTTTTGCTGGGAAGTTGAAGAGAAAGCATCCTTGAACACAAACATAATTCCAACATACTGTATATTCTCTCAGCCACATAACCATTAGGGGTTATCTCAAGAAACTTGTGAAGAGCATGTACAGATAAAATACAATACCATGTTCAGTGTGTTAAACAGCCAAAAGCTATGCAAGCCACCTGTTTCCCCACTGTTACAGACATGACTGAGCTCTTAATAACCCCAAACAATGGAGCGGATATCAACAACATGCTCAAAATACATTAGGAATTTGGATGCGATGAAAGGCATGCATAAGATTCATAAGACAAGAAAGGCAATAAATGATGATACATAGAGGATCTTCTAAAATTGGGTTTAGGCTTGACAGAGAGAAAATGAACATCCAGAAATGAATGACTCTCTTAGAAGCTGTCAATCAAAGCTACCCAGTAAACTAATCGAAATGAGTGGCGTGTTCCACTTACAATACAGCACTCTATCAGATTACTCTACAATGATACATATAATGTAACTGTGTTTCTCTTTGGGATGGTTTTTATTATTCAAGAAAACACGACTCAAAGAGCATGGGAAAAAAAGCATAATTTATAATAATGTAAGGGCTACATACAGTACAATGTTCTCCACTGACATGCATACTTTTAAGGACTACATTAATTTGTGAATAGGTAAAAAATGTATCTCTGTGACCTCGGCTCTTTTGTGATCTCTACGGGTGTGGAGCAGCATTAACTACAGTAGAGTAAAGATTAGACAGTGTATTAACCTGCCCTTCAATACTGACCCTGCACTGTCACCATGGTAACAATCCCACATCCATGGTAGAAACAGATATATTCCAACCTCCATAAGTTAGGCCTATATTCCAACATGTAAATATGTCTTGTTTAATAATAATAATTAATATATATATATATATATATATATATATATATATATATATATATATATATATATATATATATATTTATATTTATATTATATATATATATATATATATATATATACACACACTGGTGTTCAAAGGTTTGGAATTACATACATATTTCGCTTTTATGGAAAGAAATTATTTAATACTTTTAATCACAAAGTGACATTCAACTGATCATTACAATGTATAGTCAGCACATTAATAACATGAACATTGACTATTAAAATATGCCACTTTTGAACCAAAAAAGAAAAAAAAGAAAAAAATGTTTAGAGTGGGCAAAGAAACATTGGACAACAGATAATTGGAAAAGAGTGTTATGGATCTTAACCCCATTGAGCTTTTGTGGGATCAGCTAGACTGTAAGGTGCATAGTGATGACGTGATTAAAATGGTCACGGTTATTAAACCGTAAGAATTTGGAATCTGCGGCTAAAATCCGGAAAAAACAACCATGTTGTCTATTTTGTTTTATGTTTTCAGTGTGGGTCTAACTACTTGCACTGTGCATGTGTGCTGCCCTCTGCCTGGTTGGTCTGTGAGGCAGTTACTATGGTAACGGAGTTCCCAAGGTGATTGTCTAGGTAAGGCGGGGCGCGTGCAGAACGTGAACTTTCAGAAACTCTCAAAATGAAAACATCGGAGTTGTATGCACTGAAGAAACAAATGAAATCAGTTATTTAGGAGTATTTTGTCTATCATATTGTATGTAGTGTACTACTTAGCTTTTAGTAAAGTCAAACACTGAACTGAAACTGTGTAAACCCGAAGAGTTGTTTATTTTAAGTTTAAAAGAGGAGTGGTTCAGCATTATATTGTGAATGCGATGCTTCCAAATAGTTTTCCCTACTTGAATAAGATTTCAGTGATTATCTGGATGATCGTTAGATTACTCAACAAAGAAAGACAGTTCTCCTAGCCTGACACCGTTTTATTATAAACATGTGGTTTAAGTTATAGTCGTTTTTGGTTTTGGTTATTTATTTTTAATTTATATAAAATTGTATTTGTATTTATTGAAAGGGTGTAAAAAAGTATTTATTTTTTGTTGATACAGTACGTTTTGCTGTCAGAGAAAACTGCACCTACTTAAATACAAGTAACTTACCTACTTGTTTTCAACTTAGAAGTAGGTTATGTTAACTGCATGTCCTAAACGAATGCTGCAATAAAACTTAGCTGTGATATGTTTGTGGAGGTTTTTATTGTTGCATAATAGGTACATTTGAAGATAATCTTATAAATTGTGAAATCGTGATTTTTTAATCAGACAATAATAGTACCATCAAAAATTCACATCGTGACATCCCTAAAGGTGTGTGAGAAGTGCCCGACAAGACCACACCTATGGCAAGTGTTACAGGAAGCGTGGGGTGAAATGTTTATTTATTTATTTTTTTTTATTGCATTAGTAATTTTTCCCGTTATGATCAGTTGAAACCCACTTTGGTGAATAAAAGTACCGATTTCTTTCCATAAGAGCAAAATCTGTACATTATTCCAAACTTTTGGCCCCAGTATGTGTGTATCAGTGGCGGCTGCTGGTCTTTCAAAGAGGGGAAGCTCATTTTCTAATATATTAAACTTGGTAAAACTGAAACAAGGAATGTGGTGTATAATTGTGTGAAATGTATTATGCAAATTGACTAGCAATTTCGCCAAACAAATATAAAGAAATAGGTTGCAGCAGTTTGTCTTTCGACTACACTTGAGAAATCCGCGATGGGACTGAGCGCGAAATAGCTTCAGTGACTTCTTATAGTACAGATTCAGCTGTCAATCAAAAGGAGATGCAGTCTTTCGACAGATCCTCCAATCATCACGCGGAAGCCCGGAGTCGGGCCAGCCCACTCCTCATTCACCCCCAGAGACGCTGAGCGTCCGTGGGCGGGACATAATCGCAGCATTTATCCAATGACCGTCTATTTTCGGAGCACTGAAAAAACTGTTCAGAGCAGCCACATTGAAGTCAATGGACGCTTCGGCTTCAACAGGGAAATGCACTGACGCTACGGGAATGTATGAGAAGTAAATCGAGTCAGCCGACCTGCTATATGTAATGTAGCTGATTCTGAACGAACTCGTCTTCGAGATGAACGTGTTCTAACGCATTTTTAGTCAATAAATTGTTTACACAATAGTACATATTTGACCATTATTTTTTTGACATTATAGGGGAAGCTGAGCTTCCCTTGCAGTCTTAAAGAAATCCCCACTGGTGTGTATATATATATATATATATATAGAGAGAGAGAGAGAGAGAGAGAGAGAGAGAGAGTAACCCCAGGTCATCAACTATCCTCCACCAAATTTCACAGTGGGTGCGAGTCACTGTGGCTTGTAGGCCTCTCCAGCTCTCTGTCTAACCACTAGATGACCAGGTGGAGGATCAGTGATGATCTGGGGGTGCTTCAGCATGGCTGGAATTGGGCAGATTCATCTTTGTGAAGGTCGCATGAATCCATGAAGCCATGTACAATGTTATCCTGGAAGAAAACTTGCTTCCTTCTGCTCTGACAATGTTCTGCAACTCTGAGGATTGTATCTTCCAGCAAGACAGTGCTCCATGCCACACAGCCAGGGCAATCAAGGTGTGGATGGAGGACCACCGGATCAAGACCAAATCTCCAAACCTGAACCCCATTGAAAACCTCTGGAATATGATCAAGAGGGAGATTTTGACCAGATGTAATTTTCTGCAAATAAATGCTCTAAATGACAATATTTTTTATTGGGAATTTGGGGGAAATGTTGTCAGTACTTTATAGAATAAAACTAAAATGTTCATTTTACTCAAACACATACCTATACATTTTAAATCCAGAGAAACTGATAATTTTTCATTGGTCTCATACATTTTTATAGAGCTCTATATGTTTCCTTTAAATCTGTACACTTTTCATTGTCAGAAAGAGACTGAAATTACAGCAAAGGTTATTCCAGGAAAAATTTTGAAAATATCCTTGACCTTTCCTCCATTGCTTATTTGTGAACAGTTCCTCTGCATTAAAGAACTGGCAAAAATCCATTGGCAAACTAGTTTAATCTTTTGAGCGACATCTAACGTTACACAATGCTGAGGCAGTGTGCACCCTTGGGAAAATGTTAAAGCAGCACTGACAGACACCATTGCCAGCCAAAGACCACATTGCCCCTGGTTTCGAAATACATATGCTCCTGGGGGACATCAAATGTGTGAAAATTAATACCTTGGAATAAGGCCAAAAAAAGCAACATGTAATTGATTCTCAATCTATCATGTTCATGTGTCGCTTAGAAACATTTGTGGCTGTCGTCACCTATAAATGATTCTCCCGGTGATGTTTACATTCACGGAAAGGAGGGGGTAATATTAAAGAGAGCCTTGTATGAGTATGGCTGGTGCAACAAGCAAAAGGCACATAAAGGAAGTGCCACCCCACCCCTCACCATTACAAAGCACAGAGTGCTGCAATGGTTACTAAGGTTTGAGTGCCCCCTACTGTCCAAATATATATGAGGTCACTTCTGGACCCCATATGCTAAAGATAATAAATTGAACAAGCAAAACATATTTATTATTATACAAATATATTCTTAATATATAATAATATATATATGCATAGCTTACTCCGGCTTCAGCTGATTATAAAATAAATCCAGCTGTTTATTCATTGGTCTGTACTGTGTATTTTTCTCCCAGATAAAACAATAGATGGCCAAAACTGTATTACACATATATGCTTTAAGTATCCATTGCACCATGGAACCCCCAAGAGCTGCAGCCGGCAATAACTACACATAAGTGGATATACTATACAAACACAGAGAAAGTGTGACTATTGCAGTAGCAGAAGATAGCTCTCAGGCACGAATCAATAAAGCAGAGTCAAATAGGCTGGTTGTGATGTGTGATGGCCAAAACCCTCATCAGCACACAGACTGAGGAAGCTCTCCAATACACACTGACTGACAAGCTATCACCTGACAGGATCAGACACAATATACTACTATCTCTCATTTCCTCCTCGCTCTCGAATGAGACTCAGACATGCCTTACAATAGAGGACAAGTCTGGGTTGAGTAATGAACCCAGCATACCACCCGGCTATAAAGCTCTGCGGTAACATTAAGTTCAGTTCATTATAACGCTAATGATAGTCATTTATCAATCATTAATCACAGTCCCTGATGCTGCAGATATGTGCAGAGAATCAAACAGTTACATGAGAAAGATCGAACGCAAGTGATACTAGGGGGAGGTGGTTTTGCATCTGTTGCAGCAAGATTCATTTTGAGCTGCACTCCATCATAAACCAATCACCATAATCATCAGTTTTAGGTACAATCAGATATTCCTAATGTTCATTAAAATCTTCTTGAATGTTTTAGTGATGCTTGCTAGGGCGAGTGTAACCATCACTATTTATTTTTAAGGACTTAACTCGAAACTTGTGTTGCACAGCTTGTGCTACATACATAAACTATACCTCAAATTTGTGGCTTGTTGAGTGGAAGTTTGACCTAATGATTTACATTGAATGTGGCAGACACATTAGACATACAGACCATAATATCATAATATTTAGAGACATAGGCGTGTGCTCTTTTGACAAACCACCTAGCAACAACAGAATACCTTAGCAACCACTCAGAACACCCTAGCATCGAGGTTTTGCTCAGGCAAGCACCACTAACATTATCTTCAAAAACTGTAGTTTTATTAAAAACGTTTTTTTTTTTTAATAGTATTTAATTCTATAATGTGTTGTTATTAGCATAGTTATTACCATTTATATTTTTTTATGTATTTATTTAAATTAGTTACATTTTACATGTATTTATTTATATTTATTATGCTTTTTGCAAACAAATTGCAGGTAAAACCATCATGTTATTTAAGTTAAAAACATAAATAGAGAGAAACAAGAGAAAGACAGGGAATGTGAGACAGTGCACTGCAGGTTGTACCCCTTGCATAAATATTTCAGCTCACACGACTTTTCTCTGAGAAGTGAAATATCAAACAAAAAAAAAGACGAAGTCGAAGACGAAGAAAAACAAGACAAGAATGTGTTCTCATACTGAGAGGGTCAGGTCAGAAACTTTATACAGGGGTGCGAGGTCATGACCCATGAGCGTTTTCTGACCCTAGAGGGGAAGGGCACATGCAACAGACACAAAGAGTCCAGTTACTGACACACATGATTACCCAACCCTCCTAAAACATTCGTACCAACATATGAAACACACTTGACTGGCTCAGCCCTTGCTTCAGCTCAAGACGAGCAAACACATTTGTAGACTAAAAGTGGTCCCACAGAGACAACACTAAAAGGAATCGTTCTATCAAGTGTGTCACTAGAGCTTAAAAACTGGGCCATTTGCATTGTCACCCATGTAACAGCACAATCGTGCAGCGGCAACTCAGGGAATCACCAAGAGCAGTGCACCGACAACATGTGACTGCCAGGAGAAAGTGTTAAATCCAGAGAGAATTCCTCCCCCTTAGCTCAGAACCATCATCTCCATCTTCAAGGACCTTTAAAGACAGGTCAGATGAAGTCTGGTACAAAAGCGATGGTTTGATCACGTCTAGCCGCTTATCATTCACTTAACCTGCCACTCTCAAACTGGCACCATCACCAACCAGAGTTGAATTGTGTAATTGCTGGCAAGGAACTATTCACATTTCTGATAATGCTGCTCAATTAATTTGGCCCAATTTATGAGAGAGCAGATTTGTTCAAGCCACACAAGCTTGAAATCAAGCCTTATTCCCATTATTGCCACGGCACCATCCAGCCATGCTTCTCTTGTGCCTCACCGCAGGGCTTCCTTGATTATAATAGACAGAACAATGAGACCAGGAGCTGGCTGATGGCCAGAGCAAACACAGCCACACAGGAGTGAATGTACATACACAAAGACAAAGTGAGCTCAAGTTCTCAGAATCTGTGGCATTGTCAAAGACTCTGCCCCTATTCAATATTGCCCCCTACTGGAGCCACTAAAAACAACCACTTGTAGGAAGCAAAGGGCTCAAAAACATGCATATAGAGAAAGTGCGTTCCTGTTACAGATGGATGGGTTTAATCTCCTAATTGGTGGATTGTCTGAACAACAAGAAATATGTTCCTAACCTGTTTGACTTATTTTTAAGCTTTAAAGTTAGGCACTCTCCACTGCAATTGTTTTGAAAAGACGAAACGTGACATTCATTAAAACATCAAACAATCAAAAGTCATAAAGGTTTGGAATAACATAGGGGTATGTATGACATGTACCTTTTTATTGTCTGCAACATTAATAGCATGTATTTCATTATCTAAATTATCATATTTTATATGTTTGCATTAGGGCTGTCAATGGATTACAAATTTTAATTTGTACATGGTGATTAATTCATCACGATTAATCACATATACAAAAATGTTTAGGTCACTGCGTCAAGTTAAATATAGTTTAATACTCAATCTTTAAACACATCTTGAGATCCCTTAGCGCTCCTTCCAAGTGTTTTGAACGCAAGAATGTAACGCATGTTTGTGTTGTTCTGCCTACTGAAGTGTTGTTTTCTTCACTGTATAAACTGCGCATTGCTCATACAACTGAAATATCACTTACTGCCCTCTGGAGTAAACAGGTGGTACTACAAGCTTGCATTTCTTATTATGGTATTATTGTGTACATTTTTTAACGTGTTATTTTTTGTAAAATAAATCGCACTGAATTAATGCGATTAGTGAATTAACACACACAAACACACACACGCGCACACACTCACATATATATGCACTTGCGGACTAAAGTTTGGAATAATGTACAGATTATGCTGTTTCAGAAGGAAATCATTACTTTAATTCATCAAGCTGGCATTCAACTGATCATAAAATTTAGTCAGGACATTACTGATGTAAAAAAAACAGCACCATCACTATTTGAAAAAATACATTATTGATCAAATCTTGACAGGCCCCATTTCCAGCAGCCATCACTCCAACAAAGGTTAAAGTGGGCAAAGAAACACAGACATTGGAAAAAAGATAATTGAAAAAGTGTGTTATGATCTTAACCCCGTTGAGCTTTTGTGAGATCAGCTAGACTGTAAGGTGCGTGAGAAGTGCCCGACAAGACAGCAAGTGCAAGTGCTACAGGAAGTGTGCCCACTCTAACCTTTTCTTTTTGATTTTCTTTTTCAAAAGTGGCTTTTTCTTTGCAATTATTCCCATAAGGCCTGCACCCCTGAGTCATCTCTTTTCTGTCATACATGAAACTGGTGTTGAGCGGGAAGAATTCAATGAAGCTGTCAGCTGAGGTCATGTGAGGCATCTATTTCTCAAACTAAACACTCTGCTGTACAATCTCTTCCACATCTTTTTCTGTCCTTGTTAGAGCCAATTGTCCTTTGTCTTTGAAAACTATTACACTGCAAAAAATGATTTTCTAGACAAGTATTTTTGTCTTGTATTCCTGTCAAATTATCTAAACTTTCTTAAAACACGATTTATTTACTTGTCAAGCAAAATGGGATAAGATATTAAGTCTTGTTTTAAGATAAATCTGACTAAATTTAGTGAACTTTAGACTCAAAACAAGAAAAAAAATCTGCCAATGGGATAAGCAAAATAAACTTGTTTTCCTTTTAAATTAAGTTTATTTTGCTTACCACATTGGCAGATTTTTTTGAATGTGAATGATTTATCATGCATTTTCTTTACAACATAATTTTAATTACTATTTTACTTTTAATAAATTTACTTTAAACTTCTGTAAACTTCTTTAGTTAAGATTCACGCCATTCCAATTATATTTATAAATAAATAAAATAAAATAGAAAGATTGAAGAATTTATACTGGTAAGTATTTATGTGATGGTTTTAATCCAAATCATCAAATAGAGTTGGATACAATTATAGAAATCTACGTCATATTTGTGCATCATCCACAGGGAATTAGCAAATGTGATAAATTATCAGCCTTTATGAATTTTCTAAATTTTCCGTTGCCAATAGGTTACTTATCTAAAGAAAGAGAAAGACGTACAATAACCCACCTTTTTTGATTTCTCCAATGTGAATGGAGATTTATTATTTTTTTTCCATAATTGATATTTGCTTGTAGTAGCTCATTATTACTGTAGGCTACCTCCCCATCTGTACTTTTCTGTATTTGTGATCAAGCTGTCTTATTATAGGCCTATTTGGCAAAATCCATCTTTCTTGTAAATGTTAGCCTATGCTCGTGATGGAGTGGTATTGGAGCAATGTAAATGCTGTTGTCCTGACGTTTCAGAGAGAGAAAAAAAAATATGGTCTTCCATGTGGGGCAAATGTCGCAGTTTAACTTCTATTGCACATCACTCCCATAACTTGAGTCACGTTCACTGACCGGGACGATTGGGATCACAGTCGGCTACGATGTGCAATCTGACATAACATTGCACAGTGTGCAATATTTAATTAAATTTTTTGACTTTGTGACCTTGAGCCTTTGAATTTCCCTTTAAATGTGAACTCACCCTTCACTCTCTGAACCAAATGTTGTGTTGCAACCACTAGGCAAGCTTCCACTTTACATCGATTGCCTCCCACATCCCTCGATAGTGCCACATGCACGAACACATCCACACACACACACACACACACACACACACACACACACACATGAATTTAGTTTTGGGCTGAAATTCTAGTAAAGGCTGGTTGCCATGGGGACAGGGATGTGCACAGTGCACTGTGTGTGTTTGTACGAGTGAAATAGTGAATGTTAGTGGAGCGCATAACACAGTTCTCACTTATGACAAACAAGTGTTGTGGAAAAGCAGAGAGTGTGAAAGATTTCATACTGCTGCTTGAATGGCCAATCAGAGTGCAGCCCTCAAGAGAAGGGGTCCTTGCATGGTCAAGCCAGAAGGTGTGTGACTTCTCTCTCATTTTTCTCTCTCACTCACACAATAAAGTTGACCTAACCCTTCCTATTTCACACTGGCGCATAAATCAAGGTGAGAGATCGTAGTGATAAATTCAGGAAGGAACAACAGAGAAACCGGAACTGTCAGCTGTTCTCTAATAACCATGTTAAAAAGTTTTTATCATGTTAACACGCTACCACACTCACAAATGGCTGTGTGCCACACAAGAGGGATTGTGAGTGAGGTATAATGATAGCTTAACAAAAAGCATGTATATCAAATTCATTCTAAAAGCAGCATAAGTAATAATCACAGTTTGCCTGTAGCCTGACCCTCTATTAGCACTTACTCTTGTGGCAGTGTTAAAATGTTCTGACTGCAATAACCAAACACTTAGCAATTGTGTCGAGATGTGCAGGCAAGCTTAATTTGACTCAAGTCTTCAATTGCTGGCAAATAATATCATGTATCATTTTGGCATGCAATAAATGCATTCTGATAATTTTGGAAAGTAAAGGACTTGTGTAATATTACAAGCCACCCCGGCTAAACTTCTCCATAGCAACAAATACTTTTTTTTCAACAAAACAGAGTCATGTCCCACTTTATCATCGAACTTATCTGAATTATTATTAATAGGTTATGGGAGGAATTTTGAATAAATAAAAAGCTGAAATTAAAAGGTATTAACTTATATTCATGTAATGTATATTTCATGAAAAAAAGATTGAGGATACAGTATATCGAGTTACATCAAAAAATCCTTATACACACACAGAACATATAGGTTAACTAACCTTCTTAACTCTTCTAAACACACACAGCACGAGTAAAGTCACAATGTGATGTCTCCAGGCATAGTTTGGCTCATCCACATATGAAAACATCCACCGTGTTAACTTTATCTACTGCCAACACAGCTAGACGGGGCTCAAGCTAATGCTCACACAATTAACTCCAGCACTCTGGGTCTCTCCCCCCACCCTCTTATAACCTCCTCCTCCCAGCCTCACCAGGCCCTCATTACTGCCAGCCATCCACTGACCTCTCAACATGGAAACCCAGCCACACAGCGCACACAAATGCCTGGGTTTATAACCACAAGCAAATTCTCTTTTGGTCCCCAATTTACCACTGCCCAGAGATGGTGAAAGGGCCATGGGAAAGATGCGAGTTTATCCCACCATCATGGCAGTCAGCTTGGTTTCTGGACCAGTTATGGACAGGCAGGTGACTATTTCCACTACCAGCTGGGCCCGGCCCTGGCCGCGGGTGCTTTAATTGTGCCACAGGGGAGCCCGAACTCTATCCCCTCCTCTGCTCAATTACACTTCTCAGACAAGACAGAGAAAGTGAGACAATAAAGGAGAGAGATATATGTTATGACTGGGTTTCAGACAGAGTGAACAGGTTTAAATAACTGTGGGGGTGTTGGTCCCTCTATCACTGCCCGCCACCTGCATGACAGATATGTATTGGTCAACTAATGGACTCTGGCATAATGAGAGAGTTAAACATGCTTCAGTAGCCTCAGAAAGCACTGGAAGAGAGGGAAAATGTGTTGAAGATTCTCTCTGACATGACATAGACCATTAACACTGCCAACATGGCAAACATGGCAATACACTGTGTTACATGAAGCCGATGCCGCACACCAGAAAGAAAAAAAAAACAGCATGCAGGAACACGCCAGCAAATCAATCCAGCTCGATTGTTATATTTATATAGAGAGAGGAGGGCTGGTGTGTCTCAAGACCATGTCCATGTAATGCCACACAACATATACTGTACCTAAAAGCAGTTGCTGGTCGTACTAACTATACAATAAAAAGGGGTTGGGAAGCTTGTCACACCAATGTCTCTAATCAAATCATCAGAAAACTGATGAGAAAATGTAATACAAGGTGGTGTTGGCTGAAGCACACGAGTACTCTGACGTTGATGGTGTGAAATGTGATTAAAATTTAATCAAGGCGTATCAATTTTGGAAGGTTAATTTGTATTAACATGGCATGCCAAAAGTGTGCTTTCCATCCCATGGCTTCAGAAAGGTTAATAAGTTGCCTCACCTCGGTGAGATGGCGAAGGAGGAGGGAGTGATGAGGCAGGACGCACTCGTTTAATGCAAATTCAGAAGAGCACTTAACAGCATGCAATAGCTGCATCTATCCAGTGGTACTTCTGCTATTATGGCCATAGCCCAGATCTTTATGAATGTGCCTGGGAACATTATTTGATGTAATATTAGAATTAGATAAAATGTATGTTAAAATGTTACTTCTCCATAGAGTTTTTCATTTTTATGAACAATATATCTTGTGACAGAAAGAAAACATCGCTGCTGGAATTGTCAAACTGTGTGATGTTCATGTCACTGTGTGTAAATAAGAGTTTTGCAAGAACCACAAAAAGCCTGGCGTGTGTCTTAAACTTCAAAAACAAATTCCTCAAGCACCACAGTATATCTTGCTTTGATTTTAAAGTTATGTCTGCAACATTCAATGCTTATTACTTCAGAATGGAGGGAAACAACAAACATGTTTCATTTCTTCGGAATTGCTTTCAAAGCACAACACTGCCTCCACTTAGTTGCAGAATAAGCTACAACATGCCGATATTGTATTAATATTGTGTAATGTATGTTGAGAGTCAACAGACTGCCTTGCAAGTCTACATCTGAAGTACAGAAAAGAACTGCGACCTGAATGGTATTAGTAGTACCTAAAACATTAAAAACCATTAAAAAAAATACATTAAGACCTGGAATCCCTACTGTCGTGTCTCTCACGATTAAGACTTAAAGTAAAACAAATAAATAATAAAAAAACATATATGATCCCTCTCTTTCTATCTTTGCAGTAAAGTTGACAATTAGCTCTGGATCAAAGTTGGGACTCAAACCCATTCGCAGTCAAAAATGATGAAATGTGTTCTAAATTGCACCCCGTGGCTGCCTGTAATAGGATATAGTGACAAGATGAGAAAAAAAATTGTCTTCAACTAGCAAGCAAAAAAAAAGCCTCAGATCGTAGCCAATGTAGTAAATGTCTGTCACCGACACTCTTCTTGTGTGCATATTTGTAAGAATCGCTTCAAGTAGTCGCTGATGAGACCTCATAAAGCAACAGCCAACAATTTTGTGTGACTTGTGAGTGCAAAAGAAGGGTGAGGCAAAAGGAATTTGGAGCCAAAAAAACCCACAAACAAAAACATTGAAAGTGCCATTGTCTCCCCAACCATAGTCTCATCAAATATCTGTTTTCTTCTCTTGAGTATTGTCTTCAATGCAAATCATTGAAAAAAGACCACATGCCACTGCTATATGTTGTTTGTTGACATGTCGAAGAACAACTCTTCCATTGCTACAGTAAAAGTGTACAGGAAAACTTCTGTCTTGCAGTATGCACCCAGAAGACCAGGCTTGAAGAAGAGAGGGTCTTCTGAATAGACATGACCATCAAATACTTACATGCTCTTATGATTTTCAGAAAGAAAGAGCGAGAGAGAGAGAGAGAGTGCACACACTGCAGGCTGACACAAAGATCTGCCCCAAATCAACCCCACAGTAAGTGTGATTAAAATAAGGGCTGCATTTAAAAATCCATGCTCAGGATACCCAGTATTTAGTATTTTGGAGCTCGGGGCTCACAAAAGTATTGAGTGTTATACATAAAGCTCCTTTAATAAAACATGTCCAAATCCAGAGGATGAAAAATAAATAAATAAATCAGTGAACGCTCCATTTTATACAGAATACTTCCTTAAGGCTATGGTGCTGAACATATTTGAAAATGGAAAACATTTCATTTTCTTTCTATTTTTCTGTATTTATTCATTTTTTTATTCATTTCTTTCTCTCATTCTTTACAACTTAAATATTCTTCACCTGTCAAATTTGCATTGATCAAAGCTGGTTTAAGATATATATAGATCAGAGATCAGGACAAACAAATAAGACAAGGTCATGCTGTCAGACCATATGCCTCTCATGCATCAAGTGAAGACCTCAAAAGCTGATCTTTGCAAGCAATATGTCGAGGAAACGCTCCCAAGCATTAAAAGAAGCCGACTGAAAAAGTGATGGAACACAATGAGCAAAAGATAGACACAGATGGAGAGAGCAAGAACCACACCAATCAGTGAAGCGGCATTGCCTTGAAAGGATCCTTTTAAAGACCA
The DNA here is from genome assembly GCF_025860055.1 of Xyrauchen texanus. Taxonomy (NCBI): domain Eukaryota; kingdom Metazoa; phylum Chordata; class Actinopteri; order Cypriniformes; family Catostomidae; genus Xyrauchen; species Xyrauchen texanus. The sequence goes on along the minus strand of NC_068298.1, from coordinate 24,222,165 downwards.
GTCAACAGAACACGGACAAACCATGATGAGCTGACCAGTCTTCTGGTCTGAAAGGCACTGGTTATTCCTCTCTCTCTCTACCTCCTTTCCTTCCTCACTCCCTGCAAGCCCCCTCCTTTTCTTTTTCAATCCCCTACCCAACTCACTTTTCCCAAAACTATCTTGTATTGCAGGTCTCCAATCAGGGTGAGGGCTGTTGTGTGGTTATCTGAACTCTCGGCTCAGCTTTCCACAGAGAAGAGGCTTTTCATGCTGCAGAGTGTGTTGTTGATATTCAGAAAGACTCCAACATGAACACGCTGTTGGATGTTTGGGTGGCGGCAGCAAGTACCCAATTTTGTCCCCACTGCTCTTCAGACCTCTATTTTTTTCCCCTTTTCTCTCCAATTTGGTATGCCCAATTCCCACTGCTTACTAGGTCCTTATGGTGTCACGGTTACTAACCTCAATCTGGGTGGTGGAGGAAAAGTCTCAGTTGCCTCCACTTCTGAGACTTATCACGTGGCTTGCTGTGCATGACACCACGGAGACTCACAGCATGTGGAGGCTCTGCAATCCACGCACAACATACCACGCACCACACTGAGAGTGAGAACCACTAATCGCAACAACGAGGAGGTTACCCCATGTGACTCTACCCTCCCTAGCAACCAGGTCAATTTGGCTGCTTAGGAGACCTAGCTGGAGTCACTCAGCACACCCTGGATTCGAACTCGCAAATCCAGTGGTAGTAGTCAGCGTCAATACTCGCTGAGCTACCAGGCCCCCACTTCAGACCTCTCCTTACACTCTCTTGCCGTCCTGAACCAATTCCACCTCAGAGTCTTGTAAACAAAATAACATGATAAGACGTCACCACATGGGCCTGGAGAGCAGGGGGAGAGGATTGCACCGAGATGTGGCTTCTGCACAGTTTCTGGACCAGTTATGGAGTAAAACTGGCTGTTCGAGTCAAACTGCTCGAACAGCCAATAAAGTTGCAGTCTGTGAAATGTAACATTTAGATAAGAGAATATGGTGGCAATTGCCACTGATAACATGAACATGAAAAAAAGAAAACAATGTCTGTAGAAAAGTAAATAAAACATTAAATGCATTTGAATGATGCAGACTTGATAGAAGATGACACTTGAATTTTCGAAAATATTACCGCCATAAAATGAAAGTTTCACCACAAAATGAAAGCCTGTCATAATTTACTGTCTATTGTGGAATAAAAAAATTATAAAAAAAAAAAGATGTTTTAATGAATGTCTCAGTTCATCTTTTAACACAAATGGGGCAACAAGTACCCAATGTTGTCCCCTCTGCTCTTCAGACCTATCTTTTTTTTTTTTTCCTCCCCTTTTCTCCCCAATTTGGCATGCCAAATTCCCACTGCTTACTAGGTCGTTGTGGTGTCGCGGTTACTCACCTCAATCCGGGTGGTGGAGGACAAGTCTCAGTTGCCTCCACTTCTGAGACCGTCAATCTTATCTCGTGGCACACTGTGCATTACTATATTTTAGTCAATGTGATTTTCTCACATCTTTGCTGTTTAATTATAATTGTGAGCAAGTTCAACTCTAAACCAATTAACAGAATGTTAAATGATATAGATAACAATATCAGAACAGATAATGTGCTAATCTGTATAAACACAAATTATTGACTTGAAGCATGAAACTACACAAAACTTTGTGATCCACAGAACTAATTAATTATGGAATGATTTGCAAAGATTATTTAATTCAAGTGCTTTGTCATTAGCGATGTAAGCTTTGTACCAGCTCTTTGAGAGTGGCAACCTTGCTTAGCATTCGAGAAACAGTGAGGAGCTACTGTAACTCAATTAACATATGCAGACATGAATAGCTTGAAACCGCAGTGGTGGGAGAACATGCCCATCACCACACCATGAGTGGAGCACATGTCTCTGGGGGAGATTCAAACGTTGGCCCCAAGTCCCAATGCCTGCATCTGGGGTGCCTTATTGTGGAAACAAGTTTGATGTGGCCCCCCTCGGAAAGCCCGGAAGATACAAATCTCCAGCCCAAATACACCGTATCACACTGTCAAACCCCACCGGAGAAAGAAAAGAAAGCTCCTCCCTCCCAACTCAACTGCCCAGGAGACCGCATGCCACTTTAATGTGCCTTCTATCTCTGCCTTTGTTTTCTTTCTGTCTTGTTTTCATTCCCTGCAGGCTGCATTTGGATGGCACACATCAGTATTTTGAACGGTTGTTGATTATTGCATGTGCTACATGGTGACAAGATAATAAGTTGTAAATGATCAGGTGATGTCCAGCCTACTAACCTCAGTTCCTCAACTCACTTCCTACTACTGTATTAAACATCAGCACTTGGATATTCAGCAAACAAGAAACCTGCACAATAACATGTTATTTATTAGTTAGTTTACTTTTCGACTGTTATTATTTCTCTCCTGCAAAGAATCAGTTGTCACACTGTAACTCCATTTAAATGAATGAGTGAAAAAAAAAGATTAAAAAGTGGTGTACATTTTCAAAAGAAAAAGTCACCAATTTCAGCTGTTTTCTCTTATTGAAATATCTAACATTTTACCTAAAATATATATTTTTTTAAATTGCAATGTCCATTTGTCAACTACCCTCTTAATTTGAGTACTCCTTGACCTATTATGGATGAAACTATTATGAATCCTATTGTTGATGAACACAAACGTTTTGCATTTAAATGAACATAAAACAGATATACTTTTTGTTGTCTCAAAACATGGGAGGGAAAGAACTGAAACTGCACTTGGTACTCTGGCTTTGCAGTCAAAGACAGAGGTGAAGAACCTTGGTTTAATTCTAGATTGTGATATGAATTTTAATTCTCATATAAATTATGTTACTAAGACCGGTTTTTATCATCTTAGAAATATTGCACAAATTTGACCCTTTCATTCACTCAATGATGTGAAAAAATGTATCCATGCTTTTATTTGTTCTTGCATTGATTATTGTAATGCACTTATACTGACTTGCATAAGAGTTGTATAGATAGACTGCAACTGGTGCAGAATTCTGCAGCCAGAGTGCTTACAAGATCCATGAGGAGAGACAACATCATACCAGTTTTAGCTCATATGCATTGGTTACCATTAAATACAGGACTGATATCAAGGTTATTTTAAAGTTTTTTTAAAACACTTAATGCTTAACCACCATCATTCATTTTTGAATGTTTATCAAATTGTGTTCCAACTCGCAGTTTGAGATCTTCCAATGCAGAATTTCTTACATACTTTAATGCAAATCTTAAGAGATCTGGTGAAGCAACTTTTAGCTATTATGCTCCAAAAATCTGGAATGCTTTACCAACTGAAATTAGACACTTCCACCACTACTCAATGGACCATAATACAAGTGCGATGCAAAAACTTGCACATCTGCTCCACTAAAAATTTCCCCAAATGAGGAGTTATGAGGCAAAGTTTTCATCAAATGTTTTTAGAGTTTCTTTGAGATAGGCAGCACGGTATGGTTGTATTTTTAAACGGGCTCTTAAGTGCAGTGGTTGCCCAAATTGCTCCCCTCTGAGATAAGATGATTAAAGTCAGTGGGACATCAGAGTGTAGCATTATGCACTAAGAACGGTGGGGTATCCTTCTCAAAATGTGCAGACTCCTGTATCCAGGTCACCTCCTGTGGCCTCTCTAATGCACAATAAACACATTAGAGCACATTAATATTTAACTATCTAATTTCCCTGCATATGTGATTTATTAGACAACGGCAAAAATGAGCGAGACTGTGGGCCTAGGCCGAGGCGGAACGCTGTGGGTAACCAGTGAAAAATTACCATGGGCCACATTGGCTTTATTGAGACAATTTGGCCCCACATATGAGAGCTATTATAGAAATCACTTACTTTTCAAAAGCATATCACCAGAAAGAATTAAGCAAAGTCCTCAGCTGTCAACTGATTGGGATTTGAAAAAACAAAACAAAACAAAAATAACAACAATTGATGTGTGTGTGTGGGTTTACAAGGACACTTTTAGGTTACAAACTGGTAATTACAAGGGTATTATGTTATAAATGTGGTTTATGTGGACATTTCTAGTGTCAAACAATTATTGAAATGTATTGAATTTTTTGTGAGGTTTAGTTTTAGGGGTATGGTTAGGGGATAGAATCTATAGTTCATACAGTATAAAAATAATTACGTGTTTGTTTCAAGGTCATAAAGATGCTCTGCCAAGAACGTCAATGCTGTAATTTCCACTTGGCAAGGAAAATAGAAAATTGTATGGTTTTATCAAAGTGTACGTGCCAAGTAGTTATCTGATGAGAGTAGAAACACTGTCATTAAACGAGTGTGTACTTGAGTTTTTTAGTGCAAGACTGGGTAGCCTTGGGACCAGATGGACATGTTGACACCCAAGGATGAGTGATTTTGTGGAATGATGTAAGAGGAAGAAAAAGAATGTGTGTGTGTGTGTTTGTGTGTGTGTGTGAGAGAGAGAGAGAGAGAGAGAGAGAGAGAGAGAGAGAGAGAGAGAGAGAGAGAGTGACAGAGAGAAATAGAGAGTTGTATGCATTGTACATTTGTAATTTTATTTATAGATTTATTTAATGAATGCTTTGGGAACATTGTAAATTATATACGGTCATGCCAAAAAAGCTAATTTGAATTGAAATTAATTGAGTTCCGTTGGCACCTGGCAGCAAGAGAGATGATATAATTTATTTATTTTTTACCAGAGATTATATGTTTTTATGACTAATTGTATAATACATTAAGAACACTAGAGGCATAAGACTTTTAAGGTAAGAATTCTAAAGAGTTTAGGACCATCCTAAAACATCAAATATAATCAACACATCAAGCTAACTGCTAGCCAAGCTAAGATTCTATGGCAGTTACAACTGTTGTTGACATCACAGGCTGAGGCATTTTTCAAAAATGAAGAGGAGCTGGAGATAATTTATCCAACAGAAGTTAAATCTAGTAAATAAAAGAAGAAGATAAAAGAGATGGTCTTAAGAGAGAATCCAGAGGTGCTTCTCTATGACTACAGTGGAGCAGAAGACAATAGTCTTGTAACCTGCTCTTATTTACTGAAAACCCATCAGCCTGGCACACCACCCTATGCTCTGCCATGACCTGTACCAGAAAAGGGGGCATCAGCAAAGGCAGACAACTCAATCTGGGAGGCGAAAAAGAGATAAATCTGACTGTGAACCTTTATCACAATGGTACAGTCATGGTCCAGAGGCCAGAGTCCAACCTTATTGAATTTCAGAGGAATTTCTCCCAAGATTAAGGCCTTGAGAGGTAGCATCACTGAGCTGGAGCAGGATTACTTCCTGTTTAAAGAGAAACAGCCAGCAGCCTCTGCCAGCTCCAAAGCCAGGCTAGCCACCTCAGTACGCAACTACTTCAGCAGCTCTGCTCTGCTGTCAGGCTGCTGGAGGAGACCAACTAAGAACTGTGGCAGGAGTAATAAAGAGGAGGTGTTGAGAAGAGTACAGCAAAGCCAGGAGGTAGAGAGACAGCTGGAGGAGATGAGAAACCAGTTACACAAGAATACTGCAAAATTCACAAACACAGCACAACATCAGCACTGTGTCAGCACACAAACTCACAGCACCTCCACATCTACAACCCCTCAGGCTTCACTGAACCCCAAGAGGAAAGACAGCAGCAGCAGGGAGAGCCATCCACCTACCACAACACCACCCAACAGAAAACTGAGGAGCATGGACAACAGGAAGGACTGTGAGAAAATTCTGGTGTTCCACCACCAGCTGTGCTCTGAAGCTGCTGAGAGAGTTTGTAACACATCATACAGCACACCGGTACAAACAACCTCAGCACCAAAAGGATGGATGTCATTAAAGCTCTGAACAAAGTGGTGAAAGCAGATTCCAGGATCTACTCCAGTGCTAAGGTCATCATCCCTTCTCTCTCGCAGAGAGAAATAATTCATGAAATGAATACAGAGATAGCTAGTGTTTGTGCCCCAAAGCCAAAAGTGCACATTGCAAATCATCAGCACATCACCCATGAACATATATATGGCCGCCTGCACATATATCGAGATGGCATGAGACTTTGCAAAATCCATCAAGGATGTGGCTTTGAGGAGTCCCCAGAGAACACTTCCTGTCAGCGAAGAGAGGGTCACACAGCATCCAGGCAGATCCTTTGTTTTTATTATTAGGGTCAAGCCCTTATGCTTGTTTTCATTAGTTTTCAACTTCTACTTCTTCTTTTTCTGCTCTTGAGTCTATGGCAGCCCATAAAACCACTTGTGAGGAACTTATGATATTTGGCACACAGATAGAGGACAGTCTGATGTGTTACCAGAGCAAATTTGGCATCACTACGTCAAACCCTCTAGCGCTACCAACAGCCCAAATTTGTACTCATGTTTATGTAAAAACTTTTGAAACGTGAGACCTAGAAACAAAATGATTTTTCCTCTGATTCCTTGGTTCAAGATGATTCGATTGCACCAAGTGATGTCAATTTCCGTCATGAAAAATAGAATTTTCTGAAAAACCAAATTTTTCGAACTCGTCCTAGGCCGTTTTTTTCTATTTGCAAAAAGACTGGCCTGCATCATTTAGAGGCACTCACGACAAAAAGATATTCGCAAAATTTCTATAAACCATACAATTTTTGAATAGCAACTCGATGAATTTGACGAAGAATGTGCAAAATTGAACTTGAGACTGTATCTCCGCAAAGCTTCGAGGGATTGGGGCGAAAATTGGTATGTGTTATCAACATTAGGCCATGAGATTACCTGCAGCGTTTTGGCACACTGCCACCTACTGGTCACAAGATATGAAAAAAGCATATTTTTAATAATAACTTATGAACAGTTTGTTGTCAAATTGGTATCATTAGATTCAGTGGGGTATAGCGAGTCCAACGATATGACAAATTCCTATGTCGGCCATTTTGGAAGTCCGCCATTTTGAATTTTTGAAAAACTTTTGGCATGCAAAAAACTTTACTGGAGCCTGTATCTCTGCAATGCTTTGAGGAATTGGGACGAAACTTGGTACGTGTCATAAAAATTATGCCATGAGGCTACCTGCAGCATTTTGGCACACTGTCCTCTATTGACCTGGAGATAGAAAAATATATGTTTTGGCTTATAACTCTTGAACTCTTTCCTGCATGATAACCATCATGCCCAGATACTACCTGAGCAGCTCCAGAACAGCACCTCATACTGGACAAATGTTCTAAGAAGTAGCTATTTTTAGTTATTTTTAAAATAAATGTTTTTTTTATGATTGAAAGTTTACTTTTTCTAACTCCTCATACACTGTTCATCGGACTCTAACCAAAAACATGTCACATAGATTATTTTGCTGCTCATGGTGCAGATAATTGACTTGACCCCGGTATTGCTGCTTGCTGCTATATTTTTTTTTTATTATTATTATTATTTTGTAATACTTTTTAGTTGATTCACTATATTTCAAAACAATATTGGGTCACAAAATCACATATTATTATTTCTGGTAAATAGAAAATGTATCAAAGTCTTCATTTAAAATAACATGCTACAATATTTTTTTTATATTTTATATAGTTCAGATATAATTATATTTCTTGAGACATGGAGTCATTTAGAGACTCAAACCTACACTCATTCAAACTACAGAGAGTTATGTATACCTTCAATCAAAGCCCTCATGTTAAAAATGGAAGAGATTCAGGAGGAATTATAGTTTGGTTTAAAGAGCATCTTTTCCACTACATTCAGCCTAAAAAAAAGGGAAAACATATCTGAATGAAACTTAATAAGGAACTTGTTATTCAGATGAGGACACTTACCTATGTGCAGTGTATATCCCCCCCATATGAGTCCCCCTATTATAACAAGGACACCTTACCTACACAACAGTCAGAGATCATTCAGTTTCAGCCTCTAGACTATGTACTGTTAATAGTGGATATGAAAGCAAGGACTGGAACCTTAGCAACCAGACTAAAGCAACCAGACTAAATTAGTTCAGATGGAGATAAATATACTAACAGTACACATCTACAGCAGAATCAACTCTTTACTAAAGCACACCAGAGCTAGGACAACTTGATAGACAGACATAGGAAACACATCGTGCAGCTATGCAAAAGCCTGACTTTAAATATTGATAATGGCAGAACACACTCTGGGTTAATTTACTTACTGCTCACCTTGAGGCAGCAGCACAGTGGACTATGCTATAACATATATAGATCACAATAGATCAGCTACTTCATGATGATGCCACAGCTTTCATTCTCAGATCACAGTCACTTAGTCATTAGTCTAAATAAGTTAGCAAATCTGCCATCTTCAGATCAGAAAATTAAATTGTATTCCCTCCCCAACAAATTTATATGGAAAAATGACAGCCCTGTATGGTATGAAGCTGAGCTCCACAGCATTCATGCTCAGAAAATGATAGACACATTTGTCTATTCCAAGTTTGGAGTAGACAACAAACATATAAATCTGGCAACAGAACAGTTAACTAAAAAAATTATACAGTGGCCAGAAAAGTCCTTAGAAAAAATAAAACAATTACAGAAGTAAAAAAAGAAATAGTTAAAGCCAATTGGTTAGACAAAGATTGTCAAACTTCAAGGAATTACAACCATTATTATTATATTATAAAATGAAAAAAAACAGAGACCTTGCAAACCAGCACACACAAACCACATATCATCAAACCCTTAAAATGTACAAGACACTATTAAGAAGGAAAAGAACTGAACATATGACAGTAAAGCTCAACAAGATTGAGGCTCTGGCTGTCAACGGAAGTCAAATTCATACCCATCTGTAACACGAAACTCTGGACAGAACATTTCAGAAAGCTCTATTCACAAAATCAACTAAACCTCAGCCAAAGACATTAGACTTCCCATCGAAATAATCTGGAACACACAATAAAAGATCGATTAAACCATTTGGACACCACCATATCATTCAATAAATTGACTGAATAGATGAAATCCCTCAAAAATAAAATAAAATATATAGTGGCTTGGATGGCATATACACTCACCTAAAGGATTATTAGGAACACCTGTTCAATTTCTCATAAATGCAATTATCTAATCAACCAATCACATGGCAGTTGCTTCAATGCATTTAGGGGTGTGGTCCTGGTCAAGACAATCTCCTGAACTCCAAACTGAATGTCAGAATGGGAAAGAAAGGTGATTTAAGCAATATTGAGCGTGGCATGGTTGTTGGTGCCAGACGGGCCGGTCTGAGTATTTCACAATCTGCTCAGTTACTGGGATTTTCACGCACAACCATTTCTAGGGTTTACAAAGAATGGTGTGAAAAGGGAAAAACATCCAGTATGCGGCAGTCCTGTAGGCGAAAATGCCTTGTTGATGCTAGAGGTCAGAGGAGAATTGGCCGACTGATTCAAGCTGATAGAAGAGCAACTTTGCCTGAAATAACAACTCGTTACAACCGAGGTATGCAGCAAAGCATTTGTGAAGCCACAACACGCACAACCTTGAGGCGGATGGGCTACAACAGCAGAAGACCCCACCGGGTACCACTCATCTGCACTACAAATAGGAAAAAGAGGCTACAATTTGCAAGAGCTCACCAAAATTGGACAGTTGAAGACTGGAAAAATGTTGCCTGGTCTGATGAGTCTCGATTTCTGTTGAGACATTCAGATGGTAGAGTCAGAATTTGGCGTAAACAGAATGAGAACATGGATCCATCATGCCTTGTTACCACTGTGCAGGCTGGTGGTGGTGGTGTAATGGTGTGGGGGTGTTTTCTTGGCACACTTTAGGCCCCTTAGTGCCAATTGGGCATCGTTTAAATGCCACGGCCTACCTGAGCATTGTTTCTGACCATGTCCATCCCTTTATGGCCACCATGTACCCATCCTCTGATGGCTACTTCCATCAGGATATTGCACCATGTCACAAAGATCGAATCATTTCAAATTGGTTTCTTGAACATGACAATGAGTTCACTGTACTAAAATGGCCCCCACAGTAACCAGATCTCAACCCAATAGAGCATCTTTGGGATGTGGTGGAACGGGAGCTTCGTGCCCTGGATGTGCATCCCACAAATCTCCATCAACTACAAGATGCTATCCTATCAATATGGGCCAATATTTCTAAAGAATGCTTTCAGCACCTTGTTGAATCAATGCCACGTATAATTAAGGCAGTTCTGAAGGCGAAAGGGGGTCAAACACAGTATTAGTATGGTGTTCCTAATAATCATTTAGGTGAGTGTATATGAGATGCTTAAACATAGCAGCCCCAAATTGAAAGATGCAATTTTTAAATTGTTCCTGATAATTGGAAGGGAAATCAAATCACCACAATTTTCTAACAAGTGGAAGAGTACAATCCAAATAACTACAGAGGCTTTACAGTAAGCAGCAACCTCGGGAAATAATTATGTTGGATTATAAATAACAAATTAGTGAATTTAACTCAAGAACACAAGACACTAAATAAATGTCAAATTGGATTCACCCAAACAGAGAACAACTAATATCTACACACTCCACTCACTTATACAGAAATATGTTCAGCAAACAAAACAAGGCAAAATATCTGGCTACTTCATTGACTTTAAAAAGGCCTTCGATTCTGTTTGGCATAACGGACTCTTCCTGAGTGGAATAGGAGGGAAGACATATGATATCATAAAAGACATGTACAAAGACAATAAATGCTGTGCTAAGATTAATGTCAAAAGAACCGATTATTTCAGTCAGACCAAGGGAGTGTGTCAAGGCTGCAGTCTCAGCCCAACTCTTATTGAATATTTTTATAATTAAAATGGCCACAACCATTCAAAAGTCATCTTCCCCTGGACTGATCTTAGATGGCAAAGAAATCAAACCTTTATGCTGATAACCTCCTGTTGCTGTCACCTAATGAAGAGGGACTACATGAAAGCCTCTTGATTTTAGAAAAATATAGCAGAGATTGGGCCTAACCTATAGACATGGAGAAGTCCAAAGTCATGATTTTCAGAAAAATAAATTGCATTACGGACAATAAATATATTTTTACAATTAGAAGAACAATCCTTCATCATGCCAACTGCTAGAACTTTTTGGATTTTACAATCTCTGCTCTGGCAATAAAAGGTCTCACTGACAAAGCCCGTAGGACATATTCTAGTATAAGAAAATCGTTATTTCAATTCAACCACCCCATTAAACTGTGTCTGAAAGTCTTCGACAGCATACTTCCTATATGGCTGTGATATCTGGGGCCCCAAATATAAATTAAATTATGAAACCTGGGATAAAAGCCCTGTTTAAATTTTCCATCTAGAATTCTGCAAAAACATCCTGGGAATTCACAGAAATGATCCAAGTCTGGATTGTAGAGCAGAACTGGGCCAGTGCCCTCTCCTCACTGAAATCCAGAAGAGAGCAAATACTGTAAGTTCTGGTTCCATTTGTCAGACACACCTCCACATAACTACCATCACTGTGACTTTACATACAGGGAGAGTGACCCAATGCACTATTAGTGGAAAAATATCAACTTAATTAATCAATCCAGTTCAGACTGACAAAGCTGAAACAGACAGAAAGAATAACCAAGAAAGAATACATTCATGATTGGTAGCACAAAGTTACACAAATACATACATTAAGCTACTTCCACAGAATCAAGACTGATTATAAATTGGTACCATAGTTTATCAACTATATTAAAGACTATCGACAAAGAAACATACTGTCAAAGTATTGTCTGAGTGAGCACAGTCTGTCTGTAGAGACGGGCCGATACAGGCAGAGCTGGAGTCCCAGAGAGGACAGACTGAGTTCACACTGTACTGATGGAGTCGTGGAGGATGAGCTGCACTTCCTCATTCACTGCAGTACATATGAGACAATTCGAAATAATTGATTTATATGATTTAGACAAACACTCTTATCTAATGGGAGAGAAAGTAGAGTGTATTCAGCTGGCAGCCAGTATGTGTCCTCCTGTCAACATATGAGGGAGAGAGGCTGACACCTCATGATATTAGAGCTCTATTGAAAATGCTTTTAAAGGAAATGTTCACCCAAAAATTTAAATTTGATGATAATTTAGTCACCCTGAGGCCATCCAAGATGCATCTGAGTTTCTTTCTTCAACAAAACAGAATTTAAGATTTTTAGGATTTCATTTCAGGCCTCCTCCTTTAAACAATGCAAGTGAATGTACAAACATTTGTTGACAGTCCAAAATGCATATTTAGGGAGCATCAAAAAAATCAACACGACTCCAGTGAACAAATAAAGTTCTTCTGAACTCAAACAATTGATTATTTTTAGAAACAAAACAATACTTATATACTTATTAACTACAAATGTTTGCTTCCGTACATCTCTGTGATGCACGCTCATGAGAGGGATGACGTAAGCTCGTTGGTAAGGTCACACATGGAGGAGGAGGCAGGAAGTGGGTCCTTGTTTACAAGAGAAACTTGCACAGACTACAGACCAAGCACCATTCACAAACCAAAACAGTCCGGGAGAGAAAAGCGGTAAGGGCGCTTACATCAAGTGCTGAAAACTGTCACACTGGTGCCAGTGTGACAGTTTTCCCAAGAAGGACACGTGAAGCAGGGCACTTGATTTCAAAACTATATAAAATAAAAAAATATTTTCCAAATAATAATAAAAAAAACATTACTGCAGTAAAAAAACATCCTTTATTTCGAAGCAATGCCGTTGCGTTATCTACTTGTGCTTTTTCTTTAGCAGAAATAAATAGGCCTTATGACATAGTTTTCACACATACCTGAGTTCACTGGAAAAACCTCCAATACTTGAAAGAATGTAGTGGTGTACTGATATCCAGGTTCAATAATAATCGGTGAAAAGTAAAAAATTAGCATTTTCTTTGGGGTTCTGAAGGTTGAAGTATCCAAGGATACAAGTCAAGTCAAGACATTTTTATTTGTATAGCGCCTTTCACAACACACATCATTTCAAAGCAGCTTTACAAAAGATTCTGCATTAACAGAAAATGAAACTGTAATACCGTAATTTCCGGACTATTGAGCGCACCTGAATATAAGCCGCATCCACTGAATTTTAAAATTTTTTGATAAAATACAATTTTGAATTGTGTTTTAAAAATAAGACACAAGAGTCAATGATGACTCCAAGACATTACAGATAGCGTAATTTCCGGACTATAAGCCGCAACATTTTTCCCACGCTTTGAACCTCGCGGCTTAAACAACGATGTGGCTAATATAATGGATTTTTCCCGCTTTCAAATTTTATTTAAAAAAAAAAAAAACATTCTGTGACGTGCTCAGTTTTTTGGCGGCATGAAGCTTTCATTAGACCAATGAAATTGCCGAACTGGTTAAGGTCAAAACAACTTTTTGTTTACTGTTTAGATTAATTCGAGCGCGCTCAAACTTCCCATCATTCTGATTATGTCATTTTGTCACCCTCAAGACACGGAGAAATGCATATGATGCAGCTTTCACGCTGAAGGCGATTGATCTGGCTGTTGGAAAAGGAAATAGAGCTGCTGCACGGGAGACGTTGGAAAAATTGACTCAGTGCAAAAAGACAACTAAATCTGAGGCTATTAAACTCCGACACCGAAGGAAATGACTTCAGTGGTTTCATGTGCACAAGCGGAGGAAGATAGTGACCAATGACTTTCTTGCTAGGCTACTGTTTACTGCTAATTTTTTGATACAAGCCGTGTGTGGCAGAGGGGGCGTGGTCAAGCGCCCGTCCGGGAGAGAAAATCGGTAAGGGCGCTTACACCTGAGCTAATGTCTAACACCTGTGTCTAATTTCAATAAGCGTGGGGAGAGCGGCATAAAAAGGCAGCAGAGAGAGTGTGAGAGAGAGAGTGAGTGAGTGACAGACAGACACACGTCAGTCTAGTGTTGGCGCATAGAAGTCCAAGAATTGAGAAACTTTATAAAATTGATTGTAAACATTGCTGTGGCCATTAAAAGCCTTACCTGGAACGTCAAGTGCCCTGCTTCACGTGTCCTTCTTGGGAAAACTGTCACACTGGCACCAGTGTGACAGTTTTCAGCACTTGATGTAAGCGCCCTTACCGCTTTTCTCTCCCGGACGGGCACTTGACCAAGCCTATTTATTTTTGTTACAAGCCGTGTTTCGTTAAAGCCTGTGCAAAGTTCATTTGTATTTTATCAAAAAACAGATAAAATACAATTGTGAATTGTGTTTAAAAATAAGTAATTAAATAAAATGTGTATTTATTACCACACTGAGCAAGCGGAAGGCGACTGTGGCAAGGAACACAAAACTCCATAAGATGTTGATTAATGGAGGAAAATTACCTTGGGAGAAACTCAATGTGGGGGCCAGTTTTGCTCTGGCTAACATCATGAATATAATGTAAATATTACTTATGTATAGTTAAAGTCATGGTTTAAAATGATTTAAGTAAGTGTTAGGGTCAGTGTTTAAACATCGATTTTGTTTGAACTGTAAGATTAATGACCAATGTCTTTGAAGTCCATCCAAGATTAACTGCAGATGTTCACATAGATGCAATTGTCCTTGTTAGTTGGCTGATGAAGGGTTTTGTTGGCAATTAATTGATAGTCGATATACTTGCATATACACACATCAAACAAACATTTTGAACAATACACTTCTACAAATTCAAATCTACAGCAAAGACAATTAAACTTTTGCACAGCGCTCCTTCTCTTGCAAACAATGACGCCTCCTCCATGCGTGACGTTACCAACGACCTTACGTCATCCCTCTCATGAGCGCGTCACAGAGATGTACGGAAGCGAAGATCTGTAGTTAAAAAATATATTGGTATTGTTTTGTTTCTAAAAATAATCAGAACTTTATCGACTGGAGTCGTGTGGATTAATTTGATGCACCCAAAATATGCATTTTGGACCGTAAAATAATTGAGTACATTGTATTGTATAAAGGAGGGGGCCTGAAATGAAATTCTAAAAATAGTAAACTCTGTTATGATGAAGAAAGAAATTCAGATATATCTTGGATGGCCTGAGGGTGAGTAAATTATCAGCAAATTTTCATTTTTGGGTGAACTATTCCGTTAATTTCCTTTTTTCTTCCCTTTCCCATTGCTATTACTTTGTCATTTGTTTGTTTTTTATTTTATTATTATTATTATTATTTATTTATTGTATATGCTTTATTTTAATGGTTGTAATATGTTTATTACTCAACGCTTTGGCAACATTGTACATTGTATACGGTCATGCCAATATAGCTAATTTAAATTGAATTGAGTGAGAGAGAAAGAGAGAGAGCGAGAGAGAGAGAGAGAGGGGAGGAAGAGGGCCAGAGTCATGTGGACAGAGATGCTCTGGCAGATGCTTCCATTTGCAGTAAACAACATCAGCAATAAACAGCTCTGTCCTTAGGGGGGACAAGTAGAATGATCTAACCCCCTGTTCAAAGCGCTTTAGCATGCTGCTTATCAAAAGCCTCCATTATTATTTTACTGTGCATTAAGACCAAGTTGTTAATATGAGCAAGGCTGGAGAACAATTCCACTATGTCCCACATGTATCTGCCGCAGGGCGTAACAGGACTGGATGGTATGGAAATAAGCATAATTTCTAATCAGGTGGCAGTGAAACAAGCTTGAATTGAAAACTCAAGAATTACACCTTCCACTGACACTGTTATGCTACATAAAATGCATTTGCTTATGTTTACTGAATTGCCTATATGTCCTTTGACAAAATACATAATAGTGATTTTTAGAGAGCCTTTTAGGGAGTCAGTATAGGGACTTAAGCATTCAGATATGTAGGGAAAAAACCCTGGTTTAACCGTTCTGGTCTTCTTGGAAAAAGCAGAATAGTGGGTGACACATCGGAGGCCTTCAATCATGAACAGGCCTGATGTCAACAGACATATTGAGCACCTGATTCTATCATTATAGGCAACGGTGTCTGGGTCATTTCAAAGCCTCCTCCAGTATGCTGGAATTGATGCTTAGAGGGGGCACAGAAGGATGTCTGGGAGGAGGAAGAAGAGGAAATGGTATATAAAAGTTCAGAGGGAATTTGATGGCATTTTGGCTGATGAAATGGGGACCATGCCAGACACAAAAGTGATCTATTGTTGATGCCTTATACCACGCCACTCAACACGCGAGACATATGCGGCCCTTGAGCGATCTTTTGCAGCCCGCGTGACGATATCATCATCAGAAATATATTTATCAGCCGCCTATCAAATCTGTATGAATTGTGAGGTGTTCATTTTCATGAGGATTCACGTTAATTCTCTACATTACTGAATCACGCTAGAGAGGGACTTGAACTGCAAGAAGTTCAACAACAATAATATCTGAGCATGGCTGAAGATATGAGAGCAGTGGTTGGTCAGTGTATTCATATACAGTACACATGCGATCACGCGCGGTCTTAAGAAAGAAAGCCATGTGAGTTTGAAATGAGATGAGGGTGAGTAAATTATGACAGCATTTTGATTTTAGCATTAACTTAATAATCACTAACAGCAGTGTAAAACACGTTTTGCAGAGAATATTAAATTTGCAGTTATTTTATTTTTATTTATTTTTCGCAAAGAGCACTGCTTTAACCTTATCTTCATAATTGAATCTGTAAATGAAATATGGAACTCCACAATTTGACTCTCAAACGCTTTTCATAGCTTTCCTTCTTTCTCTTTATCTCCCTCTTCTTGCTGGTCATTAGGAGACAAAAATGTTGGTAGTCCTACTTTAAGAGGTCAAGTGCCGCCCTGGGCTCCTCCTTCTTCATGAATTACTTCTCCGTTTGACACCAATTATTAAAATACATCTTCATTAGATCTTGCTTCAGAGCTCCATCTGTGTAGGAGCCAGGAGCCATCCTTAACACACTGCACTTGATTCACCCAGATCAAACTCATACATTGTCTGAAGCACTCAGAGCTCCGGCACTAGCACAGCCAATCATTGCCTCCCCAAAAACTCATCCATTTCAGAGTCTTTGCATGTGAGAGAGCTACAAAGCTACCATATGACTTCATTCAAGACCAATTTGCACTTCAAACCAATGCAAAAAATACAGCTTTCCTCAGCAAGCAAGAAAAGGGAGGAGTGTGTACAATCACAAAGAATATGAGTGAAGTGTTTAGGCACTTCTGTGAGTTCGAATTTCAGTAAGAATTCATATGATGTACCATTTAAAGCGGACTGTGGTGCTGATATGGTTTATATTTCAAAAGAAACAAGCAATACATGTCATCATCACACCAAAGTGTCAGACTTCTATTTTCTTGAGAGTGGATGTCAGCGGTGAAGAAAACCTATTAGGGCGAAAGGAGGAGCAAGTTTTGCCAGCATCCATGTTATTTCAGCATCACATAAAAGCGGAGGCATTGAATTGGTTTTCAAATGCAGAAGGCCATACCACACTCAATCCACCAGTGCATCCACCAGTGCATTTGATCCCACAAGCAGAAACACAAACAGAGCCACTGTTTGATACCAAGTCAATCCATTCACCAAGTGAAGGGAATTGGAGGGAAGTAGGGGGGAAATGTGCATGAGGGGGAGAGGAGGTGGAAAGGCCAAGAAACTGTGGCTTCAAGGCAAACAACATTACAATAAAATCAGATTTTGAAAAAAAAAAACAGGATTTAAATAAGGTTGAAACGGCATTCTGAAAAGGCTCAGGTTTGTTTTGGGCTTTTTGAAGCAAGTATTGACAAGGGGTGACCATCGACAGTCATTGTAATCGTTAAAACTACATTTTGGATGAAGAAGCATCGAACATTAGAATTAGAAGAAGGAGTTCATGTGTATGGTTATTGGAAAGGTCAAACCCTTTCAGGATTGCAGAAGAAAGACAGGTGAATACATGTAACAAGTAGAACATGTTTCCATTTAGACCATTGCCCATAATAAGCTTATATGTAAATGTACAGTTCCCAGTTTGCACTGTGCAACATTTGCTATTACTTGCCTTCTATTAGTTGTTTGGCCAAACCCATTTGAAGCTCATTCACACACATTTGAAGCTAATTTTCAATACAGTAGGAGTCTGATCCTCTTGAAAGACAACGATTTACTGCTTAAATTCCTGTTGATCAGTATTTCCTTTTCTAGTCAAAAACTTTTTAATACCAGGCCCTCTGAGCAATGGTGGAGAAAATGATGCCTCAGTCAAAAGGGCAAAGTGAAATGGAGCAGCTATCAATACCAAATCTCAAACACTACTTGTAGACTAGGACCAGAGTATGTGAGCGGCGCAGAGTTGAAGTGGACTGAGGAGTGGAGCGGCATAATTTTGCCAGGAACAAGGTCATTGAGTGTCATTGTTTTCTCTCGCTTCAAGAGTGCTCCACTAATGCTCCATCACAGGCACAGCATCTGTTGATGGCCCTTAATGCAATAATTCACCATGTGTTAAGCAGTGTTAAACACTATTGGCATGAAGGAAAGATGGAATTTCTAATATAATCATAAAGAATATGATAAAAAAATTACAATTTAAAATCTAGCGGCACTTGGTAAAAATTGACCTCCCACACTAAGGATACTTTCGCTTTCACTCTCTGAATTCTGTTCATGCTCCCTATTATTGAGGTAAGCTTGGGGTAAAGCTTGAGTTAACTACATGCTCCTGTCTCATCTCTTTATTCCTACATCAGCTGGCATTTATGAAAAAAATTAATGATGGGATGTCGAAGGAAAACATGAGTGGGGAGGTGATTGCCATGATCAAAGGTTCGTTGTGAAATCCTAAAAGACGTGTCCAGAAAACATGATGATAATCCATTCACATGAGGAGAGAAAATCTAAAGGTCAGTAACACATATATACTGTAGGCCTTTATCTCTCTCCACTATTACATTTTTTGAATAACCATATAATTATTCTAATCTAATGCATCGCATCTTAACTGTAGGCTATTATGTCCTGCATTAAATATAATTGAACTTTTGACCTAAAACACCAACTGAACTAATCAATATGTTAATATTGTGTAGTTTGACTTCAATCGATTGCCACCTTTATTTTACTGCCATAGGCTAATTTTTGCATTATCCTTTTGCAGATGAAGAAGCTCAACAAACATGAACAGAGAGAGGTAGATTTAAAATCTTTAAACATTTCAAAAGCTAGTATTTCTAAAAGTGAACTGCATTAAACATATAGTTTTGATAGTTTAATCTAGTTTCGATTAAAGAAAGTGTAGAACATAATTTTTCATTCACAGAAGTATAGGGCAAGGTTAATTAAAAGAAGTGAAAAAGATTTTTTTTTTGTTGGTAATTTAAATGTTTCATTTAATGTTTTTTTCGGGGTCAAATCATTATTTAATTGATTAAATCCAGAGAATGTTGCAGACATGTTTCAAAAGTAAGCTATAAAATCATTTAATATTAGTGTTCCAATAAAGGACCTTGTAGCTTTTCTCCAAGTTTTTCGTAAATATTTTCATTTAACAAATCTTTTGCATGAAGGTTTGTGATATTAAAAGCATACTGAAATAACAGCGGAGAGGTAGTTAGGCACTAATTTTGACATGGAGCAAACACGGAGCGGGGTGTCTCTAATCCAGGAGCAGGAAATGGACAACCTAGAGTCGAGCTGGAGCGGAGTGATTAAAGAATTATTTGAGTGCGGAGGGGAAATTGTTGCCGCTACACTCCACTCACACACTCTGACTGGGACTCCCGGGGAAAATAAGATAACAGAAGCTTCTTTTTGTATATATTTCAGAGGGCAAGGAACACAATTACACCTCCTCTGCTCATTGTTCATTATCTGGAAGTCTCTAGATTGATGCTTTATCTATAAATACAAGCTGAGAGTTGAGCGCGCTTACCTTGGCACTCCCCGACTTTGAGGTAGTCCAAAACTCGTCATTACATTAATAAAGTGGTAGTTGTGCAGACAAATGAAGCAAAGCTTGACCAATGACTGCTTTGCCAGCTCTGCTATGAGGATTTATAGTGTGTGACAAAACTGAGCATCTGTGAGGCCTTCTAAAGTAATTCATCACCGAGACTGCCAGCTGCACCTAGTCCCGAAAATGCTGGACATGGGGTGAGAACACCATGTATCTTGTTGTTTTGCCATCATGTAAGTTCAGCTGCCAGCTAGATGCAAGCCCGGTTCTGCAGGGTTGCGGACGTTAGAGCACACTCAATTGAATATGGAAGCTTAATAATACTGTATATTGCCAAAGCCTTTTGCCTTGAATCCCGACGAACACACACACACACAAAACCAATAAACAGGTATGATCTTGCAGATCAGTCTGTCCAATTTTGTAGGCACAGCATTCTGCTTTCATGCATTTATTGTACAATTGATCATTTGATTAGTAAATATTTCCGCTCACGCATAGAGAAATTAATTGTGGAATTATCTCACTTAATCGACCAGCTTTTGATTCCTGCTTTGGGCTGAAGTGGCACATAACAGCTGGTCAGTTTCCCAAAGCCAAATCCACACCTCAAGGTTAAGTGAAATGTAAAAAAACAGATTGTAGATTAGTGGTTGCAGAAAACATCTTCGACATTGCTTGCTGCATTCATGCACAGAGAAAAAAAGCTAGAAATGATTGTACATTAGAAGATTTTTCTTTTTTTTTTTGTAATTTGTGAATTAAATAATTTGTATTTTTTTTAGGATTATTAAACATGATTTTATCTAACATATATATTGGACAAAATCTCACTTTATGCAGGACAAATATATTTGATTTGTTAAATCCATGGTTAAACCCTGCTATCCATATAAAGAGCACATGCACAAGACATGATCTTTTGATGCATATAAAGTCCAGATTCACTTTACAATGCTTTAAAAATATCAAGGAAAAACAAAGGGGGCACTTAGTGGTATCTACTAATATAATAATTATTATATAATTAACCACAGTAATTTATATTGCATACAATTCGTACAGAAAAACATTTACTGCTCATTTCTGGATAATTTAATACACCCTTTACAGCTGAAAACAAAATTAGGATAAAATTGCTAATTTTAATTAACACCTAAAGTCTGATAGCATTATATCAGTAAACTATTAATGTATCAAATCTACAGCAGCCTTATAATCATTCTGTGGAGACAACTGAAGAACAATAATGAATTTCACTTTTACCAGCAATATTTTTCTTGGTGCCAGTCCATGTTTTCATTATTTCCATAAACTACTCAGACACACTTTATAGTTGAAAATATTGCAGTTTTCTGGGTCAGTTGTATCACTCGGGTCCAGTTTAAATTGAAACGTATGCGAGTTTCCGTGACAACGCACATATGTTTTATCACTTATAGAGGCTTGTTTGATGACTTTGTAATTTAGAACTGACATTTTTAAGGCATTATTTGAAGATGCTCAATGACATATATGCTAACAGATAAATAGTTAAAAAATGATAAGGAAGGTCTGGGTGACCTGATTATCTAACAGCAGTTGTAAACTATACAAATATACAAAAACACATAATACAATACAATCAAATCATTTCAGCTGTGTACGTTACTAATCCTTTGATAATTTAACAAATGTCGGCCTATAGCCTATATTTCACCCAGAGGGGCACCTCAGCCCATGTGGGTGAAGGGGCAGATGCTTGGGTCACTGTAGCTACCCCCTTTGTGCATGTTTGGAAGCAAGTATACTACAGAGAAATTTCATGTCGGAGCGGGATTTGAACAAACTCCTTTTTACCAGTGAGTGGAGCGTCTGCTAGGGCCGTGAACGGTTGAGCGTAGCGCACGTGAATAGAGTGGGATATTGAGCAGAGTGTCACACCGCTCCGCTTCACTCACATGCTCTGCAATGGTAAGATGTCTGTCTCTCACTCATGCCCTCTCTCTTTCTGTCACCATTCTCTTTTTTACTCTCTTTTAGCACTGAGGTTTACCATTTGTTAATAAAACTTAAAGTGACCTTTGAATTAAATGTGGTATAAGGTCTCAAGGTTCTCTTCATTGAAAGTCCCAAGAATGGATCTATCTTCGCAAATCACATCTTACTCCATTCAAAGCTAAATTCACAAAGGTCTAGCTTCATCTCGAAAGAGCCGCTGCAAGTATCAAACACAAAAAAATATATTTCATTCATGAAGACGTGCAGATAAGGTTCAGAAACAGATCTGAGGAGAGCTGAGTCAGTGGGTATGCTCCAGGGGTAATTGATAGGAACTGAGCCAAAGATGGGTCCCTGAGGAACTCCTCAACTCTTACTTATAAAATCCTTCACCTTTGCAGAGAAAAACCAAAAGAAACAATGCAAGGAGCAGACATAAATCTAAACACAATTATATCAAAAAAGGCATTCTGCTTCAGAGGAGCAAGCTGTGTTTTTGTCAGTGTCTCAGAAGAGAAAGTATAAACCCCAACAGCAATCAGTAGGCTGAACGTACAATGATTGTTATATTCTAGAGTCATAAAAGCAAAGATGGGCAGCACACAAAGCACTTAAACTTGTCCTAACCTACCAAATTGTGGTTAAAGTGTTGTTGGACTGAGTTGAACAGGCTGAAACTGGAGAATGAGAGGAATATTTTTTTTTTTTTTTAGCTGTGACAGTGGATTAACACTCCACACACTGCGGTCATTCTGCTCTCTGATCAGTTCCATTCAGTTACTCATCATCTTACTTCTGGTGCCAACATGAGACCATTTGACAGGCCCTCTTGCAAGTCATTAGAATGTACTGAGGGCATTGATTGTCAAAGGTTCACCCTTAATGCCTTGCCGAAACACTTCATCCGTCTCCAGCAGTGTGAATAAACAAGCAAAGTAAATGGTAAGTGAATCTAAGAAACAAACTGCCCAAAACAAGAGTGCAACTCTGTGTGCTTTAACTGTCTTCTTCTCTCTGTCTCTCAAGGGGCATTCAGTGGAGCGAAAAGGCAGCCAAGCTAACCAAGCATGTCTGTCCTCTGCTCCAATCGAAACCCACAACCGCTTAGAGTACAGTTCCTGTGAAGGAAGAGGAATGCTTTGTAAACTAACTCTGTGCTGACACATAAAGTCTTGTGTATACTTCCAACTCTGCAGCTCTGCTAATTGGCACAAGAGCTAAGCACTTCCTCAATCTGATTGTTGAGACCCAAAAAGAGAGAATTAGGGGGAAACGGAGACAGCTTTATAAAGATAATTAAGATTTCGCAGAGACGATTGGTTTCCAAATGTTTGGAGGGATAAAAGCAGGCATCAAGCAGCTGAAACGAGGTGTGCGCATGTGATTGGGGATAGATGCAATACAGGTTCTGCTTACCTCTGGATTTGGAAGAGAAGGAGAGTGAAAGTTGGCCGAACATGTCTGTGTTCTCAAAGCGCTCCTCTTTGACTTTGAGCCAAAAGCAATTTTCCGCCATCTCCTGAGGCACTATCTGTAAGCACAGAAATAAAATCTGTCAAACACAGACAGGAATGGAGCAAGCGAGCATAAATACACACTTGAGCATTCACAAACTTACACACACGAGTACAAATAAAAAAACTATTTTGATTTTCATTAGATATGTTTGTCTATGTGTTTGTGATAGCCTAGGTATGGGTCACAAAGTCGATTAGTCTTCCAACAACCAACTAGTCAATTAGTGAGTTTGACTATTGAGTGTTTTTTGTTTTAAGCTCCAGTCCTTAAAATGGGATGAAATTTGAAACACATTTTTTTGGAAAGGGGTTTTTGATAGTGCTGTGCTATACCATGTTAACAGTAATTTTAGGACTGACAGCATGCTAAAACCCTCTTTCGAAATTCATTCCATTTGAAGCACCACCACTGCAGCCATGAAAACAGCTTTTGTAATAACTCCATATTCAACAATACATATCAGGATAATGATTGTCGCGCTTCAAAACAATCAATTGTTGGTCTATGTGCACATGCAGACAGTCATCTTCGGTTGTTGCATTGCAGCTCACTTCTTTTTTTTTCTTCCAGAATCTCGCCTTTAAAGATTATGTTAATTTAAAAATAGCTCAACAAATCAGTTTTAAAAATCTGTCTCAAAATCCCTGCATTCTCTTCCATTCTGTTTCACACCGTCAATCTGTTACTGAATGCAAGGCTGTGTCTGATCTGTGTCTGGTGGACAAGAGCTAAACTACAATAATTACCCAGTGCTTCCTTGAGGCCCACTTGTCGTTCAGTGACGGGTCCCACTGACTGGTCGATTTTGAAAATCTGTGGTGTTGCACATCCCTTGTGTGTGTTTCTACTTTTGTGTGAGGTAAGAGTCACGATTGCAGTGGTGAGAACTCGTGGAGAGAGGTGGCAGGTTAAACTGTGCAACTCTGAACCTTGTCCATGTTCTTCTTTACTCAGAGTTTAAAGATAGTGACCTCCTCTCCCTCATCATGTCTGGCTCATACTCTCCACATCATTACAGCACAAGAATGAGACAACTGCACTGTGCTATTCACCAACGTCAAAGCAAGCATGTGTCTGTGCAATAATTTAGGTGTTGGCAAACCGTAGAACCTAGGATTTTAAAGCTCTTGTTGACTTTTGTTGAGGGAAAATTGAAACCGCTCTCAATTCATTTAAAACAGTCTGTCTTATTACTGCATTGACATCTACAGTAAAGGGTCTTCCCAGCACAGCAGCACCAGTACATGAGCACAGTGGAATGATGTATAATTGGGAAATAATACAGACAGTTGCTTCAGAGTTCTTGTCAGCCTTTAAAGGTAGTAATTTGAGCATAACATGATGCCTGAAAAATGATGATGCAAGCAATGATGTTCAAAGATGTTTTTGTTTTTTTCATATCCAATGTATAAATACAAAAACAGCCCTCAATCATGCATAAAATAATGCTACTAGTAATTTGTGGTGATTGCTCATAATTGGGTTTAGGGGAAATTATCCTGTAGCCCTAAGTATTAAACTTTTGTGCAAAACGCATTTGAGCTAAAAAAGTATTTTTCAAATCACATTGATTGTTAAGCAGAAAAGTGCTATTACTTTTCTAAATGACTAGATGCACAAGTGTTTATTAGCGGATAATAAAACACAGCACCTTGCAAATGTGTTGAATTCTTTGCCGTCACACCATTTTGTCTGATTATTTATATTATTTTAAGTATCTCTTGCCTAAAGCCAGGGGTAACACTTTATGTGCACTTGAAACATTACATGTTACATAAATAAACAAACAAAACAAAAACTATTGTGTTCCATTTGAGACAATTCTACCTTTTGAAAGTGCACTAGCTGGCTGAGTACAGTACAGTATATAGTGTAATTGCACAGTGTATACGTTTACGTTTAGAGCTTTATTAATCCCCATGGGGCAATTCATTCAGACTGTCATGGCACATCATTTGAAACTATACTAGATTTACATTAAATAAAGGACTGATCCATATCTAAAGATGAGAATATCACAGCGACTATCACAGTGAATAACCACCCAGAAAACTCTAGCAACTAGCTTTAACAGCCTAGCAACCAGTCAGACCAGATTTCAATTTATTGAAATAGTAAACCCTTTTTCCAATGCCCTGGCAACTACCCACATCAGCCTAGCTTTGTGTCAGAAGGTTTTGCACAAGCAAGTGCCACTCACATTTGCTTCTGAAAATGTAAACATCTAGTATGCATATGAAGTCTGTGTATGCAATACTGTTATCCACGTAATGTCAGCATCAAATCCTGCTGTCAATCACCGCTAAGTGCAATGTATCAATCAAATACACAATCAAAAACAGTCATGCTGAGGGCTTTATTTCTTTCTCCAATTCAGCCTCAATCAACACATCACGTAAAAAATCCAAATGAAAAGAAAATGAGAGGTTGTGACAGGCACAAAATAACACGTTTGCAAAGATGTTTCTTTCTTAATCTCAGAGTACATTGTTTTGGTAATTTGTATAATTGCAAACCAATGACTAGAAAAATATGTTCAGCAAAGACAAATACACACCACTATTTTCAAGTTATGTGTAGGACATAATTAGAATCTACACACAATAACACATGGAATTGTCAGCATCACAAGTGACAACTAAAGGAGTTATTGTATTTACTGTTAAAACACTTTTTATGCTCCTTTATTACAGCTTAGAGCTGCTCCTTTCCTTCACCTCAATATAAGCATGAAAGAAAATTATATGCTTCCTGCACGATGCAGGAAGTCCAAATGAGAAGATATGATTCTTGATTCCTTAATAGTGTGGTATTCAACTGGTGGTTCACAGGTCTATTTCAGTAGGGTTGTGGAGAGCAGGAAAACAAAAAACACTACTAAAATCACATTATAAAATACAACATACAAGACAATCAAGCATTATTAATAATAGCAAAATAAATAGGCGTATGAACATGCATAAGGTTGGAGAAAACAATTCCCATATTTGTTGTTGCTGATAAATTTGGTTAAGGACAGGAAAGGTTGCATGGCATGCCCTCATCCTGAAAAACCAAAACTACACAAGGTAAAAAATAAATACAACCCAGACTACATTATTTATGGATTACATTTGGTAGTGTACGTTCGCCACTAGATGTCCATTGATAAATCTGGCTCCTCAAGCTAAACCAGTTGGGAATCGCTGCTATAATGCATACAAAGACAAGTTTGAGACTATTATAAATGTAGGCCTGAGAGACCAGCCTGTCGAGTTAACAGATAATTCAAGGAATCTAATGAATTTCCAAGACAATAACTGAATCCCACAGCATCACCCGCCAATTCACATTAAATGATGCAATTAACCCATTTCGGTAATAAATCAGTTCCTGCCATCCACATGCACACACACACCAAGCATCAAGCAACCCTCATGTTTCTACAGTTTCCCCTTAATTATTCTCGACTACAACCATCGTAACTGGACAGTATCAGGTCCCATTACTGTTTCAATAAATCCAAAAAGAGCAGAGAATGGTAGAGACAGAGAGCTAGACCAGATGAGAAAGGAAAATTTAGCTTTCTCATTAGTATACTGCCTCATAAGTGCACTCTACAAAACAATTGTGGCTCCTCCAAACAGAGTAATTAACATGAGGCTCAGCCAGGATGACCTTGTTCACACTCAAGCAGCAGAGTGAATACTGTAGCTTCCTCTTGCCTTGGGTGGCAGCACCCATTTCTGGGCAGGAGGTAAGCACCTCCGAACGGTCTTAGCTGCAGACATGAGCAATC
The DNA here is from genome assembly GCF_025860055.1 of Xyrauchen texanus. Lineage (NCBI taxonomy): Eukaryota > Metazoa > Chordata > Actinopteri > Cypriniformes > Catostomidae > Xyrauchen > Xyrauchen texanus. The sequence goes on along the minus strand of NC_068298.1, from coordinate 24,195,044 downwards.
CTTTACTCTTCCATAACGGAGTGCGACTCCCCTGTGTGGGTGTTCTAACAGTTGGAGAAATTGCACTACAGCACCTCCAGGCAGCCTGTTGCACACTTTAGAAAAAGATCGGGAGGGGTGTAGGGACAGGAGTGTTCCCCAAATGTAATGCTGCTGGCTGTTTTTTACTGTCAGACTGTTATCTCCCTGTGTTGTTAGATATCAAGGGGTCTCCTGTGGGTTATTTTAAATAGCAAGATACAAACTGATTAGCATTCTCATTTTCATTCTATCTCTCGCTCTCTTTCTCTCTCCATCACCTACCACTGGTTCATCAACACAGTGATGCATGAGATATGTCAGTTTCACCACACAGGACATCAACTCATCTATGTCTCTCTATCCAGAGAGAATTAATTATTGAGCAAATGTGTCATGCAATGAAGAGGCAAATTTGTACTATTATCTTTTTGTATTTGCTTTTTATGTGTATTTCTCTTTTTGAACAAGTCTTTGGGTTAGTGGTCTCTAACTATGATGAAGAATGACTGGAACCGTTCTTAATTGAAACGTCACTTCAGACAAACACTGTCTTCCCTCCAGTGGGTAAGAATGTTTCTGTGTACTGTCTATCCACTTCATTTTTGTCCCTCCATTTGTCTGACTGGGGAAGCCAGTTTAATGTCTTGAGTCTTGGAGAGGACAGAAAGTGACACACACAAAAACCACACATGACAAAATAATATGCCCAGACTAATAATAGACTAGTCAGTGCATATAGGCAATTACAGGCAAATATTTATTTATAAGAGTATATTTGCCAGGCTGATTAATTAACAGAAATGATCATTATAAATCAACTCACAGCCTTGTGAATGAATAGTGCACATTGTGTATGTACACTCCTAACCTAAAAGATTATTAGGAACACCATACTAATACTGTGTTTGACCCCCTTTCGCCTTCATAACTGCCTTAATTCTACGTGGCATTGATTCAACAAGGTGCTGAAAGCATTCTTTAGAAATGTTGGCCCATATTGATAGGAGAGCATCTTGCAGTTGATGGAGATTTGTGGGATGCACATCCAGGGCACGAAGCTCCCGTTCCACCACATCCCAAAGATGCTCTATTGGGTTGAGATCTGGTGACTGTGGGGGCCATTTTAGTACAGTGAACTCATTGTCATGTTCAAGAAACCAATTTGAAATGATTCGAGCTTTGTGACATGGTGCATTATCCTGCTGGAAGTAGCCATCAGAGGATGGGTACATGGTGGCCATAAAGGGATGGACATGGTCAGAAACAATGCTCAGGTAGGCCGTGGCATTTAAATGATGCCCAATTGGCACTAAGGGGCCTAAAGTGTGCCAAGAAAACATCCCCCACACCATTACACCACCACCATCAGCCTGCACAGTGGTAACAAGGCATGATGGATCCATGTTCTCATTCTGTTTACGCCAAATTCTGACTCTACCATCTGAATGTCTCAACAGAAATCGAGACTCATCAGACCAGGCAACATTTTTCCAGTCTTCAACTGTCCAATTTTGGTGAGCTCTTGCAAATTGTAGCCACTTTTTCCTATTTTAGTGGAGATGAGTGGTACCCGGTGGGGTCTTCTGCTGTTGTAGCCCATCCGCCTTAAGGTTGTGCATGTTGTGGCTTCACAAATGCTTTGCTGCATACCTCGGTTGTAACGAGTGGTTATTTCAGGCAAAGTTGCTCGTCTATCAGCTTGAATCAGTCGGCCCATTCTCCTCTGACCTCTAGCATCAACAAGGCATTTTCGCCCACAGGACTGCCGCATACTGGATGTTTTTCCCTTTTCACACCATTCTTTGTAAACCCTAGAAATGGTTGTGCGTGAAAATCCCAGTAACTGAGCAGATTGTGAAATACTCAGACCGGCCCGTCTGGCACCAACAACCATTTTTCACAATTCCTAACATTTAATCGTAGAAAATTTCCCGGTCAGTTAGGACCACCACTTTATTTTAAGAATGTGAAATAGATGGAGGCCTGGGTAGCTCAGTGAGTAAAGACGCTGACTACCACCCCTGGAGTTCACAAGCTCGAATCCCAGGGCATGCTGAGTGACTACAGCCAGGTCTCCTAAGCAACCAAATTGGCCTGGGGTGTGTGGTTAGTTGTGTGTGGATGCCGCTGTGGATGGCGTGAAGCCTCCACACACACGCTATGAGATTCGTCCTCCACCACACGGATTGAGGCGAGTCACAACACCACGACGAGGACTTAGTGTGCATTGGGAATTCCAAATTGGGGAGAAAGTTTTTTTTTAAATAATTAATATTTAAAAAAGAATGTGAAATAGAGAAAATTATATTTTTCAGGTTTTATTAATTTCATCACATTCCCAGTGGGACAGAAGTTTACATACACTTTGTTAGTATTTGGTCAAACATTTTGGGTAGCCTTCCACAAGATTCTCACAAATAAGTTGCTGGAATTTTGGCCTATTCCTCCAGGCAGAATTGGTTAGTCAGGTTTGTAGGCTTCTTTGCTCTCACACGCTTTTTCAGTTCTGTCCACTCATTTTCTATCAGATTGAGGTCAGGGCTTTGTGATGGCCACTCGAATACCTTGACTTTGTTGTCCTTTAGCCATTTTGCCACAACTTTGGAGGTATGCTTGGGGTCATTGTCCCATTTTCAACCAAGCTTTAACTTCCTGGCTGATGTGTTGAGATGTTGCTTCAATATAAACACATAATTTCCTTCCTCATGATGCCATCTATTTTGTGAAGTGCACTAGTCCCTCCTGCAGCAAACCACCCCCACATCAAAATGCTGCAACCCTCATGCTTCATGGTTGGGATGGTGTTCTTCGGCTTGAAAGCCTCACCCTTTTTCCTCCAAACATAACAATGGTCATTATGGCCAAACAGTTCAATTTTTGTTTCATCAGACCAGAGGACATTTCTCCAAAAAGTAAGTGCACTTGCAAGCTGTAGTCTGGCATTTTTATGGCAGTTTTGGAGCAGTGGCTTCTGTCACGGTTGGGGAGTGGGAGAGGATGAAGGACCCAAAAGCAGAGAGAAAGTAAGGGAGAGAGAGAGGGAGATCTTAAGTTCAACTTTAATAATTCTAATTATTGCAAAATTAACTGCCAACACCATGAGGCAGGCAGGGAAGCAAAGCCGGTCCGGGCTAGAGCAGAGTGTTTTAGTGAGGGGAGTGGGTGTGTGTGGAAGTCAGGAGCACTCGGATGAGAGTCTGTTGAAGATAATTAGGTGCAAACGAAGCCCAGACGAATCTTCCCAAGACATGGCAGAAATAGAGGAATCCTCATCCACAATCTTGGGCACCAAGTGACTGGGATGAATGCAAGCAGACAGGTAACCTGACCTCAATCGACCGGCAGCCAACTGATACACGAGCTCGTTCAACAAGGTCCGAAGAAGGCTGTTGTGGTGCAAGCAAAGCCCAGACGAATATCCAGAGATGTGGACAGAAATCGAGGAATCCATTTCCACAGTCCTGGGCACCAGCTTGTGAGAGTGAATGCAAGCAGACAGGTAACCGCACCTCAATAGCAACCAACAAACACTCAAACTCGTTTCAACTATACAAGAGAGAAATTAAACTTCACCGTAAACAGCACATATGTCAACAGGAACAGCGAACAAACTGGCAAAGAAGGAGGGGAAACACGAGGAATAAGAAGTGAGTATAAATAGAGTAAAGCAGGTGGCAGCGGGCATGTAACTCATCACCGCGATCAGCGTCTTCATGAGATCGATCAGCGTTCCTATGAAAACACTGATCATGTGTGCCAGCTCCACCTGTGAGACATGAGGGAGAGAAAAACAAACAACAGTTAGAGCGGCACACATGCCGGACCATAACAGCTTCTTCCTTGTTGAGCAGCCTTTCAGGTTTCGTTGATATAGGACTTGATTTACAGTGGATATCTATATGTGGCTACCTGTTTCCTCCAGAATCTTCAAAAGATCCTTTGCTGTTATTCTGGGATTGATTCACACATTTTGCATCAAATCACGGTCATCTCAAGGAGACAGAATGTGTATGACAGTGGTATGATGGCTGCATGGTCCCAAGGTGTTAACACTTGCGTACTATTGTTTGTACAGATGAGAAAGGTACCGTCATGTGTTTGGAAATTGCTCAAAAGGATGAACCAGACTTGTGAAGGTCCACATATTTTTTTCTGAGGTCTTGGCTGATTTCTTTAGATTTTTCCATAATGTCAAGCCAAGAGACACTGAGTTTGAAGATAGACCTTAAAATACATCCACAAGTACACCTTCAATCAACTACAATTAGCATATCAGATGCTATTTGGCTCAGTTAACTTAGTGTATGTAAACTTCTGACCCTCTGGAATTGTGATATAGTCAATGCAAAGTTAAACAATCTGTCTGAAAGCAATTGTTGGAAAAATGACTCGTCATGCACACAGTAGATATCCTAAATTACAGAAAAATATAGTTTGATAATATGAAATCTGTGGAGCGGTTTAAAAATTTGTTTGAATGAATTCAACTTAAGTGTCAAGACCTGGAACTACTTTATAGCCGTGCGTTACCTTGAAAAATAATTGCACACCTTAGAATGTCTGTGAACCAATCAGAATCAAGCATTTAACAGACCCATGGTATAAATATATTTAAGCAATTGCACATGAGCATGATTCAGCCACAGGCACGTGCCATAGGCAATCACAGCAGTGCTGATTTTGGGCCATATAGCAAGATTGCGAGTGTGATATTGCCTGTATACAAGTGTAGCATCTGGACTAATCAGACAAAAAATGATTCATCATTTAATGAATAATCCAACAGATGTTTCAAGACCGTAACAAGCAAAGGTCCAAATAGGCCCAAGCAGACTCCGAGTTATCTGCTCTCCCACTGATCATTATCGCGTTTACTCTCCATTTGCTGACAATGGTCCAGCAACTAGTGGACCACAGAGACATTCCAGGTGGGGGAGGTAGCCCCATGCAAAGCAAAGGGAGTAATTCACTCCAATCCCCCATAGAAAACTCACATAAATCCCATAAACAGACTTGTCTTCATTACTATATAGACAAACTGTTCTGTAAATTAACATGCATATCCCCAAGACATAGTGTGTATAATTATTATTTTCTCGTATAGTGTATTTTGTACTGTATACCGTTTTATGAAATAACTGCCCTGAGTCTTGCTTTGGGGGCTGCTGAGGGCAATGAACTGGCCCCCAGTCTGTATGAGGGGGAACACTATTCGCAACGCTTTGTTTTTCGGGGGGGGGGGGGCTGGGTGGCCGACGGCCCCTCCCCCTGAGTGCGGCAAGGAAGGAATTGCCAGAAGGCTTCCTCGTGGCTTTTTGTCTCCTGGAACCTGGTGAAAACTATATTCATAGTGTCACCAAATAAGCCAGAAGGCGAAAACGGGGCATCGAGAAGGAAAACTTTGTCCTTATCTCTGATGCCTGACAGGTTGAGCATAAGTGTCTCTCATTGCTGACTAAAGCAGACATAGATAGGCCAATGGCATGAGCCGTCTGCTTGGTCGCGTGGAGAGACAGATCCGCGGCTCGACGAAGCTCAGAGAAAGCCTCTTTGTCGACCGTGTTGCCCGCACTCAGGTCCTTCAACAGATCAGCCTGGTATGCCTGTAACACTGCCATAGTGTGCAGGGCAGAACCAGTCTGACCTGCTGCCCGTGTTCCCCACAAGCGTGGAGGTGGTCTTGCACGGCTTTGTGGGGAGAGTGGGTCTCTTTAGCGATGATGCCAAGCCAGGCGAGAGATAACCCGCAAGTGTCTCTTCTACCAACGGCATCACCAAATACCCCCGTGTCTCAGCACCCACGACAGTCAAATATGTCGACGTCGAGGGCATGAAGACACAGGAAGTATAAGGATTCCTCCATGAACGAGAAAGCTCGTCATGGAGGTCACCAAAGAAAGGAAGGGACTGATATTGCATTCCCCTTTTTCTTTCCCATGTCTTCTAGTTTGGAGCGTTTGGGGGTCTCTTATTCACGTGGCCAGTCTAACTGTAGCCTGGTCACAGCCCGAGTAACCACCTCGAGTAATTTCAGCCACTTTATTATTGTCGTGGAATGTTCAGAGGTGGGTGCTCAAAGTCAGCAGACTCAAGAGATTCAGTGTCCCCTCGTGAACCGAAGAGGCGCCAAAGCGCGCTTCAGGCTCACGACAAGGATCAGCTGGATCTGGGGAGAGAGCAAGCAATAGGGGCGGACCATTTCTCGCTCCTCAGCCAGATCAATGTGAGAACCCCACGACGAAAGTGTGGGTGCTGGCTCTTGGAAGTAAGCGAGACGAGTGCGAAGCATTTTGACTGAGAACAGATCGCAATGCTTGTACCCGCCCCGCCCCAACGCGAGAGCAGCATGCTCTTCCCCCAAACATACAAAACAAAACTGATGTGTGTCCCTCTCAGCCATAGAGCGTAAACAAGGGAATACTCACTGCTTGCTCTGTCTTTCAGTCATTTTCTTTTTTTTTTTTTTGAGAAAAGAGAAAGGTTTCTGCGCACTGCCTAACAAAATCTAACTCCTAACAGAGGAAAGTAGAAAGTTTCTGACAGGCTGATGAAGCACAAACACACAGAGTGATCTGAAGACAAAAGATCTGACGATGCACCTGTGAAGCATCTATTTATCCAATGATGTCACCAGCAGAGGCTATAAATTCTGGTCAATTTCATTGACGTGTTGCACACATATTCACAGCTGGTCACACCTAAAGTTGTTCCCAAAGCACTAAGTGAGCACAGCATCAAAGTGTAGCTTTTTGACAGGGAAGAGAATCTCAAAATCTTCCTTCATGAGAAATAAGGGCTTGTGAGTTAATCAGAGAGCCATAACATAATGTATGAAAGTGAAGAATTTAAGGCAGAAATATTTTACTATTGCATAATATAATATAATATAAAAGCTATACAGGTTAGCTGGGTTACAAAAGAAGCAAAAGAAAACAAAACATTGAAAGTCCAATGGATCAAAATTAAATCAGACAAATAAGAGATATATTTTTAGTTATTTAGACATATTTTGATAATTAAAATATTATTTTAATTATTTAAAATTTTACATTTTTATATTTGACTGTCATTCGTACGTAATTGAAGCCAGAAAATGAATTATTATACGACCCAAGATAAAGTTGTTTAAATTACATGAAGCACACATAGTGAGTTTGTACTGTAATTAATCATCATATCCATGAAACACATAAAACAGACCATTAATCATCATAGAAGAAAAAAAATAATTCTATATAAACATGGTGTCTAAGTTAAATGAGGCCCTGTGAGAGATTAGTTAGCGCCACATACTCTAGCTCTGAGTAAAAATTGTGAGTCGGGTAGTGTCAATCCAGCTAATTTTAGCCAATCGCTTTTGGTGAGGCAGGCTTTGACTCTGTTGGTGATCTGCTGTCAATTAAACCCTGGCTGGGGGTGAAGACCATCAAGTATATGGGGAAGAATTGTGTGCACTATTTCTCATAATTTAACTTATTTCAAAGTTGCCTACTGCTGCTTTAAGAGCACAAAAATGTTTACAAGAGCACAACACTCACCTCAGATTTTTGCTCTTAAAGTGCACCAGATGGAAGTATTTAACTTATATTAAGTATTTTCCAACAGGGGAGCATGCCCCCGGACCGGAGATCCATGCCCCATAGTCTCACAAAATCCTGTGGGTAACACTGGTGAGGCATCTATTCTCAAACTAGAGTCTCTGATGTACTTATCCTCTTGTTTTGTTGTACATCTAGGCCTTACATATCTCTTCCTGTCCTTGTTAGAGCCAATTGTCCTTTGTCTTTGAAGACTGTAATGAACACTTTTGTATGAACTAATTTATTTATTTTTTGGCAAGTTCAAGATTGTAAAGTCTTCTTTCCTCTAAACAATGATTGACTGACGAGTTTCTAGAGAAATATGTTTTTGCCATTGTTGCCCAAATATTGACCTTAAGACATGCCACTCTATTGCATATTGTGGCGACTCAAAAACAAAGAGACAATGTTAAGCTTCATTTAACAAACCATCAACTGTGTTTGATATAATGGCAAGTGATTTTCTAGTACCAAATTAGCAATTTAGCATGATTACTCAAGGGTAAAGTGTTGTAGTGATGGCTGTTGGAAATGGGACCTGTCTAGATTTTATCAAAAATGACTTTCTTCAAATAGTGATATAGTGTTTTTTAGTATCAGTAATATCCTGACTATACTTTATGATCAGTTGAATGACACTTTGGTTAATTAAATACCAATTTCCTTCCGAAACAGCAAAATCTGTACATATTTACGTATATATATATATACACACACACACACTCACTGACCACTTTATTAGGAACATCTGTACACCTACCTATTCATGCGATTATCTAATTAGCCAATCGTGCGGCAGTAGCGCAATGCATAAAATCATTCAGATACGGGTCAGGAGCTTCAGTTAATGTTCACATCAACCATCAGAATGGGGAAAAAATTGATCTCAGTGATTTAGATTGTGGCATGATTATTGGTGCCAGACGGGCTGATTTGTGTATTTCTGTAACTGCTGATCTTCTGGGATTTTCATGCACAACTGTCTACCGAGTTTACTCAGAATGATGCCAAAAACAAGAAACATCGAGTAAGCAGCAGTTCTGCAGATGAAAACGCCTTGTTCATGAGAGAGGTCAACAGAGAATGACCAGACTGGTTTGAGCTGACAGAAAGGCTACGGTAACTCAGATAACCCCTCTGTACAATTGCAGTGAACACAACAGCAATTCAGAATGCACAACACGTCAAACCTTGAGGTGGATGGGCTACAACAGCAGAAGACCACGTAGGACACTTTATTAAGACCGTTATGTTCCTAATAAAGTTGTGAATATATATATATATATATATATATATATATATATATATATATATATATATATATATATATATACACACACATACGTAAAAGTGTTTGTTAAAATGTTTTTTTGCAATTATGTGGACATCTTAATCAATTGCATACTGTATCTACACATTATATACAGAAGAATTCTACACTGTCGCCTATTCTCTGTGCCAACTAAACAAGCCATCATCTGCTCTAATGGTTAAGAGTACACTGACTTTGACTTTATAGCATTTTAAAATGAGGTATATATGACTGTAACATCAGAGTCAGCATCCACTTATCTAATACTTCAGAGATTTTACTTTTCTGTAGCTGTTCATTCTCATTAACAAAGAAAAATAAATAAATAAACACAACCTGTCAGACACCATGGCATGGCAACTGCAATAAGAGAAAAAAATATGTTGTTTGATGTTCAACAATGTTTCAAACATATTTTTTGATTTAAAGGGGTCATGACATGAGAAACCAAATTTGCCTTGATCTTTTGGTATATAAGAGGTCTTTGTATCATTAAAACGTCCTGCAAGTTTAATATTTTAAGACGGCCTCCCCATTCTAAACGAATCATTTATTTAATCAAGCTCAAAATACAGCTCGTTCTGGATTCATGGTTAGAAGTGACGTGTCGGTTAGAAGTGACGTAACAGCGTTTGCATATGACCGCCTCCAGCACAAGATAACTACGCTTTAAGCGCAAGACAGCTACGCTCATTTCAGTATCGCCGTCGCCTCACAAGTGTTCAGTCGATGGACAGCGAGCTCTGACAGAGACTACTTGTGCACAGGAAAATTACGATGCCACACAGATGTGCTGTTCCTGGCTGTGGTCAAACAAAACCTCTGAATAAGCTGCCGAAAGATCCAGACGTCAGGGAAAAATGGATGCAGTTTATTTTTTGCGGACTGACCCAGTCACGGCAGTGTTAACTTAAGCGTTTGTTCTGTACATTTTAAGGATGACTGTTTTGAGAACAAATCTCAATATGATGCTGGCTTTGCCAGAAAACTGTTGCTCAAAGATAAGTCCGTGCCGACTATTCTGGGAACAACGACGACGCAAACTGTAAGTAATCTATTTTAAACTTTAAACTACTTTTTAAAGCGCAATTTCATTCATTATGAATAATCACAGTGTTTTTACTTAGTTTACTTGCATATTGTTCTGGCTGGAGGCGTCAATAATTGATACATAGGCACTGACGTTAGCCAATCATAACAGTGGGCGTTAACACTGAAGTCTTAAATGGAAAACGCCCCAAAACAGACTGTTTGAATCAGAGGACGAGAAACAGGGTGGGAAAAGGTCATAAATCACTAGATTTTAAAAGTTTTTCTTAAAAAAAAATATATTAATACTATAATTGCACCTAAGGGAACATAATAATACAATAAAAAAAACCATGTCATGACCCCTTTAAGCGGATCATTACATGTGTTAGGTGGACTATAGGGCTGGTAACTGGAATATACTGTGTTATATACTAAATATGATTGCTAATTAAACTTCTCACAGAGTTTCTGTTTATTTCCTTTTTTTTCAGAGCACTTTGTTTGTTGTGGAGGAGTCTATCCTCTCAACATTCACACATTAACAAGTTCAAGTACAAAAGTACAAATAAATTAATCCAGTTTTTAGACTGCTAAAGTTCCCATTTATGATTATGAGGTAAATTAATGATTGATAGTTAAAAGGAAAAGAAAGCATACAAAAAGAGGTTGATCCAAAGAAATCATATTTAAATGCAATAGAGGATCACGCAACATTGTTTTAAGTGTTTGTGTTTCGTTTTAACTCAAAAATGTATTCAATTATGGCAGGAATGTGTGCTTGCAAGGGCTCTTGAGCTAATTAAATAGTTTACGGCCTGATATCTTGGAAGGGAGGCAGAGTGGCAAGTCGTGAATCTCACGGCTCAACGCTCTTTTTAATAAGCTGCATGTACTTGCAGGCTTTGGACCATCAACTGCCACAGAAAGAAAGTTGGACTCATTTTCATCCTTTCTTCTCATCTTCCTCTTATGTGTAAAGAAGGCTAAATTGCTGCTGCAATTTTCAATTTACTGCAGACTTTGAAGTGCATTGTTCAGTTCTAAGAACACATGTGTTGAAAACTTTTAAGCTCCATTGCAGCAGTGTTCTGTGCGAACTGGGGCAGATGTTTCTTTGTCTTTCTTACCTTCGACCAATTCACCCGCTTCATGACAGTCTCAGGTTTGTAGATCTTCTTGGGCACCAGCCCGTAAGGCAGCTGGACAACAGTTGGGGGAGGAGCCATACCCGGAGGTGGGGGAGGCCCTCCACCAGGAGGTGGGGGTGGAGGTGGAGGACCACACCCGGGTGGAGGTGGCGGTGGTGGAGGTCCCACACATGCTGGTTGGGGAGTAGGAGGTGGTATACCTCCATTTGCAAATGGGGGTGGTGGAGGGGGCGGAGGAGGTGGTGGTGCACCTGGTGGTGGGGGTGATGGAGGAATGGCACCAGCAGCTCCAGATCCAGACGCAACCTGCAAGGAGAAAAAATACAGTAAGAGACAGGAAAGGGCATCGTTCAAGAACACTGTGAAACACTATGAGCCAAACCATTCACCCCATCCACTCCTATACAGGTTGTACACCCAAAGGCCAATGCTTTTATCACCATTACATGTTTTATCCCATCAGAACCAGTGGGTGTGAGTAGGGCAAGGGAGATTTTTTTCAGCAGCTGACTTGTTATTATAGGAGAGTGCATTAAAACATGTCTGAAACTAAGAGAAAGTAATAGAGAGGGGGGTGGGTGGGATTCTCCTCGCATGCATTAAATAGGAGTTGATAAAAGCAGACAGTAGATTTAGGGCCGCTGTGGCCTTCCCTCCGGGCACTGGTTCCCTCAGCAGCACTGAGCATCTGCCTGTCTAGCGCAACGAGCACCACCTCGAGAGAGCGATGCAAGGGCCAGCACTCAGAGGAGCCAGAGCCCACAGTGTGATCCTCTCAGTGTGGAAACTGGGACAGGGCAATTCCCGCAGGGCAGGTAGTTACAATGAATATGTTAATAAATAAATGGAAAGTTGAGCATGCTAAATAGGTGACTGGTAGACTCTTTTCAAATGTGCACACCTGTCAAGCAGTGGGTTCTCAAAGAAGCAATTTGACAAGTTTAGTTTGAGAGTGGAAGTGAATATATGCAAGTTTGAATGTGTGATGGAAAGGTTTGCTGTGTGAGGACTGGATGACTGTTTCATAATGTGTCTACTGCAGCAGATGTCTAGTACATCAAAATCCTGATTGCAAAAGTAAGGTAATAAAATGCTGATCACTGGGTAACATTAAAGTCAACATGAAATGATGAACGAAACTGATTTGTCTTAAATCATCTAAATGATTTCCAAGTTATACCGGGAATCCAATGAGAAAAAGTTAAGGATAGGATTTCATTTTATCTATTGTGAACTGATTGGGTAAGAAAAGTGGGTATTGCATGCCAGAATGGAGCCAGGTGGTTGGAGATGAGAGACTGAAAAATAAGAGGGACTGACAAAGTTGTTACAGGTGGAGCTAGTTGCTTTTTGATAAAAGAATTCAAAGACAAACTATTATTTATTTATTTGTGTATTTATTTTCTTTGGAATAATGTACACTAATGAAAGGGATAGTTCACTCAAAAATGTAAATGCTCTCATCATTTACTCACCCTCATATCATCAAAGATTACTTCCTTTCTTCTGCAGAACACAAATGAAGATTTTTAGAAAAATATCTCAGCTCTGTAGATCCATTCAATGCAAGTGAATTGTGAACAGAACTCAGACGGTCAAAAAAGGAAATAAACGCAGCATAAAAGGTCCATATCTAAGGTCCAAATATCCATATCTTCTCAAGCGAAATGATGAGTGGGTGAGAAACAGATCAATATTTAAGTAATGTTTTTACTGTAAACCTTTCACAAGGTCAAAGGTGGAGATTTATAGTTAAATAAAAAAGGACTTAAATATTGATCTGTTTCTCACCTACATCTATCAAATCACTTCTGAAGACATGGATTTAACCACTGGAGTCATATGAATTGATTTTACGATGACTTTATGTGCTTTTTGGACCTTCTGAGTTCTGATCACCATTCACTTACATCGTGAGAACCTATAGAGCTGAGATACTCTTCTAAAAATCAAATTCTAAAATTTGTGTACTGCAGCAGAAAAAAGTTATAACATTTGGATGAGGGTGATGAAATAATGAGAGGATTTTCATTTTTGGGTGAACTATCCCTTTAAGACAAGGAAATTGTAAAATAATAAAAGATTTTGATTTAATGTTTACTTTCAGCAATTTTTGCTCAGATAAAGGTATACTAGAACCAAATTCCATAAGTCTCATAGTATTCATGCATGACTCTCAGACGTACACGCTCAATTTATAAGCCATTTTAGATTCAAAACAGCAGCAGCAAATGAAAAAAGCTAAAACAGCACAGAATAACAGAGAGGGCATAACTCAAAAGAAATAAGCATGATGAAGTTTACGATGCTCATCTGTTGTTGTTTTTAATACATAATGATATAAGCGTTCATTTGGGTTGTATAGAAAATACTTGCTGTGATTACGCTGAATGACAAGATGACAGTATCGATATTTGTTTGCATATGAAATATGGAAAGTGCTCTTTGTAGACTGATTCATCTCCTTTAATCATAAAGCATAACAGATGAGAGTAAACCATTACACTTTATTAACATGTAAATTGCCTCTGTAATTTGCTAATAGATTGAGTGTATGAATAGGATGCAGCCACCTGAACCTTTAGCAATAATGAGAACGCTCATGCAACTAGTGGCAGCAGGCAGTCGACCTGTCTGTTCTTTTCTCGAGAGCCTTAACCTTGAGGAAAAATGCATATTTTTCTAACCAAATCTGAACATTTGGCCTTTTTCTTTGCCTTTTCTGGACCATTTTCTTGCCTGACATTCTCTGTTGGGAAGATAATGAGTTACCTCCATTTCTGAAGTTCACAATATGATCTCTAGAAAGAGAAGTCATTATACAGTTGACAGGACTCAATTCATCCAGTAACTGATAAGACTAAGGGCAGTAAATGTCTTGACAAATCAGCCTTGCTGTGCAATGCAACAGAATAAACAGGTATTTTGAATCATCGATAAAGGTCTGGGCAGACACTTTAGCAACAAATGATATGCAAATGCTTCAATTAGAAGTCCCAATAGCCCAGATATGACTTGACCTTTGGATGATTAGAAACCTTTTTTTTTTTCATCTGAAAACTTACTTAATGCCTCATTCTCATCCCTGCTTAGTGAAAAGTTTCTCATTTTCCAAAGCAATTCCCTTCCCCGTGCCCCAGCCTAGAATAATAACATGTGTCTAGTCACATTTTTATATTCATTACAGAGAGTTTGATTACCCGATACAGGCAATGGATTGTATATTAGAGTGAAAATTAAAAATGTGTAGTAGCATCATGCAGGAAGCTGAAGCCCCTTGATGATTGCCCTGTCCCATGATTATGCATCTGTCAATCTCTGGTCCGTTGTGGCCCATTTTCCCTTTTAAGTTTAATGCAAGAGAATGACAGTAAATTAGCTGCTAAATTAGAGCACCGTCATTTCCGCATTGCTTTGGCCCTCTGTGGCAGCTGCAGACCCTCCAGCCACAATTCTGGAATCTTAATCAGCCTCTGGCACACACAATTTTCTCTTATTCTCTTTAAACAATAATATCCATAGTTTAGACCAATGTTACCCCTAGAATAAAAAATTACAAAGGAAAATGTCTCAATTAAGACTGCTTTCCCCCCGTTTTTATTTTGGCATGGGGATGGATCACACGAAGGATAACAAATGAGAGATTTTGTAACACTCAATATGACAGCTTTAGAATGTCCCGCCATTCAGTATAAAGAGCCAATAATCAAGGTTGTTTACTGTAGAAAGCACATTAACATTAACTGAACCAGCATTCATTTTTTTTTTTTTTTTTAGGTAAAAAAGCTAAATTAATGACATCTTGACAGATTTTATTGATTACTTGTATTATGTAATTGAAGCGAAATGTTGTCAAGCAGTTTTTGAGATTTCAGTATTTCCCCATATAAGAAGATAGGAGCTGTTCTTGTATGCTCTTTGAAAATAGCTGCCCAGTGGCAATACCAAGATGGCCTATGTTTAAAAATCCTTCTTATTCCATTAAGACCAGTTCCGAAGGTTGCTGAAGGTCTGAGTTGGCCACTGACCTAGACTGCTGGATCAAAGAGAGAGCAAAGTGTAGTTCCCACTTCCTTGTTGCTTTCTACAGGCCTTTTCCCATATTTCTCAGCTGCACTAATTAGCAGCCAAGGGGCCTGAAACTGTATCTCTTCTAGAAGGGCAGAAGAGTGTTGGGCAACCATCCATTTACACTCTCAAAGGGTAGGAGGGCACTTTAAGAAGGAACGGTCATAGTTTGGGTAATTTACTAGGGCCAACACACAATTAAACCATTCCCATCTCATCGGTGATGAGCAAGAGGCAAATTCAATTAGACTTGCTTACTTTTGAGGATTGTAATACTCAAGTTAGATGCAAATACTGAGTTCCATGTTGGCCAAAAGCTGGAACAGGTTCTGAAAGCAGGCCACACTCAATCAGTGTTCACTTTATATACCTTTAGCCCTGTAGCTTCTCTGGTAAGCATTGAAACATTCTGATTCACTACAGAGATTCTACTTGGCAGGATTCATCATCAAAAGTTGTTTATATGCTGGATATGTAGGAAGGATTATGACCTAATTGTGTAGCATGCATTTGTAATGAATGATTGCACAGCATCTGTTGAGAGTCTTTTGAGACAATACAGCAAATAAAGGCTCTGACTGATCACTGAGGGGTAACGGCTTTGATCAACCTGTTAGAAGGTATAAAAATGCAGATTTTCAATTATGCTGGCGGGCGGCACTGGGCATGCAGGGAGAGAGAAAGGGGGTAGAGAACACCCACCTTGCTTCTTTCGCTGATGCATTTCTCTGCCTCTTTTAGCTTGTCTCTCTCACTAGTCAACTGGACAGGTGAGGGACAGACAAACAGATACACAGACAGAAGGTCCAACAGTAAGGCAAAGACATATGCAGTTTAGATTCAGAGAACAGATTTGATAGCTGTAATAGGCAGATGAAAAAAGAAAATGCAAGTCAAAAGCTTTCTGTCAACTTTACTCATTAATGCTGAAGTTACAAGGTCAAATGGCAGTAACACGTTGGTAAAAGGGATGGCAAGTAATCGGATGCAAGCAGCTCAGTGAAAACACCATGCTTGCCTACTAATGAAGCAGTAGAGTTTCATTAGGAGCTGTTTTGAGCCACTTGCTTGTGGAAAGGTTTGCACTGGGTGAATTCATAAATTAAAAACATAATTAAATGCCCTTACACAGTTTCAGTTTTGAACACAATTGGCTCTGGTCATTTCCATGTTGCTTGTATTACAGTAACGTTCTCGTAAGGGGAACGCACAAGGCACAACAGTTTGAGACTGTAGTAAATTGGTTGCTGTGCAGCCAATGCAGCTTTATGTGTTTTTGGGTGTCTCAACAGTCTCTTTTGGAGTCTTTTTCTTTCAAGTAATTTCTTATCCTTACCATCATTTCATCACTTTATGACACGATTATGAATTTAGAGCAAGCACTTAGATTCAGCGATGCTTCGCTCCTGCTTTGAACTCACTATGAGCAGCCTCTTTCAAAAAGTAAAGCGGGAAAAATAACATCTTAACAGCCTCTTTTCACTCAGTGGGAGCACACTCCACTGCCTCTGAAATACACTTGTATGGTGCTGTTTCCCCATATTGCACATAACGCAGAATCAAATATTAAAGACATGTAATGGAAAAGAAGATGGATACTTCCATGGTGAAGGCCGCAGAAAGAACTTTGATCAGGTTTGAAATGCTGTCCTTGCTTGTAGTGTTTAGCAGGCTTATATATATATATATATATATATATATATATATATATATATATATATTTTTTTTTTTTTTTTTTATTGTATTTACTTTTTCCATAGATGTGAAGGGCAGAACATCAGGCAGTCTGTCATTCAGTCAAGAACACCAACAGCATCTTCATATTCTGTGTGATCACTTTCTCATAGAGAGAGAGCGAGAGACAGTGGAACAGAGAAACAGGCATGTGTACATGCACTGCATCTCAAATCCTCAATCAGTCTGTAAAGGTGAATGACAGGGCTGTCTCCCCTGATACTGGCCATGGCAACAACAGAGGGCACATGGCAACCAGCTCCATGACACCATTGCAGTGCTGTCTTTATGGGGCATCATTACCTCCACACTGTCTGCTTAATCCAACCCAGCAGTGGCAATAAGACACTGACCAAGCCCTGCACTGCACTGGGTCGCATGCTGGTACAGACAGCTGACTGCAGAGCATGCTGAAACCTATCAAGGTGCTGCGAAAGAGATTATTACCCAAGTATCACTTGAGCCCTGAATTATTAAGTGAGCTACCATTCGATTTCTCACCTTTGTCTCCGTTCCCTTTCAAGTGAATAGCTAAGAGTGGAAGGGGAGTGGTAAGATCCCTCCAGATATATGTTGCATTTTGTTGGAGTTAGTGTGAAATAAATAATAACTGCATAGAAATCAAGAAAGGGGAGAGATCAAACATCCACCTCAAAATAAAGAGGGCTGCTTGCTTCAAGTGGTGCAACATGGTTATATGCTTATTTAAAACTGCGCTGGGCAGAACAACTGAGCAAGGGGCCTTATAATGCATGCACTCTTCTCAACTTATAATCATTTACATTTTATGTATATATTTTATTATTTTATTTTGTCTAATTTATATTCAGTATTTTCTGCAGTGCAGCTTTGATGAGCTTAGCTGCCTATTATTTCTAAATCGGGCAATTGCATTGAATCCTCTGAATAATGGCTTTCTTCAATTATATGTTAAATGAAAATCTGTTGATAGGCTTGCCTTTGCTGGCATCTCTTTGTTGAGGCACAATAACGTGAAAATTCCAGGTTGACATTCGTGCTTTTCTTTTTAAATGGGTGTCAAAATGTAACCTACTAAGGCTTATTTTATTTATCATTATCATTGTGAGGCAAAATATGAAGAAAGACATGGATCATTAAAAGAAATTAGATTTTAGTGCTTGGTTGTTGTTTCATGGTTTTGTGACTGTTATGGAGCTTTAAATTAAATTAAATTAAATAATGTACATAAAATGATTTTTATTTTTTTTTATTTTATTAAATTAATTCATAAATGATTGTGTTAAGAAACCAAGTTTTAACTCATTTATACTAGACTACCAAAGAAGAAGTCAAGAGCTAGTGTGGATGAGAGCAAGTTTCTCTAGAAAGTTTTCATGGTGATGTGTCGTACACCCACATCCTGACAACAATCTGAAACTGTAGTGGGAGAAGAGCTTTACATAGCATAATAAAGTGTACAATTTGTCAGCACTGCGCATGACAACTTATGAGTTTATATACATTTTAGAAGTGCACACACACCTATGGGATGTGAAGAACAATGCCATGCTAATCGCCTGGTTCCTCTTTAGCGAGCACATTACATCTTCACTAGCAGAAGCAGACGTGTGTTGATGCGACAATGTTCTGGAGCCAACACTTTGAACGTGCCTTCAGTTCACACACTTGAAAAGATTATATATCCAGGGCTCCACTCTGCTACTCTACCTGTTAATGTGTGGGAGATGACTGCGTTTGAAAGAGATGGGGATCGCTGTGGTGTTCAACTCAAGGTTATTACAGTTTAGATTTTCTTTTTCAAATTTTTTTTTTGCCTTGTCAATTTCATTAACTATTGTGAAATAAACTTAGTTTTCATTAAATTACCTAGTTTTGGTTTATTTTTTATGTTTTTTTTTTCAGTACATTCTAGTTTCAGATTAGCATTAGTTTTCATTTAGATTATTTATTTATTTATTTTAGTTTCAGTATTACATTTTAGTATTTTAAGTTCATGTATTATATTTTATTATTTTTATTTTAACATTAATACTGTTACATTTCTCATAACCAAATTTATCTAGTGTTATTCTGTTATAGTGGCATTTTCATGTTTAAGGAATACAGGTTTAATATGTTTTACATTTTAAAATATTTAACTTTAGTTACAGTGTTTTTTTCTTTTCTTTTTTTCCCAATAATTAGTTTTATTTTAGTTAAAGGAAATCATTTAATTTAGTTTTTTGTCCTAGTTTCCATTAATGATCAAAACACTAGTAAGACTGTCATCCTTTCTACACAAAACGTGTATAAACTGTACATTCACGGACAATCAGCTGTGAGATGTTGTGGCAAGCATGTGCAGAATGTCAGAAATAGAATGTGGTGTCCGTAAACTGTTGGCATGGCACGCTGCAATGGTCCCATCAATTGTAGACAGCATCACTGATTACAACTGGAGTGATTTGCTTTTGATACGACACGTCTCTCTGCTCTAATCCAGAGTAGACTGGGTGTGAGGTAGATCCTAGGAAAAACAAATGGCCAGCTGAGCAGACATTAGCGGGGTTGTGGCCTCGGGGGGAGGGGCATGTTGGGAGTTGAGAGAGTGATGGACGAGGCAGATGGAGGTAAGGAGGGAGGCTGAGTGGGTAACGTGCTGTGATTCGGCTCTCGGGGCAGATAAAGTGCAGGGGTGAGGACTGCACATAAATGAAGTGCTGGGCACAGAAAAGTTCCACTTCACATGGAGAGGAACGGCCAATACCAGCAATGCATTCAGTACTGTGCCCATTTGGTGAATCTTTGAAAATGAATGGGGGTCCAAGCTGCAAGGGGTCTTAATGGCAGCAACTCATCTAGGTATTTTGTGGAGGGTAGAGGGGTAATAGTGCTTGGCGTTGCAGAGAAATAAACAAACAGGTAGACAGTGTTTGAGATTTTACAACTTAAATGTATTTGGTTACTGGTAAACTAGTCATACCATGGATGACATTTGGTATTCTTTTTATATATATATATATATTAAACTCCATAAGCTAGCAAGCAAGCATTTCTTTTGTCCCAAGGCAGCACTAAAATCTAAAATGTTTCAAATTGGGTTTAGTAGGAAATAACAGTCATTTTATCAGAGAAAGTCTGTGGGTTTTTCTTGATAACAATGATGTGAGAGCCACGAATGTAATGCAATCCCTCACACAGTTCATACAATAACTAGGAACAGGCTCCAATGGAGCATTTGAGAAAAATCAAATCCAACAATTTGAGGAGGAGATTGGCCCTTTATTAAATCATACAATCCCTCAAGTCTTAAAATGCCCACTTAGAGCACCACTGCATTCATGATAAAGGATAAAAAGGCTTCAATTTGGTCAAATTAGCAAAGTTTCTCCCTTAGCCACCACATTAGCAGTTACATTACCATTCAAAGGAGACAGAGAAAAACTGCTTCATATGACCTCACAACACACAAAAATAAGCAACAGTGATCCTAATGTAGTTGAATAACTCATTTGCAGGGAGTCACTGAGTGAAGAAATTGAGCTTTAAGGAGCTTTCATGATGGACTGAAATAATTTAATGTCTGGTGGTATAATAGCCATTGGAGAATTGTTGTGCGGTATGGGAAGGCTGTCTGGAAACTCAAGTGGGTGTGTTGCTTCATGGATCTGAAGGATAATGGGCTCTTCTGAGGCACAATGTGAACCAACATGCTCTTAAGGGAGAAGATAAGAGAGGCCTCTGCAGATTCAAGGCCTCTGAGAGGAAAAAAACAAGCACAAATCGCTTCTAAGGTATAATCAGTGTCAATGGAAGGCTAATCTATCCATGTTAAAGGTCAACACATGGGACACGATGTTGGTGGAAGCTTCCTTTAGTTGATATCCTTGGATACAGAGTACTGAGCTGTTGAACGGGGGCACACCAATGGGGTTGCTCAAGGGGAGTGCAAAGCCAAAGGTTCTTTCAAAGGACCTAAAATAGTGATGAAGAGAAGAGCAAGTGTATTAGGCTATTCAGTGTTACCTGGGCCTGTAGAGTGTTGATCTGCGCCTCTAGCGCTTTGTTTTTCTCCTCTTGTTTCTGCAGCTCGGCC